>NC_086451.1:52737049-53083740 GCF_028390025.1 Pseudophryne corroboree
CACCCAAACGGCAGCACCACAAGTCAGGGCGCCACAGGAGAGCCAGAGATGCAGTGTGGTCGGCCACCCAAAAGTCCACCACGGCTGTAAGTCATGCAGAGGTAATTCAATAGAGGCGGAGGACCAGGGAGGAATATAGCCTCAGGTCAGACAGCAGGCATATAGGGATATCAGCAGCGGGGATTTTAGGAACCATATATGACCCACATGTGCATGGTGGGAGTATAGGGGTCTCCAGCTCCACCCCACAGCAACAGCCCTGGGAGCAAGGTCCCTCCAGGCAGCGTACAGGCACAGCAGGAGTTATGGGCTATGCAATTAGCCAGATACAGCATGTCATACAGGGCAGCCCTCCTCACAGCACAGCAGGCATAGGGGTAGCACTGTACAGATAGGATATCAGGGAGGCTGCAGTGTCAATGGGTCCCCTCTGGGGGAATGCAGCCACAGACAGCAAGTCTATCTGGAAGTCAGCAACGGGGAGAGTGGGAGCCACACAGGACCCTCAGGCATATACTGGTAGTATAGGGGTCTCCAGCTTGACCCTCTCGCAGTAGCCCCACCAGTCAGGACCCCCCAAACAGCACACAAGCACAGCGGGAGTGCGGGTTACGCAACTCCCACAGCACACCGCCAGATGATCCCTGCAGCACACAATGCAGCCCCTATATACACAGTGGGCGCGTACAGTCAGCCCTTGGGGGGGTAGGGGGGGAGACGGGCATCCACACGGGGCAGCGGCCGGGATGATTCCACACACGTAGGGGCTCCAGACCAACCAGCCCGATGGATCAGGGACAGCGGCAGCACAGGTCACGCAACCGCCCGGGCATCCAGCGGCCAGCGCGCCACACCAGGAAGTTCCCCCGCGGCAGCACCACAGGCAGGCGAGAGTGCAGAGGGTGTGAGCCGGGGGAAGAAGAGGAGAACAGTGCCATCGTCCCAGCGAAGGTGACCCCACACCGCAGCGGCAGAATAGGGTCCGGTCAGCCAGAGACGCCAGGGAGCTTCACCTCACAGAGGCACCGGAACGAGGCGGGTGAACAGCCACAACGAGCCCGGTCACGGGAGGCACAGCAAACGGTCCCAAGGCAGCGGGGAAAGGCAGCGACCCCCAAGGTAAGGCAGCGTCAGGGGGAGATCCAGCCAGGCAGAGGGGGAAGCAGCGCCAGCACCCACCATGCGGCGGTCCGATCACGGGCCTGACTCCGGGGAATAGGGCCTCCAGCCACGCCACACGTCCGAGCAGGGTACCACTGGGTTCAGCAGCCTCCGGGAAGCAAGGGCCAGGCAAGATGTCAAGCCAGGCAACACAGGTGCGGGCGGATGGCAATGGATAGGGCCTGGTAGAGCGGAGCTCTTCTAAAACGTGGCCATCTTGGATGCGCCACCCACCGGAAGTCTCACCCATTTTTATTTAATACTAACCTCTCCGGAGAACACCGCTGGCACACAAATCACTGGGAAAATGGAGCGTTAGCCATTTTCCCGACACTTTGCGCCTGTACAGTAGGAAAATCAGCGGGAAAATGGACGCAGAGCAATTTTCCCGGAAACCTGCCTACTAGGCTCTGATACAGCACAAGGTTCTCCAAGGGATGGCCATCATTGTAGTTACCATCGATAGTTATCGCCATCGATGGTTTCCAAATATGCAATGGATGATCACTGACAATTTCACCAACCAATGGTCATCCCTGTTCCTTGACTGACTGGCCCCTGGGCCAGTCAGAGCCTGGGGTGGGGCTTTGCAGGTGTCCTGGGAGCTGAGCTATGTTCCATTTCCTGGCAACTTGTAATAAAAATTAAAAAGGTTATACTGTGCCTTTGATGGAAGGAAACCATCTGTTTCTCTCCCATCAATGGCAAAAGCAGTCAACATTGGCATGGCCATAAACCAATGATTATGAATCATCGATGGTCAATTGCCATCCCAAGGGTCTCCTAGTGCCCAGAGTCTCTGTGCTGCTCACTACAGAGGAGGGGGCCCAGATGGAAACTGGAGACGGGCCCCCTTCTCTCTTAATACTCCCCTGCACTGGAGAAACCCTTAGGGACATTTCTCTTCCTGCTTTCCCCTCTGGGGCCCTTCTGCGCTTGCATATACACTACAGATGACCTGCTCTGCGCATATGCTGGCTACAGATGATCGGATTTGTGCATATGTCGACTGTCAACTTATACAGACTTGCCTACTCTCCCGGAACATCCTGGAAGCTCCTGTATCTCGGGTGGCGATCCAGGCCTCCTGGAAGAGTTTTCAAGTCCAAGCCTGTGTCCACCCAGCGCAGCTCAATTCCAGAGCGAAGTGGATCGTCCGGTCGGCCAATGAGATGATTCACACTAAATTCCGACATCGTAGTCCTGCCCTCTGCTTTACAATGGTGATTATCTCTATTGTGTAGCAGGAGGCAAGGCCACAATGTTGCGACTGCACTACCATGCCCCCCCAACCTGTGCCACACACACACCTTCACTGTGCCAACCTATCTGCTCCCTCCCAGAGGGGGTAATGGGGTTACTACTGCTTCTCCATAATGTATTAGAGGTACACGGTGAAAAATTCAGAGATTTCTCGAGTGGTGTCTTTGGCTTCTCTTCATAACGCCTGTCACAGGCGCATCTGTCCCCAGAACTCCTTCTGAGTCGGGCGGTCGTGACGTTGATGTTATGCCAGTTATCCTAACAATAAAATATATCGGTTGCCACCACCAAAGGCTTTGTTACACTTACAGTAAACACACTTTAAAAATCAGTAGCATAGGCCTCACAAGGCGTAGGTTAAAAACACAGAGGTCAGAATGATAAATTAGGTTTTAATTTCAAGAATAACTTCAGAACTTATAGTAAAAAAAAAAAGACATTTACAAAGTATATATGATTTAAAATTATACACACAGATTACGATTTCAGAAGGGAACGAAGTTTCTGAATTCCAGAATTTACTAAAAAGACCTTAGGAGTTCAGTTGTGGGGGCTTTCCAGAGATAGGAGGTATAGACCCTCAACGCTTGGTTGTCCCCAAACAGTGCACACTTGATCCACCTAAACAGGCATACTTATCTCAAAAGCAACTACTCATGACACATTTCTCCACCTTGGATTTTAACCCTTCCAAAACCAGAATTAATTGGTTGTACTTAGGGATTTGAGGGGCTTCCTGGTCAAGTGGGAAGGGGTTTTTAATTACTTTCTTCAGTCTGCTTGAAGCCTAATGGTCTGGAATGTTATGGCTTTGGCCATCAGAGAGATTCAACACTTTCTTTAGACTGAGTGTCTTTGGCCTGTAGGCACGACCCCCTGCCATTTATAGTAAACAGACCTCTTCACAAACAGAGGAAACACTGGCCAGTTACTTACAGACTGGCCATCTGCCGTATAGTTTTACAAATGACATTTCCATACAGAATATACATGGGAAGTGGTACATAGAAAATGGCATTTTCATAAAAGGTTGTACATCACAACTCCCCATTCAAGAATGGTATGGAAGCACACAGTTTTACAAATGACATATTTTACATAGAATATACCTTGCTACAACATGCAGTTTGAATAATACAATTTTCTGAGATCAGATCCATGATGGTTCATAAAGACCAATATAGCTTTGGCCGTTATTCAATTACCCACTATCATTAATTGCAGGTAATTGTGTCACTGGGAAGCTATTCAATTAGCTTATCAAGGATTTTGTTTCCTCTGCCTCGGGCAAAGCAATATCCTTGAAAACATGCCCATTGCTGTTTCTACTGAAAACACACGTTTTACTAAACCTGTGTGTTTTTGGGTGAAAAGTTTTTTTTTTTTTTTTGGGTGACCTAATTGGATAGCCCGAAAAAAAAAACATTGAAGAAACATCGGTGAAAATAGTGAAAAACTTTTTTCCCCGCTCACGATGTTTCTTCGCGGGTAATTAATACCGACCTATGGCGAAGAAGCGTGATGGCCTCTTACCAAGTGTCAAAAAGTTGGGCTTTTTGTCACTTCTC
Organism: Pseudophryne corroboree; assembly: GCF_028390025.1. Lineage (NCBI taxonomy): Eukaryota > Metazoa > Chordata > Amphibia > Anura > Myobatrachidae > Pseudophryne > Pseudophryne corroboree. The sequence continues at coordinate 52,741,042 of NC_086451.1, forward strand.
TAATTCCACATAGCTCCATCTGAGTGTGGTGCTCTGCTTACAGGTCTTGCCTTCGGGAGACCCTGCTCATGTCCAACTCAGTCACAATGAGTTCTTGTGGTTTTTCAATATCTCACGCATGTGCGACGGGGCTGACCAGGATTGATTACAATGCTCGTGCGATCAACTAGACGCTGCCTATGGGGGAGTGTATTTTAGCATAACAGGGCTGCGATCGCTTGTGCATCCCTGCTATGCTAAAAAAGTTTCCTGCAAAACAAGACCAGGGTTAGACATACTTATCCTTTGCGAAGGATCCAGCGCCGAAGGTCCTGGGATTGACGTCAGACAACTGCCCTCCAAACACATGCACACGCCTGCGTTTGGATCTCCATGCCCGGAAAACGGTGAGTATCCGCCTCGGAACGCCTCCCCGCTGTCAATCTTCTTGCAATCGCGCTAGTGATTACTATCTTCTGGTCGTTGCCGTCGCTGGGCAACGTCGCGTATGCGCATTGCGGGCGCCGCGCATACGCAATTCCGATCCGTTCACACCGCAGCGAAGAACCGCTGCGTGCGAATGGGTCGGAATGACCCCTCATATGAGCACATTACTAGAACAAGACTAGCCCTGCAGTTACTTACCCTGTGCGATGGATCCAGCGATGAAGGTCCTGGAATTGACGTCAGACATCCTCCCTCCAAACGCCTGGACATGCCTGCGATCGTATCTCCATGCCCGGAAAACGGTGAGTTGATGCCCCCAGAACGCCTTCCTCCTGTCAATCTTCTTGCGGCCGCCGCTGCGACTGCTTTCTTCGTATGCGGCATCGCTGCACGTGCATGCGCAGTTCCGACTCGTTCGCACCACTGCGATGAACCGCAGCGTGCAAACAAGTCAGAATGACCCCCATTGTACCAGCACTAAGATGGTGTGATACACAGAGGACAGAGATCGCCAGAGGGGTGAGTTACCATTATACCTCTCTGGTGGTGACTCTTTTTGTAATACATTGCTGCTCCAAGAAATCCGTCCCTGGTGTAATGGGAAAATCGCATAACTGGTCGCGAATTCAGATGCTTAATTGCCTACATTGGAAGCCCTTTCTGGGGAGGAATTCTTTGTATCCCTCTCCTGGTAAATTGTGCATACAGTAGCCCATAGACTACAAAAGCTAAGGCCATCTAAAGATGGCATTAGCTACTGGGGTCAAGCTCCAGAATGTAAATCTTGGTAAATTCTCTCAAATAGCAGCCCCCATTGTGCAATCAAAAATGGGGAGCTGCATCAGATATCTACTGCGGTCCCCTCCTAGATACATCCAGGGGATACTTGAAATTTGCAAATCTCTTTTGATAAATATGCCCCATAATCTGTTAACTTTTCCACTACCCTTTGAAGAGGAAGTAGTCAGTTTGCCTTTAAACAATATGTTGACAAGCTACATGTGGATAGGAGAATGCCGACACAGTAATAATGTTAGTTAAATAATTTTACGTGTCTGCATTCTAACTTTAAGCATGATTGAAAAGCATCATGTTTAAAGTTATAATGCCGACACAATTAAAATGCTTCTTGAACTAACATTTGTACTGTGTCAGCATGATGCTGCCGACATTCTCCCATTCACATATAGTTTGGCGATATATTGGGCTATATTTACAAAGGGGCGGCTTTACACATAATGTTAGTGCCGTTTTAAATTTTCATCTGAAAACCTTTGAGAAGCGGCTTTTGCTTTGTAAATAAAGCCCATTGTGTGTTGACAAAACGTACGTATTCCCTTTGAAGTTCATATGAGAATGAGTTCTTAGTTCCTCTAGCATAGGGGGTAATTCCAAGTTGATCACAGCAGGATTTTTGATAGCAATTGGGCAAAACCATGGAGGTCATTCCGAGTTGTTCGCTCGCAAGGCGATTTTAGCAGAGTTGCTCACGCTAAGCCGCCGCCTACTGGGAGTGAATCTTAGCATCCTAAAATTGCGAACGACGTATTCGCAATTTTGCGATTACAAACTTCTTAGCAGTTTCAGAGTAGCTTCAGACTTACTCGGCATCTGCGATCAGTTCAGTGCTTGTCGTTCCTGGTTTGACGTCACAAACACGCCCAGCGTTCGCCCAGACACTCCCCCGTTTCTCCAGCCACTCCTGCGTTTTTTCCGGAAACGGTAGCGTTTTTTCCCACACGCCCATAAAACGGCCTGTTTCCGCCCAGAAACACCCATTTCCTGTCAATCACACTACGATCGCCTGAGCGAAGAAAAAGCCGTGAGTAAAAATCCTAACTTCATAGCAAATTTACTTGGCGCAGTCGCAGTGCGGACATTGCGCATGCGCACTAAGCGGACAATCGCTGCGATGCGATGAAATTTACCGAGCGAACAACTCGGAATGAGGGCCCATGTGCACTGCAGGGGAGGCAGATATAACATGTGCAGAAAGAGTTAGATTTGGGTGGGTTATTTTATTTCTGTGCAGGGTAAATACTGGCTGCTTTATTTTTACACTGCAAATTAGATTGCAGATTGAACACACCACACCCAAATCTAACTCTCTCTGCACATGTTATATCTGCCTCCCCTGCAGTGCACATGGTTTTGCCCAATTGCTAACAAAAATCCTGCTGCGATCAACTTGGAATTACCCCCATTGTCCGTATATTACTTTTTGAAGCCAATCTACTAGCAGAGTCTCTTTCAAGATCCAGTGCCACTGAGGAGGAGAATGGAGGGAGTGGGATGTTTGCAGTTTGTCTTTTCTGAGGTACAAGGCTGGATTAAAGGTCCATACACATTAGACGATGTCGCTCTGTGAGCGACGTCGTCTAATGTTTCCCCCTCCCGGGCCGGCCGGTCGGTCGGCGGCCGATTGTACACACTGAGCGATATGACCGCTCATATCGCTCAGTGACGTCACGCCTCCGCCAGCCCTGCATGCAGGTCGTGGACGACAGTCCAGATCCTGCATGCATGCCCTACCGACAGTGACGATCGTTGCCAACCCGCGGGGCCGCGCATCGGTCGTCGCTGGCGGCATACACACTTGACGATAAAATGAGCAACGTCGCTCAAGGAGGGGGAAAATGAGCGACGTTGCTCATTTTATCATTAAGTGTGTATGGACCTTAAGGCTTGTGGGGGACCCTGGGGCAAATAAGTTGAGGGAGCCACCACCAATACATTTGATACCCTGCCCCAGAGTGTCCCCCAATATGCCCCACAGTGCCCCCTCAATATGCCTCACAGTGCTCCCCTATATGCAGGGTCGGACTGGCCCACAGGGGAACCACCGATGGGCCCCACTGCCTGTGGGCCCTCCTCCTTTTCTAGGGATCAGGTTTCAGACTCTTTCCTAGTGCACTTGAGTTATGCATTATACTTATGTTACATTATACTTCACAAGAATATGCTTTAGTATATATTTACCAAGGGGAACAGAACATGTACTCTGTAATGGTTAGCCAAACGTCTGTGGTGGCTGGCCACACCCCAGTGGAGCCTGGCCACACCCTTAAGCATGGGTACCTACAACAGCATCCCCCCGGTGGGCCCTTCATGCCCCTAGTCCGACACTGCCTATATGCCACACGGTGCCCCCTCAATATGCCCCACAGTGCCCACCTACATACTGCATGGTGCACCCCCCCCCCTCAGTATGACCCACAGTGCCCCCTTTTATAGCATACAGTGACCCACCCAGTGCCCCTGAGTACTCACCTTTGTGGTCAGCTCCTCCTCAATGCTTCTGGCTCTGTGCCCCTGCTGTATAGAGCTCGAAGTGGCTCCTGAGTTCCCTCATCATAGATCACAGTCATGAACATGACTTTGATGAGGAGATTTGGGAGTCAAGGGACACTCTGCACTGCATGCAATGCAGCACTGAATGTGCATGCAGAATAATCGTGGCAGCCACCACAGGCTCTGTACCTGACAGTTGCAGGCTCACACTGACCCTGTGTGTGGGGCAATTGCCCTTAAACTCTGCCACGCACACAAACACACACAAAACCGTCCCTGATTAGATATGAATTACTATCTGTTTTGCTCCTTTCTATCTTGAGGAACTATTTTCACCTGTTGAATAGTTGAATATCTTTCGATAGGTTTATAGCTCTTCAGTGGTGAAGATGGATACATTTAACTGAAGTTTGCTGCTTAAAGCATATCACTTGATTCTAATTGGTGAACAACACTGTTGGGCTTTTTTACAGGTGTTCATGTACACAACTGTCAATATTTCCTTGTGTCCACTAGATGGTGGTATCAGACTATAATATCTGGGTTCAGTGCCAAGCAGTATGTTTCTCCTTGTATCATTTTTGCTGTTGAGCTTGTGGTGATGATTAGATGTTGAGAGAAGGGGATGGTTCTGGCACTGTCTTTGATAAATAAATGTTTATATTTCCTCTGATACGTTCTTCCAGTAATGTGCTCATATAGCCAGAAAATATGTGGGTGACAAAAGTACAATAATAGTTTGTAATGCACTAGTACTTGAGCTTGCAAAACAGTACATACAAACTCACCTTGCTGCAAGAAGTGGTAGGCATTGGACAAACCCTCAACCTTGTCCTACGGTGGTTGCGTGAGAAATGTAGATGTCGCCTGGAATAGTTTGTAGGTCTTATCTGCTAGGAGTTCCGAGGGAAGAGAAGTAAAATGCCAACAGAGTGCAGATCAATGGTACTGTGTTGCAGAACATTTATCATATACTCACCCCTAATAGGATGGACGAATGCTTTGGACAGTCATTTAGAAAGCCAATGTCTGTCAGTACGCAAGGGTCCTGTTTTTCGATTTCAGCTCGGCCTTCAATACAATCGTCCCCAGCCAGAGGTGTCACACACCTCTGTAACACCCGGTACGGCAGCAAGAAAAAATGGGGCGGGGCTTCGTGGTAATGGGCGTTGCTTAAATAGAGGGATGGTGCTTAAATAGAGGGTGGGGCTTCACGGGCGGCACCCGTTTTTAGCCCATTGAAGGCACGAAAAGGGGGCAGGGCTTTGCGGGAGGGGGTGGGGCTTTGCATCCCGACACCCTTTTTTTTGTCACTGGGGGGTGTGGGAGGTGAAGGCTGACTCCCAGGGGTGCTGTCCCTGCAGTGCTGGCTCCTACACAATGACAGGAGCCGAGTGCTGCACATAATATAACAGTGCAGCACTTGGCTCCTGTCACTGTGCTGGAGCCGGCATCTTGGTGTCACCCCTAAGCGGGTGACACCCGGGAGCGGGCCGCACCTTCCGCACCTCCCTTGTGACGCCGCTGTCCCCAGCATACTCCACCCCAAATTGCTTCGGCTAGGGGTCCCTGAAGCTACCTGTTCCTGGATAGTAGACTTCCTGACAGTGCACTATTTTTGTTTTAATATATAAGCTAGGGGTGCGCCGAACCCAAAAATCTAAAAACACATCTGTTCTACCTAAGTGGGGTTGTGTAGTACACCCACATTTTGGATAGTAGACTTCCTGACTGCACTATTTTTGTTTTACTATATAAGCTAGGGGTGCGCCAAACCCAAAAATCTAAAAACACATCTGTTCTACCTAAGTGGGGTTGTGTAGTACACCCACATTTGGTTAATTGGCAGCAACCAGCTTATAGGGTTTTTAAATAGGAGGAGCGCAGTTCTTTTGACCTTTCCTGACAGATAGGACACAGGTGGTGAAAGCGGAGGAATTCACCTCTCAAGCTCTGTCCATTAGTACAGGGACCCCTCAGGACTGTGTCCTCTCACCCCTGCTCTTCTTACTGTACACAAATGACTGCACCTCAGAGGCGCAATCAGTAAAGATCATCAAATTCGCTGACAACACCACCGTCATCGGCCTCATCAAGGACGGGTACGAATCGGCCTATAGACGGGAAGTAGACCGGTTGGCACAGTGGTGCAGCCACAACAACCTTGAGCTCAACCCTCTCAAAACTGTCGAGATGATAGTGGACTTCAGGAGTGCACCTCCACTAACGGTTGCTGACAGTGTGGTATCGCTAGTGGACTCCTCCAAGTTCCTGGGGACCAATCTTCCAGGGCCTTAAATGGGGGACCAACGCTGACACCACTGTAGGGAAAGCGTAGCAGAGGTTGTTCTTCCTCAGGCAGCTAAGGAAGTTCAACATCCCACAGAAGCTTCTGCTCCTCTTCTACTCCATGATTGTGGAGTCGGTACTGTGCTCCTCGATACTGGTATGGTACGGGGGGGGGGGCAGCACGAGGGACAGATGCAGGCTTCAAAAGGTGGTCAGAACCGCAGAGAAGATCATCGGGCCGACCTTCCCTCAGTCCAGGACCTGTACCTGTCCAGAGCTAAAAAGCTGGCAACAAAGATAGTAAAGGACCAGCTACACCCCGGCCACAGCATGTTTAACTTGCCACCGTCAGGCAGGCATTACAGGGCCGTCCCTGCTGGGTCCACCAGAAGCCTCAATAGTTTCTTTCCCCAATCGGTCCGCCTGCTGAACTCCTGAACATTGACTGGCTAGACGTACATGTAACTAACTTGTGTCCCTACGGTATTCCTATCTGTATGACTTTACTTGCCAGCCCCCCCCCCCCCCCCCCCACACACACACACACCTGCTTATTTGTTACCTACTTGGCTGGTGTATAGCAAACCGAAGACTAATTCCTAGTATACCTGACCAATAAAGTTGATTCTGATTCTATTGTGTAGTGGGATCCAATGCCATAATGTAAGATTCTGTAAAGCTAATTTATTGACATATGGCAGTGTACATATAGTTAAAAAACAAACAAACAACCAAGAGATAAAAAAATAAAAACAATTATAAACAAAGGAAATATCTCATAGAAATGAACAGGTAGGTAATACCAGTAAGTAGTTGTAGCAGCAGCTTCAACTACTGGAAGAACATATCAGAAGAAATAAAAACACATTGATCAAAGACAGCACCGGAATCGCCTCCTTCTCCTCTCCACATACCAGGGAGGTGCACCGAGGCCCACCGCAATGAAGGGGCCCAGCCAGCAGCATTATAACGAGTCAGCCCGACTCATTACACGCTGCCTGGCACTGCATCCTGGGCCGCTCCAGCAGTGACGGAGGGGGCCCGCCAGCAGAAGGCAAGTCACAATCACCCCGCCGGCGTGGCCATTCTGAATGCGCCCGCCCAACACAGCAACATATTGGTCCATCCCCCAGTGTCCCACAGTGGCGGTGGTTCGCAACGTTGCCGGCGCATAGTGTACATTGCAGTCGGCATTTTGAAACACCTGTGTGCTGCAGTCTGCCTTGTGTCCTTGACTGTCAGCGCCTTTCAGTCAGACACCATTTCTGTGTGCTACTCCCAGCTCGCAGCGCTCCTGCTATAGTGACACAAACACTGCAGTGTGCAGTAGAGCAGCCCTCACTGACCCCCCCCCCCCACCCTCCTCCCTCCATACTCCTCTCACCACGCTGCGGACCCCACCTGGAGGAGGGATTGTGCTCCTGCTGATTATGGTAAACGTGTGTCCCTTCAGGACCAGTTGTTATCTGTGTGTAACCAGAGGTCAGCCCATGCAGAGCATAGTGGAGTCAGGGATGTAGTGTAGGGTATAGTGGGGTCAGGGATGTAGTGTAGACTGTAGTGCGGTCAAGGAAGTAGTGTAGAGAATAGAGGGGTCAGTAGTGTAGTGTAGCGTAGCATTTAGAAGGGTCTGTAATATAGTGTGCACTGTGCATTTATAATACTGATACTCTGTATGCAGTGAGGTCACGCACCCTTCCCATTTTGGTGCACATAGCGTCTGTACGCAGTGGCCACGTCTATCTAGTCTGTGCATGTGCACTGGCCGCAGTGCATGTGCGTGACCCTTCCCTTGTGGCCGCATCCAGTGTTTCACGGGCATGGCGGGCCAAACTAGGGTGGTCCGGGAGCGTTTCCGGGGTGTGCTGCGTGACATCACATGCAGCCGCTCCGATTAAAAGAATGTCGTCTGACAGCGCAGCCAGGCTACGCTGCCAGGAGTCAACCATAATTCGATAAGTATGCATGTATTTGCGGACACATCGTGAGACAGTGACACACATGATGGGTGGTCTTGCCCTGTGCTGGACAGCCCCCATCATGTGAGGAGATGGATGCAGATCTTGCTGTGTGTGCAGCAATCTGCATACATCTCAGAATCAGGTTCTCAGCCTCTAATTTGGAGTTCAGAGTAGAGACTGGGATGTTGGGGGCCCAAATCAAATTGTTGCACCTGGGCCCACCACTCAATAGTTCCGCCACTGGCAGGGGAGGTGTCATACTCCCTTTCAAACGCCTAAGATTTTATATAAAAATTATTATAATAATACACAGAAGATATTAATAACATAAACATCTTCTTTGTTTATTGTAATTCTTTTTATAGCTAACACTCACCAGCTTTATGGAGATCCCTGGAACTGCATGGAGAGGAGAGATGAGGCAGCAACAGCTCTGCCTCAGTTCTACAGTCAGACGCTGCTTTGCACTCCATGGGCAGTAAAGCTGCACAGAAAGGGAGCTAAGAGGCATGTACCTGAGTATAGGGGTGGGCCTTGTGCACTGATGGACATCTGGATGGGTCATGTGACCAGGAAGTGCACTGTAGTCGGAGCTCAGTCAGCAGCAGTAAGAGAAGACACAGAGATGCAGGTAGGAGACTCAATGGACACTGTAGCTTAGTGTAGTGTGAGGGGAGAATTACAGTGAATAGGAGGTGAGACAGGCTCCCAGCATTCAGATTAAACCCCATGTGTGCCTCCCCAGCCATTCACCTCACCGCACATCACTGCCACATACTACTCCTGAGGGACCCTTTTGAAAGGCTGTTCCTGGCTGCATATCTTTGTTTTCAATATCTGTTCCCCAAAGAAACGGTGCCCCAGTCACCCAGATCTCCATTGATAATTAGAAAAGCCACATAGGCCCAATAGCAGAGTATATGAAAATAAACTATCTTTAATATAATGTATTGTTATTATTGGGATTGATGTTATTTTCATAATGGGAGTAGCTCAGAACTCAGATATTTCCACTGTTCTGCAAAAGACCAGGGAAAATGTTGGCCTCAGCATTTTGGGGAGGTGGAATGCTTTAGCTTTAACTGTGTTTGGACTCGGGTTATAATGAGGTCAAGCTGGGACGTTTACTGGTGTTAGGTGTGACTGACAAGCAAAGCTGTGGTCTATGGGCGAGATTTATGGGGGACATGTACTAGGCAGCGATAAAAAGTTTAGAAGTGAGCCGGTGGAGAAGTTGCCCATGGCAACCAATCAGCATTGATGCATACCTCCCAACTGTCCCGATTTTAGCGGGACAGCCCCGTTTTTTGGGGACTGTCCCGCTGTCCCACCCGCGGGCCGTAGTGTCCCGTGGTGGGGGGGGGGGGCAGTTGGGAGGATCAGTCTCTTGCTGCCCTGCTTAGCAGAGCAGCGGTGAATAGACACTGTGCGCATGCGCACAGCATCTATTCAGTGCAGACAGAGGGAGAGGGGGCATGCCAGCGGCTCACGGAGCACTGGGCATGCCACCTCAGTGACGAAATTGGGGGCGTGGCTCGCGATCGTGGGTCTTCCCGCGAAGCCACGCCCCCTTTTCACAGGCCACGCCCCTTTCCCGGGAGCGCACACGGCTTTGCCGCGCGTGTGTCCCTCTTTAAAGGTGGGCAAAGTTGGGAGGTATGTTGATGTAACATTTATAATTTGCATAGTATAAAAGTATACAGAGCAGCTGATGCTTAGTACATGTCCCCCTTAATTTCAGCTCGCTACCTCCGGTGTGACGAGCTGAAATGAATGAAAAGTGATCTGTTTGAGTGCCCAAATGTAGAGATGTGCCCTGTGGACACATCTGTGGTGTTGTCCCTAGCTGGGGACAGCGCTGGGGCAGCTTGCCTGTCCCCAGCGCTGGGTGCGTGGCGGCGGGTGTCCGGTGCAGGGATTACCCTTTTCCCTGCACCGGACCAGAGGCATTCGAATCTTGGCGCCCTCCGGGAGCCAATCGCGGCTCCCGGAGCGGCAGCCAATCAGAGAGGGACGCGGCGAGCCAATCGGCGCTCGCCGCGTCATAGGCCCCGCCCCCGGTGTCTGAAGTCAGACGCCGGGCGGGAGCCTGAAGAAAAGGCCGCGCCGAAGAGCGGCGAAGAAGACAGGCGGGAGCGGAGGTCAGCGCGCGCGCGGAAGAGCGCGAGGAGAAGGCCAGCGGTCGGGCTCCGGGAAGAAGATGTCCAGCGGCGGCTGGACGCGGAGCAGCGGAGGCGACGCCGCTGGCCAGGACGGGTCAGCGGCAGAAGACGGTGCCGGAGGCCCCCGGATTAGGTGAGGCCTCAGTGAGGCTATACTTCCCCCTCCCCTTTTCCTCCCTCGACCACCAGGGACGGGCATTAGGCCCGAGGGCACAATTCAGACACTAGGCCTGGGGCGCAGATAGGAGTTTGGGGTCACTATTTTATTAGGTGGTTTGGGCATTAGGCCCAAGCCACCCTCCCTGTGGCACCGTTAGGCAGGCATTAGGCCCGGGGGTGTATTTTGGCCGATTAGGGATACGATAAGGTGACCTTGGGCACAAGGCCCAGGTCACCCAACGGGCAGCAAGTTAGGCGGGCGCTAGGCCCGTGGGCGAAGTCAGGCCTCCGGCCTGTGTGCAGTTAGGGGGCGCTAGGCCCAGTGAATCAGTGTTTCCTCGAGGTGAGTACAGGTGGCCCTGGGCGCTAGGCCCAGGCCACCCTGAGGTATTTAGGTGGGTAGGCCGTGCGGCGCCCACCCCCTTCCAGCGGCAGGTAGGGATTTAAAGGGACCGTGCCGTCGCTTGCATTGTGTATCGTGATGTATGTTACCGTGCGGGGCAAAGTGTGAGCTCGTTAAGTGTGTTTAGTTTTGTTGCACCACACCCACAGAGCTAGTTCGAGGGCTCTGCCGTTGTAGTTAGTATAGGGTGTGACACTAGGTTAGAGTTAGGCCCCGCACGGCTGTTTGCTTGTTTGTTTACCTCCTTACAGGGACCTGTAAGAGAAGAAGACGTTCGCAGTGCGAAACTGACGGTGAGTAACATCTGTGTGCGTTTGTCCCTTGTCTGTCCCCGAGCGCCGGAATCGGGATTGCTCACGGACGTGAGAATCCTTTTCATCACACTACGTGTGTCACGATCCGGGTATCTGGACGCCATTACCTGCCGTTTAGGTGTCTTCTGAGACTGGCCCAGCGTTCCAAATCCGGATCTCATCTGTGTCAACACTCTGCACATCCCTCCTGTCATTCTGAGACACTACCACAGCGGCGCCATGTTTGAATCCAACATGGCGTCTCCCGTCCTCCGCGGCCTCCGCCGCCGTTACTGTGTTATTGCTGCAGGTTCTCAGAATCATGTATCATGCCTGCCGCGGCCTCTGCTGCCCTCCAGGTGTCTCAGCATGTAGCTGTCGTCTGGCGTCTCCTGTCCTCCGCGGCCGGCGCCGCCATTGTCATTGTGTTTGCACATTTCATTTCAAACCAGTTTTCCCTCCAGGTTCCAGCATGGGCGCAGCCATGTTGGATTTGATCACATGCTCCAATTCCTCCAATCCACCGTCTCTGGAATCTGCATAATTGCCCAGCCAATGCCTGCATAGCAGCAGGTATAAGTATCCTGTGTCTGGGCCAGATAGATGTCAGTGCTTTGAATGTCATACCTTGTTCCAGTCTCTCTCTCCTGTGGCTTGTTTCTCCAGGTTCCAGCTCCTGTCTCCAGCATCCACAAAGAGACCCGCACCTGCTTTCCATCCTGCGGTGCAGCCTGACTTTGCAATCCTCTGTGACTGATCCAGCTTTCAGCTATTACCTCGTTTGCTTCCAGCTTCCAAGCTTGCAGCTATTAACCCATCTGTTTCCAGCAACCTGCTTCCAACAGAATTCAGCCTCCTTAAAGAGCCGGTGTTCTCCCAGCGGATTTCTACTTACCAGCAGTATCCACTAGAGGTGAGCGGGTACGGTTCCTCGGAATCCGAACCCGCCCGAACTTCATGTTTTTTTACACGGGTCCGAGCGACTCGGATCTTCCCGCCTTGCTCGGTTAACCCGAGCGCGCCCGAACGTCATCATCCCGCTGTCGGATTCTCGCGAGGCTCGGATTCTATCGCGAGACTCGGATTCTATATAAGGAGCCGCGCGTCGCCGCCATTTTCACACGTGCTTTGAGATTGATAGGGAGAGGACGAGGCTGGCGTCCTCTCCGTTTATAGAGAAGAGAGTGAGACTAGAGTAGAGAGAGACACAGTATTTACTTTAGTAATTTTGGGGAGCATTAGGAGGAGTACTACTACTTGCTGAAGTGATAGTGTGACTGTATATCTGACTTGTGGGGGAGACAGTGGGGAGCAGTTAGAGTCTGAGAGCAGGAGTACATATTTTAACGTACAGTGCACACTTTTGCTGCCAGAGTGCCACACTGCCATTGTGACCACACTGACCACCAGTATATATATTGTGATTGTCTGCTTAGGAGTACTACTTGCAAGTTGCTGATAGTGTGACCAGTGATCTGACCACCAGTTTAATTAATCACCACCAGTTTAATATATATATATATATATATATATATATATATATATATATATATATATATAATTAATTGTATACCACCTACCCGTGTTTTTTTTTTTTTTCTTTCTTCTTGATACATACTACTATAGTAGCTTACTGTAGCAGTCTGCGGTGCTACTGAGCTGACAGTGTCCAGCAGGTCCGTCATCAGTCATTACATAATAAATATATATACCTGTCCGGCTGCAGTACTAGTGATATTATATATATATATATTAATTTCATCTCATTATCATCCAGTCTATATTAGCAGCAGACACAGTACGGTAGTCCACGGCTGTAGCTACCTCTGTGTCGGCAGTCGCTGGTCCATCCATAATTGTATACCACCTACCCGTGTTTTTTTTTTTCTTTCTTCTTGATACATACTACTATAGTAGCTTACTGTAGCAGTCTGCGGTGCTGCTGAGCTGACAGTGTCCAGCAGGTCCGTCATCAGTCATTACATAATAAATATATATACCTGTCCGGCTGCAGTACTAGTGATATTATATATATATATATATTAATTTCATCTCATTATCATCCAGTCTATATTAGCAGCAGACACAGTACGGTAGTCCACGGCTGTAGCTACCTCTGTGTCGGCAGTCGCTGGTCCATCCATAATTGTATACCACCTACCCGTGGTTTTTTTTTTTCTTTCTTCTTGATACATACTACTATAGTAGCTTACTGTAGCAGTCTGCGGTGCTGCTGAGCTGACAGTGTCCAGCAGGTCCGTCATCAGTCATTACATAATAAATATATATATACCTGTCCGGCTGCAGTACTAGTGATATTATATATATATATATTAATTTCATCTCATTATCATCCAGTCTATATTAGCAGCAGACACAGTACGGTAGTCCACGGCTGTAGCTACCTCTGTGTCGGCAGTCGCTGGTCCATCCATAATTGTATACCACCTACCCGTGTTTTTTTTTTTTTTCTTTCTTCTTGATACATACTACTATAGTAGCTTACTGTAGCAGTCTGCGGTGCTGCTGAGCTGACAGTGTCCAGCAGGTCCGTCATCAGTCATTACATAATAAATATATATACCTGTCCGGCTGCAGTACTAGTGATATTATATATATATATATATATATATATATATTAATTTCATCTCATTATCATCCAGTCTATATTAGCAGCAGACACAGTACGGTAGTCCACGGCTGTAGCTACCTCTGTGTCGGCAGTCGCTGGTCCATCCATAATTGTATACCACCTACCCGTGGTTTTTTTTTTTTCTTTCTTCTTGATACATACTACTATAGTAGCTTACTGTAGCAGTCTGCGGTGCTGCTGAGCTGACAGTGTCCAGCAGGTCCATCATCAGTCATTACATAATAAATATATATACCTGTCCGGCTGCAGTACTAGTGATATTATATATATATATTTCTCTATCGTCCTAAGTGGATGCTGGGGTTCCTGAAAGGACCATGGGGAATAGCGGCTCCGCAGGAGACAGGGCACAAAAGCAAAGCTTTTACAGGTCAGGTGGTGTGTACTGGCTCCTCCCCCTATGACCCTCCTCCAGACTCCAGTTAGATTTTTGTGCCCGGCCGAGAAGGGTGCAATTCTAGGTGGCTCTCATAAAGAGCTGCTTAGAGAGTTTAGCTTAGGTTTTTTTATTTTACAGTGATTCCTGCTGGCAACAGGATCACTGCAACGAGGGACAGAGGGGAGAAGAAGTGAACTCACCTGCGTGCAGGATGGATTGGCTTCTTGGCTACTGGACATGAAGCTCCAGAGGGACGATCACAGGTACAGCCTGGATGGTCACCGGAGCCACGCCGCCGGCCCCCTCACAGATGCTGAAGCAAGAAGAGGTCCAGAATCGGCGGCTGAAGACTCCTGCAGTCTTCTTAAGGTAGCGCACAGCACTGCAGCTGTGCGCCATTTTCCTCTCAGCACACTTCACACGGCAGTCACTGAGGGTGCAGGGCGCTGGGGGGGGGGCGCCCTGGGAGGCAAATGAAAACCTTTAAAAAGGCTAAAAATACCTCACATATAGCCCCAGAGGCTATATGGAGATATTTACCCCTGCCTAAATGTACTAAATAGCGGGAGACGAGCCCGCCGGAAAAGGGGCGGGGCCTATCTCCTCAGCACACGGCGCCATTTTCTGTCACAGCTCCGCTGGTCAGGAAGGCTCCCAGGTCTCTCCCCTGCACTGCACTACAGAAACAGGGTATAACAGAGAGGGGGGGCAAAATAAATGGCAATATATTAATATAAAAGCAGCTATAAGGGAGCACTTAATCATAAGGCTATCCCTGTCATATATAGCGCTTTTTGGTGTGTGCTGGCAGACTCTCCCTCTGTCTCCCCAAAGGGCTAGTGGGTCCTGTCTTCGTATAGAGCATTCCCTGTGTGTCTGCTGTGTGTCGGTACGTGTGTGTCGACATGTATGAGGACGTTATTGGTGTGGAGGCGGAGCAATTGCCAAATATGAGGATGTCACCTCCTAGGGGGTCGACACCAGAATGGATGCCTTTATTTGTGGAATTACGGGATAGCGTCAACTCGCTTAAGCAGTCGTTGCCGACATGAGGCGGCCGGACACTCAATTAGTGCCTGTCCAGGCGCCTCAAACACCGTCAGGGGCTGTAAAACGTCCCTTGCCTCAGTCGGTCGACACAGACCCAGACACAGGCACTGATTCCGGTGGTGAAGGTGACGAATCAACCGTATTTTCCAGTAGGGCCACACGTTATATGATTTTGGCAATAAAGGAGATGTTACATTTAGCTGATACTACAGGTACCACTAAACAGGGTATTATGTGGGGTGTGAAAAAACTACCAGTAGTTTTTACCGAATCAGAAGAATTAAATGACGTGTGTGATGAAGCGTGGGGTGCCCCGATAAAAAACTGCTAATTTCAAAGAAGTTATTGGCTTTATACCCTTTCCCGCCAGAGGTTAGGGAGCGCTGGGAAACACCTCCTAGGGTGGACAAAGCGCTAACACGCTTATCAAAACAAGTGGCGTTACCCTCTCCTGAGACGGCCGCACTTAAAGATCCATCAGATAGGAGGATGGAAAATATCCAAAAAGGTATATACACACATGCAGGTGTTATACTACGACCAGCTATTGCGACTGCCTGGATGTGCAGTGCTGGGGTAGTTTGGTCAGAGTCCCTGATCGAAAATATTGATACCCTGGACAGGGACAATATTTTACTGTCGTTAGAACAAATAAAGGATGCATTTCTTTATATGCGTGATGCACAGAGAGATATCTGCACACTGGCATCACGGGTAAGTGCTATGTCCATTTCGGCCAGAAGAGCTTTATGGACACGACAGTGGACAGGCGATGCGTAGAGGAGTTATTTGGGGTCGGTCTATCGGATTTGGTGGCCACGGCTACGGCCGGGAAATCCACCTTTCTACCTCAAGTCACTCCCCAACAGAAAAAGGCACCGACCTTTCAACCGCAGCCCTTTCGTTCCTTTAAAAATAAGAGAGCAAAGGGCTATTCATATCTGCCACGAGGCAGAGGACAAGGGAAGAGACAGCAACAGGCAGCTCCTTCCCAGGAACAGAAGCCCTCCCCGGCTTCTACAAAAGCCTCAGCATGACGCTGGGGCTTCGCAAGCGGACTCGGGGGCGGTAGGCGGTCGTCTCAAGAATTACAGCGCGCAGTGGGCTCACTCGCAGGTAAATCCCTGGATCCTGCAGATAATATCTCAGGGGTACAGGTTGAAATTAGAGACAGAGCCACCTCGCCGTTTCCTGAAGTCTGCTTTACCAACGTCCCCCTCAGAAAGGGAGACGGTTTTGGAAGCCATTCACAAGCTGTATTCTCAGCAGGTGATAGTCAAGGTACCTCTTCTACAACAAGGGAAGGGGTATTATTCCACTCTTTTTATGGTACCGAAGCCGGATGGCTCGGTAAGGCCTATTCTAAATCTGAAGTCCTTGAACCTGTACATAAAGAAGTTCAAGTTCAAGATGGAGTCACTCAGAGCAGTGATAGCGAACCTGGAAGAAGGGGACTTTATGGTATCCTTGGACATCACGGATGCGTATCTCCACGTTCCAATTACCCCTCACACCAGGGGTACCTCAGGTTCGTTGTACAAAACTGTCACTATCAGTTTCAGACGCTGCCGTTTGGTTTGTCCACGGCACCTCGGGTCTTTACAAAGGTAATGGCCGAGATAATATTTCTTCTTCGAAGAAAAGGCGTATTAATTATCCCATACTTGGACGATCTCCTAATAAGGGCAAGGTCCAGAGAACAGCTAGAGATGGGTTTAGCACTATCTCAAGAGGTGCTAAAGCAGCACGGATGGATTCGGAATATTCCAAAATCCAAATTAATGCCGACAACTCGTCTGCTGTTCCTGGGGATGATTCTGGACACAGTTCAGAATAAGGTTTTTCTTCCCGAAGAAAAAGCCAAGGAGTTATCTGACCTGGTCAGGAACCTCCTAAAACCAGGAAAGGTGTCTGTACATCAATGCACAAGAGTCCTGGGAAAAAATGGTAGCTTCTTACGAAGCAATCCCTTTCGGCAGATTCCATGCAAAGGGATCTGTTGGACAAATGGTCAGGGTCGCATCTTCAGATGCACCTGCGGATAACCCTGTCGCCGAGGACAAGGGTATCCCTTCTGTGGTGGTTGCAGGAGGCTCATCTATTGGAGGGCCGCAGATTCGGCATGCAGGATTGGATCCTGGTGACCACGGATGCCAGCCTGAGAGGCTGGGGAGCAGTCACACAGGGAAGAAATTTCCAGGGAGTGTGGTCGAGCCTGAAAAAGTCTCTTCACATAAGCATTCTGGAACTAAGAGCAATCTACAATGCTCTAAGCCAGGCGGAACCTCTGCTTCAAGGAAGACCGGTGTTGATCCAGTCGGACAACATCACGGCAGTCGCCCATGTAAACAGACAGTGCGGCACAAGAAGCAGGAGGGCAATGGCAGAAGCTGCCAGGATCCTTCGCTGGGCGGAGAATCACGTGATAGCACTGTCCGCAGTATTCATCCCGGGCGTGGACAACTGGGAAGCAGACTTCCTCAGCAGACACGACCTTCACCCGGGAGAGTGGGGACTTCATCCAGAAGTTTTCCACATGCTATTAAACCGTTGGGTAAAACCAATGGTGGACATGATGGCGTCTCGCCTCAACAAAACACTGGACAGGTATTGCGCCAGGTCAAGAGATCCGCAGGCAATAGCTGTGGACGCGCTGGTAACACCTTGGGGGTACCAGTCGGTATATGTGTTTCCTCCTCTGCCTCTCATACCAAAGGTATTGAGGACTATACGGCAAAGAGGAGTAAGACTAGTGGCTCCGGATTGGCCAAGAAGGACTTGGTACCCGGAACTTCAAGAGATGGTCACGGACGATCCGTGGCCTCTACTTCTGAGAAGGGACCTGCTTCAGCAGGGTCCTTGTCTTTTTCAAGACTTACCGCGGCTGCGTTTGACGGCATGGCGTTTGAATGCCAGATCCTAAAAGGAAAAGGCATTCCAGAAGAAGTCATTCCTACCTTGATAAAGGCAAGGAAGGAAGTCACCGCGAAGCATTATCGCCGTATTTGGCGAAAATATGTTGCGTGGTGCGAGCAGCGGAGTGCTCCGATGGAGGAATTTCAACTGGGTCGTTTTCCTACATTTCCTGCAATCAGGATTGTCTATGGGTCTCAAATTGGGATCTATTAAGGTTCAAATTTCGGCCCTATCAATATTCTTCCAAAAAGAATTGGCCTCAGTCCCTGAGGTCCAGATTTTTATCAAAGGAGTACTGCATATACAGCCTCCTGTGGTGCCTAAGGTGGCACCGTGGGATCTAAATGTAGTTTTAGATTTCCTCAAATCCAATTGGTTTGAACCACTAAAGAATGTGGATTTGAAATATCTCACATGGAAAGTGACTATGTTACTGGCCCTGGCTTCGGCCGGGAGAGTATCTGAACTGGCGGCTTTGTTTTATAAAAGCCCTTATTTAATTTTCCATTCGACATAGGGCAGAGCTGCGGACGCGTCCGCATTTTCTCCCTAAGGTGGTATCAGCGTTTCACCTGAACCAGCCTATTGCAGTGCCTGCGGCTACAGACGACTTGAAGGACTCCAAGTTGTTGGACGTTGTCAGAGCCTTAAAAATATACATTTAAAGGACGGCTGGAGTCAGAAAATCTGACTCGCTGTTTATACTGTATGCACCCAACAAGTTGGGTGCACCTGCTTCTAAGCAGTCGATTGCTCGTTGGATTTGTAACAAAATTCAACTTGTACATTCTGTGGCAGGCCTGCCACAGCCTAAATCTGTTAAGGCCCATTCCGCAAGGAAGGTGGGCTCATCTTGGGCGGCTGCCCGAGGGGTCTCGGCATTACAACTCTGCCGAGCAGCTACGTGGTCAGGGGAGAACACGTTTGTAAATTTTTACAAATTTGATACCCTGGCAAAGGAGGACCTGGAGTTCTCTCATTCGGTGCTGCAGAGTCATCCGCACTCTCCCGCCCGTTTGGGAGCTTTGGTATAATCCCCATGGTCCTTTCAGGAACCCCAGCATCCACTTAGGACGATAGAGAAAATAAGAATTTACTTACCGATAATTCTATTTCTCGGAGTCCGTAGTGGATGCTGGGCGCCCATCCCAAGTGCGGATTATCTGCAATACTTGTACATAGTTATTGTTAACTAATTCGGGTTATTGTTTAGGAAGCCATCTTTCAGAGGCTCCTCTGTTATCATACTGTTAACTGGGTTTAGATCACAAGTTGTACGGTGTGATTGGTGTGGCTGGTATGAGTCTTACCCGGGATTCAAAATCCTCCCTTATTGTGTACGCTCGTCCGGGCACAGTACCTAACTGGAGTCTGGAGGAGGGTCATAGGGGGAGGAGCCAGTACACACCACCTGACCTGTAAAAGCTTTGCTTTTGTGCCCTGTCTCCTGCGGAGCCGCTATTCCCCATGGTCCTTTCAGGAACCCCAGCATCCACTACGGACTCCGAGAAATAGAATTATCGGTAAGTAAATTCTTATTATTAATTTCATCTCATTATCATCCAGTCTATATTAGCAGCAGACACAGTACGGTAGTCCACGGCTGTAGCTACCTCTGTGTCGGCAGTCGCTGGTCCATCCATAATTGTATACCACCTACCCGTGGTTTTTTTTTTCTTTCTTCTTGATACATACTACTATAGTAGCTTACTGTAGCAGTCTGCGGTGCTGCTGAGCTGACAGTGTCCAGCAGGTCCGTCATCAGTCATTACATAATAAATATATATACCTGTCCGGCTGCAGTACTAGTGATATTATATATATATATTAATTTCATCTCATTATAATCCAGTCTATATTAGCAGCAGACACAGTACGGTAGTCCACGGCTGTAGCTACCTCTGTGTCGGCAGTCGCTGGTCCATCCATAAGTATACTAGTATCCATCCATCTCCATTGTTTACCTGAGGTGCCTTTTAGTTGTGCCTATTAAAATATGGAGAACAAAAATGTTGAGGTTCCAAAATTAGGGAAAGATCAAGATCCACTTCCACCTCGTGCTGAAGCTGCTGCCACTAGTCATGGCCGAGACGATGAAATGCCAGCAACGTCGTCTGCCAAGGCCGATGCCCAATGTCATAGTACAGAGCATGTAAAATCCAAAACACCAAATATCAGTAAAAAAAGGACACCAAAATCTAAAATAAAATTGTCGGAGGAGAAGCGTAAACTTGCCAATATGCCATTTATCACACGGAGTGGCAAGGAATGGCTGAGGCCCTGGCCTATGTTCATGGCTAGTGGTTCAGCTTCACATGAGGATGGAAGCACTCAGCCTCTCGCTAGAAAAATGAAAAGACTCAAGCTGGCAAAAGCACCGCAAAGAACTGTGCGTTCTTCGAAATCCCAAATCCACAAGGAGAGTCCAATTGTGTCGGTTGCGATGCCTGACCTTCCCAACACTGGACGTGAAGAGCATGCGCCTTCCACCATTTGCACGCCCCCTGCAAGTGCTGGAAGGAGCACCCGCAGTCCAGTTCCTGATAGTCAGATTGAAGATGTCAGTGTTGAAGTACACCAGGATGAGGAGGATATGGGTGTTGCTGGCGCTGGGGAGGAAATTGACAAGGAGGATTCTGATGGTGAGGTGGTTTGTTTAAGTCAGGCACCCGGGGAGACACCTGTTGTCCGTGGGAGGAATAGGGCCGTTGACATGCCTGGTGAAAATACCAAAAAAATCAGCTCTTCGGTGTGGAAGTATTTCACCAGAAATGCGGACAACATTTGTCAAGCCGTGTGTTGCCTTTGTCAAGCTGTAATAAGTAGGGGTAAGGACGTTAACCACCTCGGAACATCCTCCCTTATACGTCACCTGCAGCGCATTCATAATAAGTCAGTGACAAGTTCAAAAACTTTGGGCGACAGCGGAAGCAGTCCACTGACCAGTAAATCCCTTCCTCTTGTAACCAAGCTCACGCAAACCACCCCACCAACTCCCTCAGTGTCAATTTCCTCCTTCCCCAGGAATGCCAATAGTCCTGCAGGCCATGTCACTGGCAATTCTGACGAGTGCTCTCCTGCCTGGGATTCCTCCGATGCATCCTTGCGTGTAACGCCTACTGCTGCTGGCGCTGCTGTTGTTGCTGCTGGGAGTCGATGGTCATCCCAGAGGGGAAGTCGTAAGCCCACTTTTACTACTTCCAGTAAGCAATTGACTGTCCAACAGTCCTTTGCGAGGAAGATGAAATATCACAGCAGTCATCCTGCTGCAAAGCGGATAACTGAGGCCTTGACAACTATGTTGGTGTTAGACGTGCGTCCGGTATCCGCCGTTAGTTCACAGGGAACTAGACAATTTCTTGAGGTAGTGTGCCCCCGTTACCAAATACCATCTAGGTTCCACTTCTCTAGGCAGGCGATACCGAGAATGTACACGGACGTCAGAAAAAGACTCACCAGTGTCCTAAAAAATGCAGTTGTACCCAATGTCCACTTAACCACGGACATGTGGACAAGTGGAGCAGGGCAGGGTCAGGACTATATGACTGTGACAGCCCACTGGGTAGATGTATGGACTCCCGCCGCAAGAACAGCAGCGGCGGCACCAGTAGCAGCATCTCGCAAACGCCAACTCTTTCCTAGGCAGGCTACGCTTTGTATCACCGGTTTCCAGAATACGCACACAGCTGAAAACCTCTTACGGCAACTGAGGAAGATCATCGCGGAATGGCTTACCCCAATTGGACTCTCCTGTGGATTTGTGGCATCGGACAACGCCAGCAATATTGTGTGTGCATTAAATATGGGCAAATTCCAGCACGTCCCATGTTTTGCACATACCTTGAATTTGGTGGTGCAGAATTTTTAAAAAAACGACAGGGGCGTGCAAGAGATGCTGTCGGTGGCCAGAAGAATTGCGGGACACTTTCGGCGTACAGGCACCACGTACAGAAGACTGGAGCACCACCAAAAACGCCTGAACCTGCCCTGCCATCATCTGAAGCAAGAAGTGGTAACGAGGTGGAATTCAACCCTATATATGCTTCAGAGGTTGGAGGAGCAGCAAAAGGCCATTCAAGCCTATACAATTGAGCACGATATAGGAGGTGGAATGTACCTGTCTCAAGCGCAGTGGAGAATGATTTCAACGTTGTGCAAGGTTCTGCAACCTTTTGAACTTGCCACACGTGAAGTCAGTTCAGACACTGCCAGCCTGAGTCAGGTCATTCCCCTCATCAGGCTTTTGCAGAAGAAGCTGGAGGCATTGAAGGAAGAGCTAAAAGGGAGCGATTCCGCTAGGCATGTGGGACTTGTGGATGGAGCCCTTAATTCGCTTAACAAGGATTCACGGGTGGTCAATCTGTTGAAATCAGAGCACTACATTTTGGCCACCGTGCTCGATCCTAGATTTAAAACCTACCTTGGATCTCTCTTTCCGGCAGACACAAGTCTGCTGGGGTTCAAAGACCTGCTGGTGACAAAATTGTCAAGTCAAGCGGAACGCGACCTGTCAACATCTCCTCCTTCACATTCTCCCGCAACTGGGGGTGCGAGGAAAAGGCTCAGAATTCCGAGCCCACCCGCTGGCGGTGATGCAGGGCAGTCTGGAGCGACTGCTGATGCTGACATCTGGTCCGGACTGAAGGACCTGACAACGATTACGGACATGTCGTCTACTGTCACTGCATATGATTCTCTCCCCATTGAAAGAATGGTGGAGGATTATATGAGTGACCGCATCCAAGTAGGCACGTCAGACAGTCCGTACTTATACTGGCAGGAAAAAGAGGCAATTTGGAGGCCCTTGCACAAACTGGCTTTATTCTACCTAAGTTGCCCTCCCACAAGTGTGTACTCCGAAAGAGTGTTTAGTGCCGCCGCTCACCTTGTCAGCAATCGGCGTATGAGGTTACATCCAGAAAATGTGGAGAAGATGATGTTCATTAAAATGAATTATAATCAATTCCTCCGTGGAGACATTGACCAGCAGCAATTGCCTCCACAAAGTACACAGGGAGCTGAGATGGTAGATTCCAGTGGGGACGAATTGATAATCTGTGAGGAGCGGGATGTACACGGTGATATATCGGAGGATGATGATGAGGTGGACATCTTGCCTCTGTAGAGCCAGTTTGTGCAAGGAGAGATTAATTGCTTCTTTTTCGGTGGGGGTCCAAACCAACCCGTCATTTCAGTCACAGTCGTGTGGCAGACCCTGTCACTGAAATGATGGGTTGGTTAAAGTGTGCATGTTCTGTTTATACAACATAAGGGTGGGTGGGAGGGCCCAAGGACAATTCCATCTTGCACCTCTTTTTTCTTTCATTTTTATTTGCGTCATGTGCTGTTTGGGGAGTGTTTTTGGAAGGGCCATCCTGCGTGACACTGCAGTGCCACTCCTAGATGGGCCAGGTGTTTGTGTCGGCCACTAGGGTCGCTTATCTTACTCACACAGCTACCTCATTGCGCCTCTTTTTTTCTTTGCGTCATGTGCTGTTTGGGGAGTGTTTTTTGGAAGGGCCATCCTGCGTGACACTGCAGTGCCACTCCTAGATGGGCCAGGTGTTTGTGTCGGCCACTAGGGTCGCTTAGCTTACTCACACAGCTACCTCATTGCGCCTCTTTTTTTCTTCTTTGCGTCATGTGCTGTTTGGGGAGTGTTTTTTGGAAGGGCCATCCTGCGTGACACTGCAGTGCCACTCCTAGATGGGCCAGGTGTTTGTGTCGGCCACTAGGGTCGCTTATCTTACTCACACAGCTACCTCATTGCGCCTCTTTTTTTCTTTGCGTCATGTGCTGTTTGGGGAGTGTTTTTTGGAAGGGCCATCCTGCGTGACACTGCAGTGCCACTCCTAGATGGGCCAGGTGTTTGTGTCGGCCACTAGGGTCGCTTATCTTACTCACACAGCTACCTCATTGCGCCTCTTTTTTTCTTTGCGTCATGTGCTGTTTGGGGAGTGTTTTTTGGAAGGGCCATCCTGCGTGACACTGCAGTGCCACTCCTAGATGGGCCAGGTGTTTGTGTCGGCCACTAGGGTCGCTTATCTTACTCACACAGCTACCTCATTGCGCCTCTTTTTTTCTTTGCGTCATGTGCTGTTTGGGGAGTGTTTTTGGAAGGGCCATCCTGCGTGACACTGCAGTGCCACTCCTAGATGGGCCAGGTGTTTGTGTCGGCCACTAGGGTCGCTTATCTTACTCACACAGCTACCTCATTGCGCCTCTTTTTTTCTTTGCGTCATGTGCTGTTTGGGGAGTGTTTTTTGGAAGGGCCATCCTGCGTGACACTGCAGTGCCACTCCTAGATGGGCCAGGTGTTTGTGTCGGCCACTAGGGTCGCTTAGCTTAGTCATCCAGCGACCTCGGTGCAAATTTTAGGACTAAAAATAATATTGTGAGGTGTGAGGTATTCAGAATAGACTGAAAATGAGTGGAAATTATGGTTTTTGAGGTTAATAATACTTTGGGATCAAAATGACCCCCAAATTCTATGATTTAAGCTGTTTTTTAGTGTTTTTTGAAAAAAACACCCGAATCCAAAACACACCCGAATCCGACAAAAAAAATTCGGTGAGGTTTTGCCAAAACACGGCCGCGGAACCGAACCCAAAACCAAAACACAAAACCCGAAAAATTTCAAGTGCACATCTCTAGTATCCACTACCACCGGTAACCACTCTTCATTTCATCTGTTTCCACGCACCCTAGCATCTTTTAGTTTTAACTCCGTGTCTCCACCATCTGGCTGGTTCCGTCCAGTGACTCCTACAGTGCATTCCAGTTACCAGCATCATCTCATACACCTACTGGCGTGTTCCTCGGTTGTCTCCACTACTACAGCCTGGCCTGGTAAGGTTATTCTACCCAAGGACTATAACATCTGTTCTGCAACCTACCAGTGCCCTGTTATACCTTTTTATGGTTTAGTGATCCAGGAACTGTATTATCTGCCACTGCTAATACTGACTGTGAACGCTGTTGTGATTATACGGAGTCTGTTTAATAAACTTTCATTTGACTTTTAACCTGCTTGTCATGGTCACACCTTCGGGTTTCTTTCCACACTTACATGTCCAGGGGTCTGATTAAACCATTTAAGTTTAACTTCATTCCAGCCCCTACAACTGAGGCTTCCTCCCGTCAGCCTAAACCCTCAGTTGTGACAGTAAGCACTGACCATATGAATCCAGCCGGAGACCAGGATCAAGCGGCTAGACCTATGCAAGAACTGGCAGCCAGACTCGAACATCAGGAGGCTGCACAAGGTCACATCATCCGCTGTCTCCAGGATCTCTCTACTCGGCTGGATGGGATTCAGACGACCCTCCGTGGACCTGGCACGTCTGGTGCGTCCACCACAGTGACTCCAGCTGTAACCCCACCCACCTTGCCCATTCCCATACCACGTCTTCATCTTCCAACGCCAGCAAAATTTGACGGATCTCCAAGGTTCTGCAGGGGATTTCTCAACCAATGCGAAATCCATTTTGAGCTTCAATCTGGCAACTTCCCTAGTGATCGTACCAAAGTTGCTTATATTATTTCTCTCCTCAGTGGCTCAGCCCTTGATTGGGCATCACCGTTATGGGAGAAGTCTGATCCCCTGCTGTCCTCCTATACTGACTTTGTAGCATCATTCAGGCGCATCTTCGACGAGCCGGGCCGGGTTTCCTCTGCTTCATCTGAGATTCTCCGTCTATGCCAGGGAACACGTACTGTGGGACAGTATCTTATACAGTTCAAAATCCTGGCATCTGAACTGGCCTGGAACGACGAGGCCCTGTATGCTGCATTCTGGCATGGCTTGTCAGAACGCATTAAAGACGAGTTAGCTACCAGAGACTTGCCTTCTAAGTTGGATGAGCTAATTTCACTATGCACGAAGGTTGATCTACGGTTCAGAGAGAGAGAGCAACCGAGCGAGGAAGATCATCCGTTCCTAAATCTTCTGCTCCTCCTCCTCGTCAACCATCTCCATCCAAGGATGAGCCTATGCAAATTGGTCGTTCCCGTCTATCTCCCGCTGAGCGCCGAAGACGCCTCTCCGAGTCTCTATGTCTCTACTGTGCAGCTCCGTCGCACACTATCAACACCTGTCCCAAACGTTCGGGACTCCAGATCCTAGCTCGCCAAGGAGAGGGCCGGCTAGGAGTAATGATCTCCTCTCCATCTCCTCATGATTGTAATCTCCCAGTGTCGCTCCAAATTGCTCAACGTTACAGGAACGTCATTGCCCTCCTTGATTCCGGAGCAGCTGGGAATTTCATAACCGAAGCTTATGTTAAACGGTGGTCCCTGCCCACCGAGAGACTGTCCTCGTCCATCTCTTTGACTGCCGTGGATGGCAGCAAGATTTTTGACGCAGTCATTTCCTTAAGGACTCTTCCAGTTCGTCTGAGAGTGGGAGTTCTTCATACTGAGTATATTTCTTTTCTAGTGATTCCAAGAGCCACACATCCAGTGGTTTTAGGCCTTCCATGGCTCCGTCTCCACAACCCATCGATTGACTGGACTACGCAAATACTGGCATGGGGTCCCTCCTGTGCTGAGACTTGTTTAGCCAAAGTTCTTCCTGTTTGTTCTTCCTTCCCCAGGTCATCTGATGTTCCGCCTCCTCCATATCAAGACTTCACGGACGTGTTCAGTAAAGCCTCTGCTGATATGCTTCCTCCTCATAGAGAATGGGACTGCCCAATCGACCTCATTCCAGGGAAGGTTCCACCGCGAGGCCGAACTTATCCGTTGTCTCTGCCTGAGACACACTCCATGGAAGAGTACATCAAAGAGAACCTGGCGAAGGGTTTCATCCGACCATCTTCTTCTCCAGCCGGCGCAGGCTTCTTCTTCGTTAAGAAGAAAGACGGTGGTCTGCGTCCGTGCATCGACTACAGAGGTCTGAACGACATTACCGTCAAGAACTGATACCCTTTACCCCTGATTACCGAGCTCTTTGATAGAGTTAGTGGTGCAACCATTTTTACAAAGCTGTACTTGAGGGGTGCCTACAATCTCATCCGAATCCGTAAGGGTGACGAGTGGAAGACCGCCTTTAACACCCGTGACGGACATTATGAGTACCTCGTCATGCCCTTCGGATTGAGCAACGCTCCAGCAGTCTTCCAGCACTTCGTGAATGAGATCTTCAGGGACATCTTGTACCGCCATGTCGTGGTTTATCTAGATGACATCCTCATCTTTGCTAATAATCTCGAAGATCATCGTTTCTGGGTAAAAGAGGTTCTTTCCCGTCTCCGTGTCAATCACCTCTATTGTAAATTGGAGAAGTGTGTGTTTGAAGTTAAAACCATTCCGTTTCTAGGTTACATTGTGTCCGGTTCCGGACTAGAGATGGATCCTGAGAAACTCCAAGCAATCCAGAATTGGCCTATACCCTTAACCCTCAAAGGGGTCCAGAGGTTCTTAGGGTTCGCCAATTATTATAGAAAATTTATACGAGACTTTTCCACCATTGTGGCGCCTATCACTGCATTAACCAAGAAAGGTGCTAATCCGTCCAAGTGGTCCGAGGAAGCTACGCAGGCCTTTTACCTTCTGAAGCAACGGTTCATCTCTGCACCAGTTCTGAAACAGCCCGACACTGACTCTCCTTTTATCTTAGAGGTAGATGCCTCCTCCGTTGGAGTAGGAGCAGTGTTATCCCAGAGGGCCAAAGATGGACATCTACATCCTTGCAGTTTCTTCTCCCGGAAGTTCTCCCCAGCTGAGCGCAACTATGCCATTGGCGATCAGGAGTTGCTGGCCATCAAGCTCGCTCTGGAGGAGTGGAGATACCTGTTGGAGGGAGCTTCCCACTCAATCACCATACTTACCGACCACAAAAACCTTTTATATCTCAAAGGCGCACAATGTCTGAATCCTCGTCAGGCCAGATGGGCACTTTTCTTCTCTAGGTTTGACTTTAAACTCCAGTTCTGTCCGGGTTCTCAGAATCGTAAGGCCGATGCCCTTTCCCGCTCATGGGAGCAAGAAAATGAGTCCGAGTCTGCAGACAAGCATCCTATTATTAATCCGTTGGCATTCTCCACGGTAGGGATGGACTCTACGCCTCCACCAGGGAAAAGTTTTGTTAAGCCAGTTCTAAGGAAGAAGCTCATGCATTGGGCCCATGCTTCCCGTTTTGCTGGACATACAGGCATTCAGAAAACCCTTGAATTTATTTCTAGGTCCTACTGGTGGCCAACTCTGAAGAAGGATGTTATGGAATTTATTGCCTCCTTCCCAAAGTGTGCCCAACACAAAATCTCCCGCCAGTCGCCTGCGGGGCAACTGGTTCCATTATCTGTTCCCCGTCGACCATGGACCCATTTGTCGATGGACTTTGTTTCCGATCTACCTATCTGCAACAAGTTTAATACCATCTGGGTGGTAGTTGACCGGTTCACCAAGATGGCACATTTCATCCCTCTCACCGGTCTTCCGTCAGCTTCCAAGTTGGCTCAAGTATTTATACAAGAGATCTTCCGACTTCACGGTCTTCCTGAAGAGATCATCTCGGATCGTGGAGTACAATTTGTAGCCAAATTTTGGCGAAGTTTGTGTCAAGCCCTCCAAGTCAAGTTAAAGTTTTCCACGGCTTACCATCCTCAGACCAATGGTCAAACCGAGAGGGTGAATCAGGACTTGGAGGCCTTCCTCCGTATATATGTGTCTTCCTCTCAAGATGACTGGGTTCAACTCCTTCCTTGGGCCGAGTTCAGCCACAACAATCAATACCATTCCTCATCTTCTTCTACACCATTCTTCATTAATTATGGATTCCACCCTAAAGTCCCAGAATTCCAACCGCTTCCCGCAACTTCTGTTCCAGCAGTGGATGTCACCTTGCGTCAGTTTTCAAATAACTGGAGGAACGTCCGCGCAGCCCTGCTTAAAGCCTCATCCAGGTATAAGAAGTTTGCCGATAGGAAGCGTAGAGCGGTTCCTGCTCTCAAGGTGGGTGATCGTGTGTGGTTGTCCACGAAGAATTTGAGGTTGAGAGTTCCCAGCATGAAATTTGCACCTCGCTACATCGGTCCCTTCAAGATTGAACAAGTCATCAATCCTGTTGCCTACAGATTACAGTTACCACCCTTCTTGAAAATACCCAGGACATTTCATGTTTCCTTGTTGAAACCGCTGATCCTAAATCGGTTTCATTCCGCACTTCCTCCAGCTCCCAAAGTTCAGACTCAACGGGGAGTCGAGTACGAGGTGGCCAAGATTTTGGACTCACGTTTTCGTTACGGTCAGCTACAGTATCTCATTGACTGGAAGGGCTATGGTCCTGAAGAATGCTCTTGGACCAATGCCTCAGACGTCCATGCTCCTGCCTTGGTCCGAAATTTCCACTCAAAGTTTCCTTTAAAGCCTAAGAAGTGTCCTGGGGCCACTCCTAAAGGGGGGGGGGGGTGCTGTCACGATCCGGGTATCTGGACGCCATTACCTGCCGTTTAGGTGTCTTCTGAGACTGGCCCAGCGTTCCAAATCCGGATCTCATCTGTGTCAACACTCTGCACATCCCTCCTGTCATTCTGAGACACTACCACAGCGGCGCCATGTTTGAATCCAACATGGCGTCTCCCGTCCTCCGCGGCCTCCGCCGCCATTACTGTGTTATTGCTGCAGGTTCTCAGAATCATGTATCATGCCTGCCGCGGCCTCTGCTGCCCTCCAGGTGTCTCAGCATGTAGCTGTCGTCTGGCGTCTCCTGTCCTCCGCGGCCGGCGCCGCCATTGTCATTGTGTTTGCACATTTCATTTCAAACCAGTTTTCCCTCCAGGTTCCAGCATGGGCGCAGCCATGTTGGATTTGATCACATGCTCCAATTCCTCCAATCCACCGTCTCTGGAATCTGCATAATTGCCCAGCCAATGCCTGCATAGCAGCAGGTATAAGTATCCTGTGTCTGGGCCAGATAGATGTCAGTGCTTTGAATGTCATACCTTGTTCCAGTCTCTCTCTCCTGTGGCTTGTTTCTCCAGGTTCCAGCTCCTGTCTCCAGCATCCACAAAGAGACCCGCACCTGCTTTCCATCCTGCGGTGCAGCCTGACTTTGCAATCCTCTGTGACTGATCCAGCTTTCAGCTATTACCTCGTTTGCTTCCAGCTTCCAAGCTTGCAGCTATTAACCCATCTGTTTCCAGCAACCTGCTTCCAACAGAATTCAGCCTCCTTAAAGAGCCGGTGTTCTCCCAGCGGATTTCTACTTACCAGCAGTATCCACTACCACCGGTAACCACTCTTCATTTCATCTGTTTCCACGCACCCTAGCATCTTTTAGTTTTAACTCCGTGTCTCCACCATCTGGCTGGTTCCGTCCAGTGACTCCTACAGTGCATTCCAGTTACCAGCATCATCTCATACACCTACTGGCGTGTTCCTCGGTTGTCTCCACTACTACAGCCTGGCCTGGTAAGGTTATTCTACCCAAGGACTATAACATCTGTTCTGCAACCTACCAGTGCCCTGTTATACCTTTTTATGGTTTAGTGATCCAGGAACTGTATTATCTGCCACTGCTAATACTGACTGTGAACGCTGTTGTGATTATACGGAGTCTGTTTAATAAACTTTCATTTGACTTTTAACCTGCTTGTCATGGTCACACCTTCGGGTTTCTTTCCACACTTACATGTCCAGGGGTCTGATTAAACCATTTAAGTTTAACTTCATTCCAGCCCCTACAACTGAGGCTTCCTCCCGTCAGCCTAAACCCTCAGTTGTGACAACGTGCGAGAGCGCGAGTGTGTGAAATCTGGGTGGCTGAGGCTTTGTGCCGGTGATGACCATTCACCCAACCGGTGAAGGTCGCGGTCACCCCTGGGGTATCCCCTGTTCCAGTGGAAGAAGGGTCGATACCCCCTTTAAGGTAAATTATTCTCTCCTCAGCTCGGTCGCCGGTCAGCTCCGAGAGGGAATCGCCGTGTCCGGATCCGACTGAAGATTTCCAGGTCCGTTGGAGGTTCCGGTTCCTGAAGGTGAGAGAGAGCGGCGCCTGGTGAGTACCGAGTCTACACCTGCACGGCAGCAGGCACCACCACACCGCAGCCGCACCTCTCACACTTGGCGTAGTCGTCAGGATCAAAGAGACCGGATCACGGACACGATGTGGAACGCCACCAAGAAGACCTCCCTGCGGACGGCTCCGGAGAAGACTCACCCCCGGATGTGTGCGGACCAGAGCGACTGGGTGACGGTGTCTGGGGCAGACATCCTGAAGATGGTGCAGCGGTCGATCCAGCGTGGAAAAGAAGAGCACCGGGAGAAGGGGCGCAAGAAGGCCGCTGTGACGCCCTGCAAGAAATGTCGGCAAACAGGGCACTTTGCCAGCGAGTGTACTTGGCGAGAGACGTCCCCAAAGAAGGTGGTCCAGGAAGCAGACCGAAGACGTCAGAAGTGCCAAGCGAAGAAGGAGTCCTGGTGTTTGCTCTGCGGAAACTACGGGCATGAGCATAACAGTTGTCCCTGGGACGAAGAGTTGAGCGAAGACGAGGTTGATCCCCGGTGTGAAAGCTGTGGAGATCCCCGACATCGGCTCCTGGAATGCCCATGGACGGAAGACAGGACGGACTACGAGGCCACGGTGAAGCAAATGACGGAGTCTCGTCAGCAACTTTGGGACCGGGTGGCTGCAGAGCCTGTGTGTGCGCTCTGCGAGGCGAGAGGACATGCGCTTCCCGATTGTCCGTGGAATGAAGACCGGATGATTGCGGATGGTCGCGCCCAGAGATGGGAGGAGGAAACCAGGGAAATGGAGCGGAAGACCCTGCTTGAAGTTAGTTCGCAGGTGCCCATTTCCTCTGAGCCGGAACCAACGGGTGAAGATTCCCCAGTGAAGGAGGTGGACCAGGAACCCGTCTTGGAGAAGGTGGCAGTGGCCCTCCCTTGTTGGAAGTGTCGGCGACCAGGACATGCGGCCAGTGAGTGCCCCTGGGAAGATGCCGCGGACCTACTTTGTCCCAAGAAAGTGACCCCAGTAAGGCAGAATCCTTTCCCGCATGAGGCGGAGGTGGACGACTGGGAGGTGAAGAGACCACGCTGCCAAGAAAAGCGTGAAGACCCAGTGACTGAGACGTCCGGAATCTCTCCACGATGGAACCGTCCACGACCAGGACGTGCGGAACAGGAGTGTCCTGGGTACCAAGAGATGCCAGCGGAAACGAAGGAGTACGCTGAGGAAACAGAGGTGCCAGCGGAAAAGACTAAGTACGCTGAGGAGGAAAATGATACCCCAGCCCAGATATCGGAAGAAGACTCGGACTACGGTGAGCTGTCCGCCGACGAATCCCTCCAAGAACAGATGGAGGACGACTCTGGCATCGGAAGCGCCGACGAGAGTGACTGGCAGGATCGGGTGGAGTCGTGCTCCCAGTTGAATGCCCTCTGTGAAGAGGAGGAGATAGTCCTGGGGCAAGAAGACCTGCCGGAAGTGCGAAATGGACGTACGTACGGGGAGAGGATTGTGATGCCGTGGGAGGACCCGTTCCAGAGGAAGACATAGGACCTTTGGAGATGCCCCACGAGGAAATGCGACATATGGTGGCTGTTGCCCGGGAGGGAACGGATGCCCCGGAGGATTCCGCTGTTGGGTGGTGGTCGATACCACACCCGGAAGACAGGGACGAAGCCACAGACGATATAGGAGGTCAAGAGTGGGTGACTGTTGTCCCCGTGGAGGAAGATTCCCCTTGGTGGCCAACGTCGAGCGACCGTGAGGAGATGCCACTCCCCCAGAGGATCCGCAGATGGAGGTCAGGACGTAAGAGGAACCCGGAGCTGGAGGAGGAGGGGTGTGGGGTCACGGCCTGTCCAGGCTGGGCCCTCGAACACAACCTCGCCGGAGGGACCTCGGAATTCCCTGACCCGCGGACAATGGAAGTCGTGAGGAACTTTGTAGGGACTACAAAGGAAAAAGGGGGGGGAAATGTAGAGATGTGCCCTGTGGGCACATCTGTGGTGTTGTCCCTAGCTGGGGCAGCTTGTCTGTCCCCAGCGCTGGGTGCGTGGCCGCGGGTGTCCGGTGCAGGGATTACCCTTTTCCCTGCACCGGACCAGAGGCATTCGAATCTTGGCGCCCTCCGGGAGCCAATCGCGGCTCCCGGAGCGGCAGCCAATCAGAGAGGGACGCGGCGAGCCA
The DNA here is from genome assembly GCF_028390025.1 of Pseudophryne corroboree. Taxonomy (NCBI): domain Eukaryota; kingdom Metazoa; phylum Chordata; class Amphibia; order Anura; family Myobatrachidae; genus Pseudophryne; species Pseudophryne corroboree. The sequence goes on from NC_086451.1 coordinate 52,774,160, forward strand.
ATCGGCGCTCGCCGCGTCATAGGCCCCGCCCCCGGCGTCTGACGCCAGACGCCGGGCGGGAGCCTGACGAAAAGGCCGCGCCGAAGAGCGGCGAAGAAGACAGGCGGGAGCGGAGGTCAGCGCGCACGCGGAAGAGCGCGAGGAGAAGGCCAGCGGTCGGGCTCCGGGAAGAAGATGTCCAGCGGCGGCTGGACGCGGAGCAGCGGAGGCGACGCCGCTGGCCAGGACGGGTCAGCGGCAGAAGACGGTGCCGGAGGCCCCCGGATTAGGTGAGGCCTCAGTGAAGCTATACTTCCCCCTCCCCTTTTCCTCCCTCGACCACCAGGGACGGGCATTAGGCCCGAGGGCACAATTCAGGCACTAGGCCTGGGGCGCAGATAGGAGTTTGGGGTCACTATTTTATTAGGTGGTTTGGGCATTAGGCCCAAGCCACCCTCCCTGTGGCACAGTTAGGCGGGCATTAGGCCCGGGGGTGTATTTTGGCCGATTAGGGATACGATAAGGTGACCTTGGGCACAAGGCCCAGGTCACCCAACGGGCAGCAAGTTAGGCGGGCGCTAGGCCCGTGGGCGAAGTCAGGCCTCCGGCCTGTGTGCAGTTAGGGGGCGCTAGGCCCAGTGAATCAGTGTTTCCTCGAGGTGAGTACAGGTGGCCCTGGGCGCTAGGCCCAGGCCACCCTGAGGTATTTAGGTGGGTAGGCCGTGCGGCGCCCACCCCCTTCCAGCGGCAGGTAGGGATTTAAAGGGACCGTGCCGTCGCTTGCATTGTGTATCGTGATGTATGTTACCGTGCGGGGCAAAGTGTGAGCTCGTTAAGTGTGTTTAGTTTTGTTGCACCACACCCACAGAGCTAGTTCGAGGGCTCTGCCGTTGTAGTTAGTATAGGGTGTGACACTAGGTTAGAGTTAGGCCCCGCACGGCTGTTTGCTTGTTTGTTTACCTCCTTACAGGGACCTGTAAGAGAAGAAGACGTTCGCAGTGCGAAACTGACGGTGAGTAACATCTGTGTGCGTTTGTCCCTTGTCTGTCCCCGAGCGCCGGAATCGGGATTGCTCACGGACGTGAGAATCCTTTTCATCACACTACGTGCGAGAGCGCGAGTGTGTGAAATCTGGGTGGCTGAGGCTTTGTGCTGGTGATGACCATTCACCCAACCGGTGAAGGTCGCGGTCACCCCTGGGGTATCCCCTGTTCCAGTGGAAGAAGGGTCGATACCCCCTTTAAGGTAAATTATTCTCTCCTCAGCTCGGTCGTCGGTCAGCTCCGAGAGGGAATCGCCGTGTCCGGATCCGACTGAAGATTTCCAGGTCCGTTGGAGGTTCCGGTACCTGAAGGTGAGAGAGAGCGGCGCCTGGTGAGTACCGAGTCTACACCTGCACGGCAGCAGGCACCACCACACCGCAGCCGCACCTCTCACACAAATGTGACTTTCCACATTGTGTCCATTCGTTTCGTCGGCTTTTGCATCTTTATGTGGCTAAACCCGACTGATATGGAGCGAAAATGAGGAACAACTGAATATGGCCCTGCGATCTCCTGTCACTTTAGATGAGAGATCAGGAGCGATTAAACAACTGAATTCCCCCCTGAGACTCTGAGCCTATACAGTAATTAATGATGAGTGGTCTTATGGACTACTACTGAGGCCTGACTGTCCGCTGGCTGGAGAGACTACACGCTGGCCAACCAGCAGAAATATGCTAATACGGGGCTACCGTAAGAGCCACATACAGTATGTACGCACTTACTTGCGGATAATTGAATCGACTTCATAGTGTGCAGGGATACATAAGTCAAATGAATCTTTATTTTAATAACAATAATAAACATTTTCAGACTAAGGCCTCTTTCACACTAGCCGGCACGGACTGACAAGGCAAACTCCCGACATCTTTTTGCCGTGCCGGGATTGTAATGAATACTTAGCCCCAATGAGTCCTTTCACACGGCACGGACACGGCGCGGTCGCCATGTTGCAGCCGGATCTATCCACTGAATAGGACGACTGCTGGGCCGTGGCCAGGCCATCCCTGAAGGCAGTGGATTTAGGTGGTCATTCTGAGTTGATTGCTCGCTAGCAGTTTTTAGCAACCGTGCAAACGCTATGCTGCCGCCCACTGGGAGTGTATTTTAGCTTAGCAGAAGTGCGAACGAAAGGATCGCAGAGCGGCTACAATTTTTTTTGGTGCAGTTTCAGGGTAGCTCAAAACCTACTCAGCGCTTGCGATCACTTCAGACTGTTCAGTTCCTGTTTTGACATCACAAACACGCCCTGCGTTCGCCCAGCCACGCCTGCGGTTTTTCTGCCACGCCTGCATTTTTCCGAACACTCCCTAAAAACGGTCAGTTGACACCCAGAAACGCCCACTTCATGTCAATCACTCTGCGGCCACCAGTGCGATTGAAAAGCTTCGCTAGACCCTGTGTGAAACTACATAGTTCGTTGTAATAGTACATCGTGCGTGCGCATTGCGCCGCATACGCATGCGCAGAAGTGCCTTTTTTTGCCTCATCGCTGCACAGCGAACGAATGCAGATAGCGATCAACTCGGAATGACCACCTTAGTGTGTGAATCGCCTCTTTCACACACAACGGCTTTTTTTGCTTTTGCTGCTGCGCATCCACACAGCATTAAACACGACTCAAAGCCGTTGTGTGTGAAAGGGCCGGGACGGCCAGCTTTAGCCAGCCCGGACAAATCTGCATGTGTGAAAGGGGCCTAACAATGATCGTCAGTTTGTGTGACGCAAGGTCATATGTGTATCTCCAAGACATTTAGGGGTTAATGCAGAGCGGATAGCAACTGTGCCACCCAAACTGCTGCTTGCATGAAACACATTCAGTAAGAAATCAGTAATAGTATGTACATGCAAAGTGCAATTAGTCCGCATTGATGGGGAACCTTTGGCACTCCAGCTGTTGTTGAACTACACATCCCAGCATGCCCTGCTACAGTTTTAGCATGGCCATATAGCAAAACTGTAGCTGGGCATGCTGGGATGTGTAGTTCAACAACAGCTGGAGTGCCAAAGGTTCCCCATCATTGAATGAGGGCATGCGTGCGCCAGTAAATTAAGGGTTTGATTCTGAGTCGCACTCTGCGGCAACCACTTTAGCCCTTTTTTGGCGTAGTCGCGTCTTCCACTATGAGCTAATGCTAGTATCAGCCCTTGGCCAGGTGTACAACCGCGCATCTGAGCGTCCACTTTAGATGCTGAAATCCTGACTGGTGCAACATTACCTGCAACCATTGGTCGCACCATCGAATCTTGCTCCACCCCCATGCTACAGAAGGTGCAGATTCTCTGTGTGGCCTCCACTGTGAGCGATTGTTGAATGACACGTCTGCAGTAATCCCATAAGACTCCCACAATGCACTGCTTTGTTATCACTCTCAGTGAACTCTTGAGCATGACCTAGTGGCTGTTCTGGAAAATACACTGCACATAGCAGGGCAGGAGCATAGCATTAATATTAAGCAAATTCTTCAAAAGTGCATTGGATTGCTGGTTGTAGTTAAGTCACGTCACTGGTGTAGAGTGATGATCACACCATAAAAAGGGGACTATAGATAGGAGAGTTGATGAAGGCAGGAACATTTTAAAACGTAATACTTATAAAGTGTTAAGCACACTCCTCTTACAACAGCTGGATGACACCAACTGTAGGGGTAAATTTACTAAAGTGAGGGTTCACAAAAGTGGAGATGTTGCAGTTTAGTAAATTTACCCGCTATAGTATAAAATATGGCCACTGCATATAAAGGGGCTAATTCAGAGCTGACCGCTGCTGTGCGTTTTCGCACAGTGGGCGATCAGGTCTGAACTGCGCATGTGCATGCCCGATAGCCGATGGTCATCCCAGCCCTGCTATCGCCTCTGCCTGATTGACAGTCAGAGGCGTTCGCTGGGCGGGAGGGGGCAAGCCGGCGGCGTTTGGTCCAGGCAACGCAGGTGTGCCCGGACCGTGTGGGGGTTGGGCTGCGACGGCTGCGTGACATCACACACAGCCGCTGCAATCCAGGAAGCGGCGAGTAGCTCCCTGCCAATGAGCAGGAGCTGCGGTGGTAGGGAGCTACTCCTCAGGTGCAAAAGAGTCGCCGCCGTGCAATGCTTTTGTACCTGTGCAGGGGGAGGGGGGGGCGAGTCAGACATGCGGGGTGGACTAGCCCTGTACTGGGCATCCCCCCGCATGTCTGTGAAACTGATCGTAGCCGTGCAAAATTTTGCCCAAAGTGCCTGGAAAGAATTTGTTAGTTAAATGTGTGATAGCAATACAGGTATAATATAGAAGGTAATAGGTTTAAAACAAAAGTAAACTTCACGGATTGAAGTCTGAAGTTGGTGGAAGTCACAGGTTTCTCATGTAAGGCTCATAGGCAAGAGTTCTGTTATAGGACAAAAAGCTAAAATAGCAAAGCATACCACATCAATAACCATCATAACCATGCCTTGTAAAATATTGCCCCTTTAAAAAAATGTCTAAGTTCGTCCGACATCCCGCACGTCAGGGCGAACTCGACATTACATCCTGCCTCAAAGCTTCTTGGATCTTGAAGCAACAACACTTTCGGCACCTTGTATGTGACTCCCAGGGCCGGTTCAAGGGCGCTCTGCGCCCCGGGCAGGAAATGGGGCGTGGCCTAATACAGGGAGCGTGGTCAATTACGCCCCCTGTACATTAAAAGCGCCGCTTGAATGCTGAGCGGTGCGCGATGACGTCATCGCGCACCGCACAGCAAAAGGTCCTCTCCACGAAGGGAAACTAGACGCTATGAGTCTAGTTCCCTTCGTAGAGAGGACCTTTGCTGTGCGGTGCGCGATGACGTCATCGTGCACCGCTCAGCAAAGTTACTCTCCAGGAAGGGAAACTAGACGCATAGCGTCTAGTTCCCTTCAGGAGGCGGACGGGGACGGGGACGGGGATGGGGACGGAGGCGGACAGGGACACAGCGGGCAACAGTGGCGGATCTTGCCACGGTGCGGCGCCCTCCGGATGGCGCCAGCACCCTCCGGAAGGTGGCGCCCCGGGCAAAAGTCCTGCTTGCCCGTGGCAAGATCCGCCACTGGTGACTCCCTCATCTTGCGCTGTGGAATCCTGTTAAGTAGCTGATGACAAATCTGTAAACCAGGTGTAGCTTTCAGCTCTGTCTCAATATTGATGTAAGGTAAAGAAGCAACACCATTTAACCTTGTAAAAAGCTTTTTAAAGATGAAAAGTGTCAACAAAGGAATATACACAAAAGCATGCTGGAGAGATCAAAGTAAATAAAAACATTTCAGTCTTATTTCTGTCTTTCAGTTTTTTTGAGACAATATCAAGGAGGTAAGGGGGTCATTCCGACCCGATCGCTTGCTGCAGTTTGTCGCAGCGCAGCGATCGGGTCAGAACTGCACATGCGCCGCAGTGTGCCGGCGCATTGCAGCTGTCGTTACCTAACGATCGCCTCTGAGACAGAGGCGGTCGCTGGGCGGGAGGGGGCTGAACGGCGGCGTTAAGCCGCCGTTTAGGGGGGCGAGGTCCGCCCAAGACAGGCGTGGCCGGACCGTTGGGGGGAGGCTAAAGCTGCGCTGGTCAGGAGCTACTCTTGAAGTGCAAAGGCATCGCCGCTGTGCGATGCCTTTGCAATTCTGCGGGGGGGGGTGTGCGGCACTGACATGTAGTGTGGACTAGCCTTCCCCCGCATGTCAGTGTGAGTGATCGTAGCTGTGCTAGATTTAGCACAGCTACAATCAACTCAGAATGGCCCCCTATATACATGCAAGAAGATTATCTTTATTCAAGGTATAGATCTCATATGTTTTACATGAGTCTGCACTTGAAGCTGTTATCACTACTACATCCTTGGAAGCAGCTGTGATAGCTCTGTATGGTAACGCAGCAGGAGGCTTCTATCATACTTGCCTACTCTCCCGGAATGGCCGGGAGGCTCCCAAAAATCGGGTGACCCTCCCGGCCCCCCAGAAGAGCAGGCAAGTCTCCAGGAATCAGGGGTCCCCCTGCCCGTCCGCCCACTTAGTGTGTAAAGTGGGCGGTCCGGGCAGTTGATGACGCGATTCTTGCTGAATCGCGTCATCATAGCCATGCCCCCTGCAGTGTAATGCCGGGGATCGCGGCATTACAGAGTGGGGGCGTGGCTTAAAGGATGTGCCATGGTAACTCCGCCCCCATCCCGACCCTGCTCCACCCCCGCCCCGCCTCCGGTCCACCTCCTCCCCACGTCACAGCCCTCCCCTGCCCCCCTGCTGAGCCGACCTGGCTGCTCTCTCCTGCAGAGAGCAGCCAGAATGTCGGCAAGTATGCTTCTATTACAAGCAGATCCCTCCTGCTGCAATCACAGAGAGCCCCGGCCTCTTCCCTCTCCCTAAACAGCAGTGACACACCTCCATTTGGAGAAACACAGGCAGTCACAGCCCCTTCCTAGCCCCCAAACGGCATCAGACTGTCAATCAGTTTTATGCTAGACTGTGTGCTACCTCTCAGGACCCGTTCGTGCATGCGCAGAACGTGTCATGCACATGCGCAAAGTACCGATAATCTGTAATTTGTGCATCCCAATGCAGATCCTTCGGGATCCGAATAAACCCCTTGGTGTGGTTCTTCATATAAGAAAATTACTATATCATTTGTGGTTTCCGGGCTTCACAAATTTCAGAAAGCTCGTATAATATGATATGATATGAGTACACTCCTGGTATAATGTTTTAGGTTAAGGGTATTGTGGCAAAACTGGGGATTTACCACAAGTATACCACAGCATTTTAGCTACCATTGTTGGCACTGAGGGGCTACAGTCAGGCAAACCAATCAGGGCACCTGGGCTAATCAGCTTTATATGGAGAAGGAAGGAGCTCTCATGCTCAGGGGAAAACCAGCCAATTAGGTCACAGCTGTGGTGCAGCTTAGCCTTAAAAAAGGTGCTGGCTCCTGTGGGTGGGCAGACATGATGTGACCGATTTTAAGTGTAGCGCACCAATTTGGTGGTCTAATAAAAACACCTCCTGCACCAATTTACAATACTTTCTTGGGGCATTACTGATAATATTGCTTTTAAAGGCTTTAAGTTGACAGATTTCAATGACATCTTCTTTACAGATCCCAAGCATGGTCATAGTTATTAAATTCCATAGTAAGGGAGCAATATCTTTTATGTATAGTCCTCATTATATTATTCTGGCACAAAGGCTTACATGTAAGGACCAGCTTGTTACATCTAAGCACACATTTAGGGGTCTATTTACTAAGCCTTGGATGGAGGTAAAGTAGACGGAGCTAAAGTACCAGCCAATCAGCTCATAACTGTCATATTTCAAACACAGCCTGTGACGTGGCAGATAGGAGCTGATTGGCTGGTACTTTATCTCCATCCTTAGGCAGCAAAACACTAAAGCCACTGTGATAACTGCACTCAGTTTATCTGAGTTAGTGTTGCAATGATTAGACAAGGCTTTTAATCTTAATATTGCCAGCAGGCATGCATCATGTTTCTAAACTAATTAGAGCATACATATCATACCGCCCAATATTTGGGAAGGGTGTGGCCGTGGCAAGTTGGAGGTGTGTCAGCATCATAGAGGAAATGGCCACGCAACCAGTGCACATGACCACATCTAGGGGCGGGTTGGGAACAAAAAGCGGCCCTGGAAAAATTTGTACTAATGGCCCCACATGGGCAGCACCAGAGGTGTAAGATCTAGCCATAGGCCATGGCAGCAGCAGCCTCCCCCCAAGACTTTCCAGATAGTGGGCATGTCCAGCATCAAGGGGGAAGTTAAAAAGAAATAAAATTAAATATTATGAGCACATTATATGATACACCATCAGAATTTAGGAAACTATATCATTCTTTAGAAAGATATATTTTCTTGCTTATTACACCAACCGTATCCCAATCACTATTCACTCAATCTTATATGTCAGCCAAGCAGGCAGACAGAGCATACACTAGATCATCTGCAATCACAGGCTAAGTGGCAAAGTAATTTTAATATATGCAAATTATTTTGCATCCTCATTATGTCTATAAAAAGGACCACATGTCCTCAAACAAAACAGGCCCCATGGGTGCGTCGGCCCACCGGGAATCTTCCCTGTAAACCCTATGGCCAATCCACCTCTGACCACATCCCTAGTTGGCGAAAACCACAGATTTGTCATTTGCAGTAAGGAAATGCCTCCCAACGGTTATGTCCCCCCCCCCCCACAACTTAAAAATTGGCATAGTTGGACAGTCCCCTCAAACTAGGACCATTCCATCACTCTGTGGGCAGTTAATGCTGCCATTAAAGTTGGTAGTCACTGTGGCAGCAGGTGAAAGGAATGGAACATAAAAAAAAAAAAAAGAAAAGAAAAAATAATAGTAAATGAAACTATTACTTTAATTGTGCCATGGGTAGCACTATGGAACACCTTGTACTGTTCCTATGAACACTTTGACAAAACTCATGTCCAAACTGCTAGGAAATATAAAGGGGTCAACATTTGTGTGTGGATCTTCCAAAGCACCCAAGATCCTGCTGCATCTCTATAGCACAGGATTCCGGTGTCCACCAATTAGATGTATAGGATGAAAGTTTTCATTGCCCTTTAAATCTTTCAAGAACTAAAGTCCCAGATCACATTCTCTAACTGCTTAGCTTCCTTTCAAAATGTTTCAAAGGCCTACAGTAAGTAAGTAGATAAGTAAGTAGGTAAGTGGGACCAATAACCAACTCGTGCGCATGCATAGGGACACCCGATGGATAGGGGCATACCGTATGGACGATGTCAAAATTAGCATCTAAGAATTGGATATTAAAATGTCTACAATGTCAATATATTGTATGTATACACATATTTCTTCAGATTACAGAAGCCATTGATCATGTTTAGCATGGTAATAAGAGGACAAGAAAGTAAAAGATGCTAATTATTTATTTAAACTTAGGTACACAGGGTAAGGGGAATGGTACATGGAAGGCATTACATAAGAAGTTCACATTTTGTGAGCATCTCTTGTAACATTCAAGTGTCTTCATTCTTCATTGTCTTTCTGTAAAAATACAAAAAATAAATTGTTAATAGAAATATAAAAACAATATATAAAAGATAAACTAATGCACAGAAACACAAGTGCAGTTATTTTACCTTTCCTCCAATATCACGGCTTTTGACTCTCAGTTTGTTCACTTGGGACTCTGCAATGTCGGCTCTCTCCTCAGCCTCTTCCAGCTCATGCTGCACCTTCCTGAAGCGGCTCAGGTGGGCATTGGCTTGTTCCTCCTGAGATAGATTACAGGAGGCAAGTCAAATGACATAATAAGCATAACGGTCTTCATTGGCATTGAAAATCATGCCAAACTTCATCTTGCTGCATATAGCGATCTTAAATAAATTTATAGGGATTATAGGAAAAAGTAATACTACAGCTATAATTTCCTATTTCATCCAACAAGTATATTATGGATATGTAAATTCAAACAAGAGTTAAGTTCATATATGTCTATTATATAATAGGTGTTTATAGATCTATATTACATTGTTAGCAAGGAGAAGAAAAACCCACTATCTACAGTATAGGTATATACAAATTGCATAATGTATTTTACACTTTAAATTTACAATTTAAGTGTTACTTAATCTAATCCCATCCCAATGAAACATTGAATGAGATCTCTCTCCAGCACCAGCCGTATTTACCAGGGACCCAAAACTTTATCTGTAATAGGGGAGATCGGAACAGTGGCTCTTTGGCCACCATTGATGTTAGATTTAATCCTCCACTGTTTGGCACTCAGCTGGTGTATCTATGAGTTTAGACAATGGACTTATTTGGCATTTGCATTGTTGGCCCATGGATGCAGACAAATCTTACAAACATTGGATAGTCTAATCATTGAAGAATGTTACAAAACTCTCTTTGCTCCTAATAATGAATCAGGTGGCACTTACAGTTTCCTCAACTTGTCTCTTGTAGGACTTGACTTTCAGCTGCAGTTTATCAACCAGGTCCTGCAATCTCAGGATGTTCTTCTTGTCTTCTTCAGTCTGCCATATAAACATTCATTGTACTCATTATAATTAGGTTACAGCTTTCTCACTAATTGTTATAGCTAATACTATATATGAAGGGTTTTAACAAGATTCAAGAGCAAAACATTCTTCAAAGGAAGAGGAGTATTAGAACACGAGGACATGCACTGAAACTTGAAGGAGATAGATTAGGGGAAAATTGAGGAAAAATTACTTTACAGAATGGGTAGTAGATAAGTGGAATAGCCTCCCATCAGTGGTAGTAGAGGCTAAGACAGTAATTTAAACACACTTGAGATAGGCATAAGAATATCCTTCCAAAGGCCTAAGGAACAAATAGTGTTGAAATTACCAAAAGGATAACAGAAAAAGGTGCAGACTAATTTGGCCAAGTGGTCTGCCGTCACATTCTATGTTTCTATGTTTTATGAACAGCTACACTAAATTAAAATTATTCTGGATATATATTATAGGATACATAAGAGTAAGTGTTCAGAATTAAGATCCACAAAATCTTTCAGATGTTGTATAGGTGACCTGACTGTTAATAATTGAGTCTATAATAGAAGCAAATTGTACTTTACCTGGTAGCTGAGTTCCTTTACTCTCCTCTCATATTTACGAACGCCTTTAATTGCCTCAACTCCGCGTTTCTGCTCATTCTCCAGCTCATTCTCAAGTTCACGCACCTGTGGAAGCCAGGTGTTTTTATTATTAAAATGAAAACTATAACTATTACTCATTAATATTGTTCCAACATATGTATACATACTCTGGACTCCAGTTTCTGGAGCTGCTTCTTGCCACCCTTCAATGCCAGCTGTTCAGCCTCATCCAGACGATGCTGCAGGTCCTTCACTGACTGTTCAAGGTTCTTCTTCATCCTTTCCAGGTGGGCACTGGTGTCCTGCTCCTTCTTTAGCTCCTCTGCCATGAGTGCAGCCTAAAATGCAAATCAAGAAGCAATAAGTTGAATCATTCTATAAAAAAAAATATTGTTGCTTAATGGTAGCATGACATAGAATACATACATCTGTGATGGCCTTCTTGGCTTTATCTTCAGCATTTCTAGATTCCTGAATAGATTCCTCAGCTTCGTTCTGGAGCTGAGCAATGTCATTTTCCAGCTTCTTCTTGCTGTTGATAAGGCTGGTGTTCTGGGGGAGAAAATATGTCATTTATTACATGATTTGGAGAGATTTAGATAATACTCCTCCAGTGATGATCAGCAGCTCAGCAGCAGACCTTACCTGTGAGTGCAAAAGCTGCACACGTTCGCTGGAATCCAGAAGTTCCTGTTCTGCGATCTTGCGAGATCTCTCAGTTTGTTCTAGGGCAGACCTCATCTCCTCAATTTCAGCCTGTTGTAGGTTATTTCTGCGTTCTATCACAGCAACCTGTTCCTTCATATCCTCCTGTCCCCTCAGGGCATCATCCAATTGCAGCAGGGCATCCTGTTGGACAAAGATTATAACATTGAATTGAATATTTAATTTGTGTATGTAGATATATGAGCTGGTTTGTATTATGAAGCAAAAAATAATAATGTATAAGGAACACTTTATGTTAGGAATACCTTCAGTTGTGCCTGCACATTTCGGAGCTGTTTCTGTGACTCTGCAGCCTGGCGGTTGGCATGACTAAGCTGGATCTCAATTTCATTCAAGTCTCCTTCCATCTTCTTCTTCAACCTCAGAGCATCATTTCTGCTCCTGATTTCAGCGTCCAGTGTGCTCTGAATGGTGTCAATGGATCTCTGGCTGTTTCTCTTCAGCTGGTCAATCTCCTCGTCCTTCTCTGCAATCTTCCTGTCCACCTCTGATTTGATTTGGTTCAGCTCAAGCTGGACACGCAGGATCTTGGCTTCTTCATGTTCCAGTGATCCCTTTGGAAGTAGAAATAAGGTAATACAATAGAAATAAGGTAATAAATTACTAAATTATATCAAAACATTACTATTATGAGTAAATCTAAATATTCAGCAGAAGTCAGTTCTAGTCACTTACCTCAGCTTCCTCCAGGGCAGCCTGTAGGTCGCTCTTTTCCTGCTCAGTCTGCTTCTTGGCCTTCTCCAGTTCATTAATAGATTTCCCACTCTCGCCAATCTGTTCGGTGAGATCTGAAATCTCCTCTGGAAAAGAAATAGCCAAATAAATATTGAAATTACAAAATTCATGTTTATTAATTCTCTAATGAAAACTAAAGCCATTCACAGATAAGTCTCAGAAAATACCTGCACCATATTGTCTTTACTAAACATGTATGAAAGTTGTAGGATATAAACAGTTCAGAAAGTAAAAAAACAACAACATTATCTTTGAAGAGATAAACATACGTTGCAAATTCTTGTTTTCACGCTTCAGGGTTTCTACATGTTCCAGAGCCTCTTCATAAGCGTTCTTCATCTTAAAGATCTCAGTGCTCAGGGTGCGGGCCTCTTTCTGAACAGCCTCCAGTTCAGCCTGACCTTCTTCGTATTTCTGCTTCCATTCTACAAGGACCTGTTAATAATAATAATAATAATAATAATAAAAAGAAGAAGAAATATACAATCTGCACAGTGTGCCTTACAGTTACAACATTGCCACAGTGGTGTATTTGCCTATTTACCTTATCAAAGTTCCTCTGCTTCTTATCAAGGGCAGCTGCGGCACTGTTTGCTCTCTCCACATCAACCATAAGGTCCTCCACCTCAGCCTGTAACCTCTGCTTGGTCTTTTCCAAGGAAGCAGATTTGGAGTTCACAGCCTCCACTTGTTCCTCAGCATCCTGCAAGCGCTGAGCCAGCTTCTTCCTGTAAGAGTATTAAAAAAAACAATTTAAACATTATTATTAGCTAATTATTTATAATTTGAGCATTAGTGACATTTTCTTGAATAGGACATACTTGGCCTCTTCCAGCTCCTCTGTGCGCTGAATGGCATCAGTTTCATATTTGGTCCTCCATTGGGCAACTTCACCATTAGCTTTAGACAATGTTCGCTGGAGCTCAGCCTTGGCTTCTTGTTCCTCTTCATATTGCTCACGCAGCAAGTCATTGTCATGGCGGGAAGATTGCAGGGCATGGGCAAGGGCATTCTTAGCCTGGAATTTACAGAAAAGTTTGGTTTGTTGAAATATGAATGGCGTCATGTCAAACATTTGCTATTAAAACTTAAACAACTCTGACTTAGGGCCTTATTTAGGTTTGTTAGCAAACCAAAAAAAGTTAGCAAATGGACAAAACCATGCTGCACTGCAGTTGGGGCAGATGTAACATGTGCAGAGAGATTAGATTTGAGTGGGGTGTGTTCAAACTAAAATCTACATTTCAGTGTAGAAATAAAGCAGCAAGAATTTACCCTGCACAGAAACAATATAACCCACCCAAATCTAAATCTCTCTGCACATGTTACATCTGCCCCACCTGCAGTGCAACATGATTTTGCCCAATTGCTAACTTTTTTGGTTTGCTAACAAACCTGAATAACCCCCTTATTACCTTTGATTCCTCCTCAAGTTGTCTCTTGAGTTCCTCAACCTGTTGGGTGAATCCCTGCTTTCCTCTGGAGAGCTGAGAAATCAGAGATTCCTTCTCTTCTATCTGGCGAGATAGCTCACCTGGGATTCAACAAAAATGAGGGTCATACAGTGTGAAAACTGTAAAATAGCAGCCATTAGAATAGTTAAAAAGTTGCTTTAGTAAATTCTGGAAAACAATTATTTATAAAAGTCTATTTGCAGTAATATTATAGTAAATTACTGATCTGCTAAATATTTATTAGTAGTTTTATATATTCTGGTATGTAATTGATGACAAAGACATCAGTTGGTGAATTACATTCAAAATATCACTCAGAGTGCTTGGCTTTAATTTATGCTATAATTTTAGGAGGCACATGAAAAGGGCATGTTAGAATACTACATTTATTAAGGACTGATAATATTTCAAAGTACCATTCTCAGTCTGGAAACGAGCCCTTTGTGTAGAGAGGTCATTAATCAAACGCTGATTCTGATCATCCTTGGCCTTCACTTCACTGAGTTGGTCCTCAAGCACACGGTTCACTTTCTCCAGGTTGGCCTTCAGGAACAGATAGTCATGTTACTATCTTCATACATATAATAAAATAGCAAAAACAAAAATGTAAATTACATTACCTTAGACTTAGAGATGCTCTCCAGGTTGCTGGCAAGATCATCCACCTCCATCTTCAACTCACTCTTCTCTTTCTCTAGCTTCTGTTTGACACGCTGTAGGTTGTCAATCTGTTCTCCAAGCTCAGCAACACTGTCAGCATGCTTCTTGCGCAGGGCAGCAGCTACAGCTTCATGCTGGAGGGTGGCTTCTTCCAGGTCACGTCTCACTTTCTGGAACTCAGCTTCTCGCTTTTTATTCACCTCAATCTGGGCAGATGATGCACCTCCAGCCTCTTCAAGTCTTTCACTAATTTCCTCAAGTTCTCTGGAGAGATCGGCCCTCTGCTTTTCGACCTTTGCACGAGCTGCCCTTTCAGCTTCAATTTCCTCTTCAACCTCTTCAATACGAGCCTATAGAACAGCAGTTTATTACTACACTGAATGAAATATGTAACATGCAGTCTTAAGACATGCTTTCATTCAAAGCCATACTTGAAGTTCCTTGATCTTCTTCTGCAGTTGGGATCCCAAAGACTGCTCATCCTCTATCTTTCCTTGGAGTTGGCTCATTTCAAATTCCTTCCTGTGGATGCCAAAAAATACAGGTCACACAATGTTCCCACCAACTTTATCAAATATTCTGTTAGTGAAAATACTGTAATATAAGAACCACACACTTTTTCAGTTTCTCATCAGTCTGTTGTTTCTCATTTTCAAGATCCATAACTGTTTCCTGGGTCAGTTTGAGGTCACCTTCAAGCTTTCTCTTGGCTCTCTCAAGATCAAGACGAAGTTTCTTCTCTTGTTCCAGTGAACCTTCCAGCTACATGTATAAGAAATATTTAAGTTACTTTTTTATAAATGAATATTCTTCAAACATGTAACTTATTTCAATATAATATACAGGACAACAATTACTTACATCATCTACTTGCTGTTCCAGCTTTGTCTTGGCTTTGGACAACGCATTGACTTTATCTTCTTCAGCTTGAAGGTCATCAAGGGTTTGTTGATGAGCTTCCTGGAGAGCCTTCTTCTCCTTTGTGACTTTGGATACATTTTCATCGAGACTTGCTAATTCTTCAGTTAGGTTTTTAACCTAAAAATGAGAAAGATTAGGCACCATCTGTGTGGAATTTATAAGTTCTCTCATATTTGCATGGGTTTCTTGCATGGTTCCAATTTCCTCCCACAATTTAAAAATATACCGGTAGGTTAATTGGCTTCTGACAATTTTTTTTTATCTTAGTGTGTTTGTATGTGTGTTCATACGATTGCTAATACAGATTGTAAGCTTCACTGGAACAAGGACTTGGTATTAATGGCTGAAATATTCTCAGTAAAGCACTGCTGAATAGGTGTGAAATATATGAAAACTGATAATAAACTAGATTAAAGAAAAAAAAATTGTGCCTGAAGTTGAGATGTTCTATTGTGTCTATACCTTGTTTTCTGTGGCATGTTTTTCCTTTTCTACTTTAGCAAGAGTAAGCTCCAAGTCATCAATATCTTTCTTCAGCTCAGAGCACTCATCTTCCAATTTTCTCTTCTTGGCTGTCAGCTCAGCATTGCTTTCTTCCTCATCTTCAAGCCTCTCAGTGATCTCCTTGATCTTTGATTCCAGTTGGATCTTGTTCTTGATAAGACCTTCACATCTTTCCTCAGCATCAGCCAGAGTTTCAGATTCCTACAGATTATAAAATGCACATCAGCCATCTATGTTTTTGTGTTGATATGGTATAAAGATATTTTTAAATTAAACTTTTATGTAAATGTTTGTAATGCATTCCTACCGACTGGGATTGGAGTAGCAATTCATTCTTCTCTTGTACCAGGGCAATCAGTTTCTCCTCTAACTCCTTCTTCTTGGCTTCTGCCTTGACCAGAGCTTCTTTGGTCTTCTGAAACTCCTCTTTGATGTTTGCCATCTCTTTCTCATTTTCAGCACTCTGCAGAAGTGGCTTAATCTTGAAATACAACTTCATCCATGGCCAGTGTTTGACATTCATGAAGGATCTGACATTGTACTGGATGATAAATACTGCCTCCCTGTTTGAGAAATGGACATAATGTAGGGTTTTTGTTTGTAAAACTGGTAATTTTCTAGTGGGTTTTTTTTGCAACACAAAATTATTATTACCTTCTCTCCATCATTTTCTTAAACTCAACTCTCATTAAGAAGCCTCTGCAAAGAGCCTGAGTACGAGTGATCAGTTGTGCCAACTTTTCATCTCTCATCTCTTCCAGGGTACCCAGGAGACCAGCTTTAAAGAACACCTTATGGAAGAAATTTTTGTTGCATGAAGACCAGAGAAGACAAAGGCTGGATTCCCCAAAATGCCAGAGAGCTATTCATTGTGTACCTTGGTATGTCCAAATTTGTATTGAGTGTGATCTACATCAATTGAGCCCAAGAGTTTCTCAGATGCCTTCTTGCTGTCTATAAACTGCCCATCTGGAATAGCGCTGGCATTCAGTACCTTGTAACTATGTAAACAAACAAAGTAAGAGAGAATAGTGACCATTTTAAAGGTTTCAAAACGTATAATCCATAAATGTTTTGGTAACAAAGCATTTCAATAAATGAGCTACATATTGAAACATTTTAAAGGAATTTTACCGTTGCTTAAAGTCAGCATAGAGGATTCTGCTTGGGAATCCTTTTCTGCAAATTCTGATACCTTCCAATACACCGTTACATCTCAGCTGGTGGATGATCAAGTGGTTTTCCATGGTACCTGGCAGTACAGATTAAATAATTTTATAAGAGAGGACAACAGTTTTAATTAGGTCTAAAGGTTCCTTACATTGGGAGCAGAAAAAATGCAGTTGATCAAAACTGTACCTGGAGTCTTAGTTTCATTGGGGATCAGACAACGTACAAAGTGAGGGTGGGTGCTTCTCAAGTTGGTCATAAGCTTGTTCAAGTTTTCCTGTAGCAGATTCAAATAAAATAAAATGTTTTGACATTGAGATACAAAATACTACAAATTAGGCTGTAATCACTTAAAACTGTATTATACATACATATGTTATCCTTTATACAGTTAATACTGACCCTGAACAAACAAGACACAGTCTGGAAAGAGGATCCCTTCTTCTTCTTTGCGCCTTTACCACTAGCAGATGGCTCTGTTTATTAAAAATATTGTAACAGTTGTTAGAGGATTATTCATTATTTAGAGTTGAAAAGACCTTTAACCAAAACAGAAAACAACTCACCATCAGGATTATTGTGGGCGGAGTAGAGGTAGGCCAGCAGTTTGACTGAAGACTTCTGGTAGAGCTGGATAACAGATTCATTCAGTGGATCCTTATTCTTTTCAAGCCAGCCAGTGATGTTGTAATCCACAGTACCAGCATAATGCACCAGGGAGAAGTGAGCTTCAGCCTTTCCTTTGCCAGGCTTGGGCTTCTCAAAGTTCTTGCACTTGCCAAGATGCTGCTCATACAGTTTGTTCTTGAAGGATGTGTCAGTGGATTTGGGGAACATGCACTCCTCTTCAAGGATGGAGAAGATACCCATGGGCTGAATATACAAATATAAAGTTAGTGAGCTCCAGAATACCATTGCTTTTTGAAGGACTGGATTAATCTATGTGAACTCACCTTCTCAATGAGCTCAATGCAGGCAGCCAGATCCATACCAAAGTCAATGAACTCCCAGTCAATACCTTCCTTCTTGTATTCTTCCTGTTCCAGGACGAACATGTGGTGGTTGAAGAACTGCTGCAGTTTCTCATTGGTGAAGTTGATGCAGAGCTGTTCCAAGCTGTTGTACTGTAAGTGACAGAAAGGAGATGAGGAACTGCAGTGCGACCGGCTTGAAAGACTCACAAGGCTAGAACAGAATAATAGCCTACATCAAAGATTTCAAATCCAGCAATATCCAGCACACCAATGTAGAACTGCCTGGCTTGCCTGGTGTCCAACTGTTGGTTGATACGGGTGACCATCCACAAGAAGAGTTTCTCAAATACTGACTTGCAGAGGGCACCTACAGCATTGTAGACCTGGAGAAGAGATCATAGCATTTATTAACAGACTGTTGGAAATAAACACTTGTCCAATGTTCTCTGGTTTTGCTTCTTGTCTTAATGTACCTGTGGCACAGTCTGTCCTTTGGTAACAAACTCATTGCCGACCTTCACTCTTGGGTAGCACAAAGCTTTCAGTACATCAGCTGAGTTCAGACCCATCAAGTAAGCAATCTTATCAGCAACTATGATAGAATATAAAGCATTAAATTAATCTTACAAAATCATACATGCTAAATATTCATAATTGTTCTTGGTGGTCAATGAAAACAAGTACAAACCTTCTGTGCTGTCTGGCTCTGCCTGCTCCTCTCTCTGCTTCTGCTTGAACTTCAAGTTGCCGTGGTGCATGACAGCACCAGTCATCTTGTAGATGCCGTTCTTCTCATCTGGATTGAATCCCAGGACATCAATGGCAGTCTGTTGGGTAATAATGCATTAATATTAATTTAATATTATGATTATATCTTGAGAACATATACAGTAACAATTAGTGATTTAAAGAGCATCTCTTTATTCTAAAGACCTCAACTACTTACATCGGTGGCTATGAACTCCTCCACATCATCAATACTCTTCACAACAATCTCACCCTGACTGATAGCGGGGTAGTCGTAGGGGTTGGTGGTGATAAGAAGCATCTCTAAGCAAAAAAAAATATATATATATAATCAGGCAACAGGCAACTTGAGGCTTGACATTTTTAATGTAAATGTGTCAGTATTATAATGACTGAGTCTAGAACCCTGGATCATAGTTTTTACATGTTAGTAATCCAAGTGTTATTGAATCACAAAGGGTACAAAATTAAGGCAAGTCCAGAGGGTAAGAAGTTCATACAAAAATAAATTAATGCTTAACGTTATAATTTGAATGTTCTTTATAGCATAAATATGCATGACTTCCTCATATTTGGGGTAAATAAAAGGGAACTTACCAACAATCTCAGGTTTCTTGTTGGTCATGATCTGGTAGAAGATGTGGTAGCTTCTCTCAGCTGAGAGCTGGAAGGTTACTCTGGACTTTTCCAGCAGATCTGTAGAATTAAAATTTAGGGTACACATAAACACATATAACAGTCTACATTAGTAATTACTAAAAGGGACACATTCGTACTTACATGTTTCAATATCAGCTGAAGACAGTTTTCCAGTTGTTCCGAAGTGGATTCTAATGAATTTACCCTAAACATTGCAAATAATTAAAAAACAGGGTCACATTGCAAAACTATACAAATACAAACAGAAA
Source organism: Pseudophryne corroboree (assembly GCF_028390025.1). Lineage (NCBI taxonomy): Eukaryota > Metazoa > Chordata > Amphibia > Anura > Myobatrachidae > Pseudophryne > Pseudophryne corroboree. The sequence continues at coordinate 52,793,575 of NC_086451.1, forward strand.
ATAACATTTTTGAATGATACGTACAAAACGGGAGGAGTTGTCATTTCTCACGGTCTTGGCGTTGCCGAAGGCTTCCAGCAGAGGATTAGCCTGGATAATTTGATCCTCCAGAGTACCCTAAGATGACAGATATATAAGGTTGATTAGAATCTTTACAAACAATCATTTGATTGAATTTTTTTAGCATTAGTTTGGTAAATGTGGGGGGAAAAGACAAATTAAATTACATGCATTCAGTTTAACCCTGTAAATACAAAAAAAAAAAAAAAGCTATACTTTCTATAAAGGTGACTTATATTTGTGGTTTAAAGCAGGAATGGCATATTTAGAATGTGTTAGCTTCGTCTACATGTGATGTTCTGTACTTTCATTTAATTAGCTGTTAATTACATTGTGTACATTGTCAAGGTTGGCCTAGAAATGAGAAGTTACCTGCAGGCTGTTGCTGAGTTGTTCCTTCTTCTTGGGATCTCCAATGGCTGCAATTGTTGCAAAGTACTGGATGACACGCTTGGTGTTTACAGTCTTCCCGGCACCAGATTCTCCACTGGAGGTAAAGGAGAGATAAAGCACACCATTAATAAAGGAGATTAAAAGCAACCATACAGAGATAAATAAAAAAATCTATATGAACCAACATATATGGAATTTTACTTACGTAATTAGGACAGACTGATTTTCACGATCTGTCAAAAGAAGGTGTGCATTAATGATGAATTATTAAAATATGGCCCATGGATTAAATGTCTAACCATCATCATTTAAAAACAATCAAATGTATGTACCTGTTAACATGAACTGATAGGCATTATCAGAGATGGAAAAGATGTGTGGTGGGGCTTCCATACGCTTTTTGCCTCTGTAGGCATTAACAACCCTAGGGTCGTACACTGGCAGCCACTTGTAGGGGTTGACAGTGACACAGAAGAGCCCGGAGTAGGTCTGCAAGGTTGCAAAGTACATTAGATTGAGTAGATACCCTACAGCATCTTATAAGATAAGGTGGCTCTATTTAACCAATAACAAGAAGTTAAGCTGTTGCCATTCTAGTGGAATATCTATAATGAGTACATGGTGTGCTGGGCACATGGACCCCTGGGGCAATGGAGGCTCCATAATGAACATCTTGATGGTCCTCAAAATGTTTAGTTTTAATGCAGGAAGAATACACATTTTAACATTGGTCTTCAGTTCTAGAGTTATTATAAGTTTGGCTACAAATTATACTGCGTTTCTGCCTAAATAAAGGGTCAGGACTTACGTAGATCATCCAGGCTGCATAACGTTCTTTGAGGTTATACAGCACAGAGGCCTCATTCAAGTGAGTCATCATGGCCATGTCTTCAATTTTGTCATACTTGGGGGGATTTTGGGGGTAAACTTGACCCTCTTTTACTGTTACAGTCTGAAAAGGAAACAATGAAACTTAAATTATGGCAAAACTATTTTCAATTTGGAATATAACTTGTAGATATAATATCATCCTTACCTTCCCATCGTCAGTCTTGACAGTGAGTTTCCCATCTTCCCGAGCGGTGACGAGACCTTTCACGTAGAGTTCCTTTGGGTCCTCCACGAAGCAGGTGTTCTTGGCATCAAAAGGCTTGTTTTGGGCCTCCAGTCTCTCTTTATCACCCTTACGGAGAAACGGGGCGGCGTCGCCGAAAACTGCCATCTCACCGTCCCCCATGGTTGCTGGTTTCTGGAAGAGATTATTTTGAGAGAATTTATTTACAACTGAAATAAAACAGAACACATGGACTTCTAATATGTTCTTAAACAGTTCTATAATACTTAAAGGGTCTATTCATGAAGCAGTGAAAAGTGTTGAGAAGTGAGCCAGTGGAGAAGTTGCCCATGACAACCAATCAGCATCGAAGTAACATTTATAATTTGCATACTATACAACTGTACGGAGCAGCTGATTGGTTGCCATGGGAAACTTCTCCACAGGCTCACTTCTCCACACTTTTCACTGCTTCATGAATAGACACCTTAGTGTGAAGGTGAAAAAGAGGTCCAAATGTAATTATTTATGTAGTGCTGATGGTCAGACAAACTAAGGTGGCCAGTATATTCATAGATATCAGTGATGCCAGCTGTTGCTGAAAAATTCATAGGAAACATCCTCATAAATATTGTTTCAGTCAACAAGATTGGTGTCCCCTCTGCATGTAGTACACTTGTAGTGCAGCTCGTATTTCATGTAAATGTAATGATAATGAAATAAAGAGAAGTGAGGTTCTGTGTCTATATTAATATTAATGCTAACCAATATAGTTGATGTAGTGGTTAGCATTAATGCCTCACAGCCCTGAGTACATGAGCTGAACCCCTAGTCAACGCACTATCAGTGTGGAGTTTGTATGTTCTCCCCATGTTTGTCTGGGTTTCCTCCAGGTACTCCAGTCCACCCCACACACACACTTCAGAAACATAGTGGTAGGTTAATTGGCTTCTGACAGAAATATTTACACTGGCATTTACGTGTGTCCATGTGATAGGGAATATAGACTGTAAACTTCACTGGGGACAGGGACTGATGTCAATGACTTAAATAAGTGCATGCTATAAAAATAAATGTGTGTATATATATATATATATATATATATATATATAAAAAGAAATCAGACACACATAGGGGATTCCTGTTGCCCAGCAACCTCCCTACTACACAGATTTACCTTAAATTACCAGGCTAATCTGGTTGCAGCAATTTTATTGCAGTCCTGTCTGACTTTGAGAGGACATTACACAGTGTCAGTGAGATCAGTAGCAGAAAACTGCTTCTAATCATCACCCAGTTTGACTTCCCATACTGCCGAGTGCATTTACCAGTAACCTGGCGTGTAAATCCTACATGCTCAGAGATGAGACGTGTGTACTTCCTCTCTGGAAGGCCACGAAGAAAACCTTTAATCTGGTCATTAATTTCTGATGAAAGTGGACCAGGAGATCCAACTACTGCACTGGTTTCCTGTTTCACTGTGTGAGTCGGGGCGCTGGCTAGAGTACGTGCAGAAGTTCTCTAAATTTGTTGACAAAGCCAGTAACGCTATGTAGCGTAGCAATGCTCTAAACTAAAACCGCTGTGAACTATTCATTTTACATTGGGGAGATAGCAGATTTTTCTAATGATGTGATAAGTAGCAATAGAAAATCTTCCTATTGCTGCATAATGATAAATAGACCCCATTGTACTTTTCTTATTCAGTTTATTAAGCTGTAAAGTTATTTCATGTTGTGTGTTGTACAGTACCACAGTGGTATGCACCGTAAAACACATAGGAGAAGATGTATCAAGCCATGGAGAGAGATAAAGTACCAACCAATCAGCTTCCAACTGGGATTTTACTGATTGTGCTAGAAAAAAGACAGAAGCTGGTTGGTTGGTTGGTTGGTTGGTTGGTTGGTTGGTTGGTTGGTACTTTATCGGTCTCCAATTTTTCACTCTGCAAAGCTTGACACATCTCAACCATATAATGTTTTAGTGTACAGTTTAAATATTATCGTTTATTAATATGTAACAATTAATACAGGTTGGGTATCCCTTATCCAAAATGCTTGGGACCAGAGGTATTTTGGATATCGGATTTTTCCGTATTTTGGAATAATTGCATACCATAATGAGATACCATGGTGATGGGACCTAGATCTAAGCACTAAATTCATTTATGTTACATATACACCTTATACACACAGCCTGAAGGTAATTTTAGCTAATATTTTTTATAACTTTGTGCATTAAACAAAGTGTGTGTACATTCATACAATTCATTTATGTTTCATATACACCTTATACACACAGCCTGAAGGTAATTTAATACAATATTTGTAACAACTTTGTGTATTAAACAAAGTTTGTGTACATTGAGCCATCAAAAAACAAAGGTTTCCCTATCTCACTCTCACTCAAAAAAGTCCGTATTTCGGAATATTCCGTATTTCGGAATATTTGGATATGGGATACTCAACCTGTAATAAAGCACTTTTCATTTTGCTGTTGCATTGCAAATTAGTTTAATAATAGCTTTCTTACTGTGCATTTTTAATGTATTATCACTTACCTTTTAGTACGACAAGGACGGAAGAATATGACGACTCTCTCTGAAAAGCAAACAAAAATTAATAACAGTCAACAAATTTCTAAGCATGTTGCATCTGTTAGTCTAATATATATATATATATATATATATATATATATATATATTATATAAAGGTAGAAATGGCTGGCACTCCATGTTTGTGACTGTAACTTGCGCCAGTGCCTTCCCGTTATCAGACCCTTAGGAACAAAACAAATGTATAGCTTGCATGGGGCAGAAGTCAGAAAAATTGAAGAAATACAAATAGGGGTATTCAATTAGGGTCGTTTTTTTGCATAGGTGTAAAACTGCCCTTTTCTCTATTTTTTATGGTGAATAGGGATTCGCCCTATTCAATAGCAGGGCAGTTTTTTTGCCTAGTCGAAAAATTGTCAGGAGCGAAAAGCATGTGGATTGGTGAATCCATGTGTTTTCGCGCCAGTGAAAAACGTGGGCTATTTTCCCCAATTTTGAGGCATTTTTTGACAATGCCTTTTCACAAAAAAAAAAAGTGAAAAGGCATTGGGGAAAATGCCTTAAAAATGGGTGAAAATGGCACACAATTGAATATGCAGGGGGGTGAATTCAATAGCTCCGAAATGATTGGAGCAAATTGAATTACCCCCCCAAGGACTCACAAAACGTTAGTCAACGTTACAGAGTTTTTACTTGAACTTTATGAGGATGACAAAATAGTTCAAGTAAAAATTCAGAAACGTTGATTTACATTTTGGGAGTCTTTGTATTTCTTCAAGTCGTCTGAGTGCCTCCTCATGCAAGATATATATATATCTGTGTAGGACTATAAGCATTTAGATTTTTATCACCCTCAGCAAGAACACACAAGTATTACTCACCACCCACCGAGATGTGACTTACTGGAGTCTCCTAACGATGCTTATATAGGGTCTATTCCGCCTACTCAGCTCGCACTACTTAAGGAAGATGTCTTCGAATTGCCTTATTGGTGCAACCATTCCCAACGCTGTCTCTTCATCACAAGTAAAAATAACCCACATAATTGAGCAGGATAGTCTGAATACTCAGATGTTGAAAGCAACATTTGCAATCCGTCTATCTGTAAAGGCAGGATTGTTTTTCACTGACCTCTGAATGAATGAAAACTCACAACTTTAAAATAGAACTCCTTACAATTTGACTGCAAATTAGATTTGTTTATTGACTGTAATAAAGAAAACTACTAATCTAGAACTGGATTGCAGAATGAATAGTGTGATGGTGAGATGTCCTAGAGAGAATCACTTCAGATCTTTTAACATAGACTTTGAAAGTAGACGTATCATTTACATGTTTACGCTTTGTAGCAGTATAATTTTATTGAATAAGGCAACAGATGTGACCTCAAAAGAGATTAGTAGGGCAAGCTGCATTGGCTTTCCTTCAATGTCAGGAACTGCTTTGACTTCTCAGTAGGTATAGCAGTTTCTCAGTGCATGCTACCTTATTTCTGCAAATTACTTCTTCTCTGTACAAAGGGCCTGGTTCAGAAATGTACCCTGATGCTGCCACAGGTGACAATGTGTATGCAGCGAACGTGAGAAAATATGCAAATTGTCGCACTCCCCTGTATTTGCATTGAGATGACCGCTGGCAACTTTGCGAATCCCATCGGCTGCATACAAAGGCGCAGTGTCAGTTGCAAATCAGTTGATTATTGAACTTCTGAGCAATCCCTATGGTCATGCAGCATGGTCATCAGAAGTATGATGCTGGAGCCACTGCAGCTGCGTATGGGAACGCAGTTGCAGGCTGAGACATGACATGCCTGCGTGTTTGCCATCACTCCCCGTAACCGCCCCCAAACGGTCCTTGACTGTCAATCACTTTGCAAATAAATTCCACTGCGGCCACAAGTACAAGACCATCACTGCTCATGTGCAATGCGATTCAGATGCATGCACAGTTGGCTGGCAATTGTATTGGGTTCCATCTCTTAATCAGGCCCAATGTCAGTAGAAGACAGCTGATGCACAAGTCATTTTGCAAGCCAATGCTGCATGTGATAAAGGGCCTGATTCATATATGTAAGTAAAGCAAAAAAAAAAAGCAAGTAACATTGTGTCTGGAACGCACCATGGTGGTCATTCCGAGTTGATCGCTTGTTGCAGTTTTTCGCTATACAGCGATCAGGCAAAAATCAGCATTTCTGCGCATGCGCATGGGCCCCAGTGCGCACGTGCAAAATACTTTTACTTAAAACTATGCAATTTTACACAGGTCCGAGCGACGCTTTTCAGTCGCACTGCTGATAGTGAGTGATTGACAGGAAGTGGGTGTTTCTGGGTGGTAACTGAGCATTTTCAGGGAGTGTGCTAAAAAACGCAGGTGTGCCAGGCAAAAACGCAGGAGTGGCTGGAGAAACGGGGGAGTGGCTGGTTGAATGCAGGGCGTGTTTGTGACGTCAAACCAGGAACTAAACGGACTGCAGTGATCGCAATCTAGGAGTAGATCTGGAGCTACTCAGGAACGGCATGACATTTTTTAGTAGCAATTCTGCTACTCTTTCGGTCGCACTTCTGCTAAGCTAAGATACACTCACAGAGGGCGGCGGCCTAGCGTACAACTCGGAATGAGGGCGATCAACTCGGAATGAGAGCGATCAACTCGGAATTAGGGCCCATGTTTCCATACAAAGGGAGTATATTCATTACAGGATTTTTTGCTTGTAGCCCACAAATGTTAGACAGCTTTATTTTTACACTGCAATTTAGATTTCAGTTTGAACACACCCCACCCACATCTAAATCTCTCTGCACATGTTACATCTGCAGTGCAACATGGTTTTGCCCAGGTGCTAGCTTTTTTGCTTTACTTACAGCATGAATCAGGTCCAAATTTCTAAAGAAAAAAAATGTGAACTCTGCTGTTTAGGAATGATCAAATATGGATTTAATAACCTACTAGGTGTATTATTAAGGCCTGATACAAAGGTTTGATACAAAGGTGGACGGTAACTGAAAGCATTGATGGTGTTGGTGCAGTTGAGTGCTTTTTTTGCTACTGCGCATGCACAAATTATTCTGAAAACCTCTACAGCGCATTTGTTACCCCAAGACAAAGGTGCTGTTGCGATCAGGAGAGTTGGTCATTCAACTGGAGAGATACAGTGATGGGCGGGGTCTGGGAGGTGGCCTGAAGGGAACACAAGGGAAAGACTGAAACTAGGTATTTGCATATTATTGCACCTATGACACCGTCGACAAATGCTACAGTGGACGCAGTAGCGTCAATCTCTGCTTCAGGCCCTCAATGTGGCAAATTCAGTAAAGTGCACTCGTACCAGAGCTAAGCATTAATAGGCTTTTCTGTGTATCTTTATGATGCTCTTTATGGTAAAGTGCGCTAAGTTTCCATATATATGAAAGGAGAAGTTCACCACAAAATATTTTAATACGTATGGACAATTTTATTTCCATAAACATAAATTAAAAATGCATACATTTAATATAATAAAAACCAGCTTATCTAAGAAGAACCTGAGATGATACCTTTAAGAACCAGAGCGGAAGAAGGTATATACAGTATATTTACATAACAGCAATGCAAAGTATAAAAACACACAGATATGGCCAAGAGGTTCCATTGTTGCTCAGATCAAACACTGAGAAATGGAGAAGAAATACGTTCTAAGTGACTATGGGGGAGATTTATCAATGCGTGGAGAGAGATAAAGACAGAGATGTACTAAGCAGTGATAAGAGTGAAGAAGTGAACCAGTGGAGAAGTTGCCCATGGCAACCAATCAGCATTGAAGTAACATTTATAATTTGTGTACTATAAAATTATACAGAGCAGCTAATTGGTTGCGATGGACAACTTCTACATTGGCTCACTTGTCCACTCTTTTCACTGCTTATTACATCTCCCCCAAAGTATCAACCAATCAACGCCTGTCATTTTTTTAAACACAGCCTTTTAAATTGACAGTTAAAAATTGATTTGATGGTTCTTTATCTCTCGCTCTGCTTTATCTTTAATCTTTGATAAATCTCCTGCTACATCCTGATTCCGAGAGGGTTCCAATTTGTAGGTTGACAGTTAATAGGTCGACACCATATGGTCAACATGCATTAGGACGACATAGTCAAAGGTCAACAGGTAAAAGGTAGACAGTGCCATCCACATAGACTGCGATTGGGAATAATAACCTGTGGCAAGCACGTCGGTAGCAAAGCAGGGCACCTTGCCCGAAGCATGGTGACTGAAGCAAGTCCGAGAGGTAACGGGGGAGGGGGTTATTAGAAAAACGATGGTGTGTTGCAACCATTTTATAGGCATGTTAGAGCCAGTGACTGCGTTGTATGCAGCCTCACTGGCACCAGTGTCTTAGTTCCACTGGCCATTCTGAGTGCCCATTGGGGTACTGAGAAGGCCAGTAATCATCCGATTCTGCGTCTTTGGACTTGCAAATGTGCTGGTGGGCGTCTCAATACAAATACTAGCGACATTTTGCATATTATCACACAGTATCTGTGTACAGAGACTCAGGTGATGGCATTAGCATAAATATCTGATATAAACACTTTGTCCTATAAATGATTGTTTGTGCCTTGGTTTGAGTATCTCAGAAGCTACGGATCTCATGTGGTCCTCACACACAGTGTATCCATCTTCTAATGGCGAGCACATTTTGGATATGATGTAATGGGAGCTTTGCAGTATGAATTTGCAGCTGACAAATCTCCAGCAACTGTGTGATTCTGTCATGTCACCATGGAATGTTTCCAACACCATGCCGCATCCATGCTGTGAAGAAATCAGGTGGGTCTGGGAGAAAAGGGATAATCCTACCCAGTACAATAAATGTGTACCTAATGAAGAGGCTACTTATGCTTTGAATTTGATTGGGTTGACTGTCACTTTACTCCCCTTAGCATCATGGATTGTTCTTGGGCTCTTTGCTGCCTTTTACAAAGGTGGGAAATAGTCTTATCTCAGATGAGGCCTCTCTTGGGCTCAGAGGCAGTTGGGGGAATTTTATTATCTGGAGATGACCTCTTGCTTCACTCCATAGCCTCGGTGTAAGGGAGTATGCTACACAGTTTGTCTCCATTTGATTTCAGGTGAAGGGCACTGTACAGTTCTTTCTCTTGTTTGGACCACCTCTCTCTGCCCTGCTTTTGACTTGCTGGGAGCAAGATAGAGTCCAGACATGAATCTTTCTGTGGTTCCCCCGAACACTGTCCTCTTGTACCTCAGAACTATAATCCATCATGACACTCTGCTGCTTGTTCTGTTCAAGTCAAGTTTTTCTAGGGTTCCCACATGTCATTTTGGACTTGCCCTAGATTTAAAGTGTAGAAACTATTTTGTAATCCATCTTGTTTCAGTCCTCACTTGATGGTTGGTGGGCCATCGCCTTGTGCAGACTTTTGTTGAAGGTGGCTCATTCAGAGGTAGTCAGACCAAGTAGCCAAGAATTTTGTTGTTCTTGAGCAATAATCCCGCTTTGTTGAGTCCAAACATCCCTGAAGAGGTGTTCCCCCATTGAGCATCATATTGTAGATCCTTTGTTGCTAGTATGTGTGTAAGGTAGGTTCTGTCACCTTTGCATCTATCTAGCTCATTCTGTCTTTATCTCTGGTTTCTGTGGGTAGACAGGAGAAAAAGAAGCCTGCATTAGTCACAGAATTTTGTTACTGCTCATTATAAAACAGTCGCATACTAATTAGAATTAATAGAATGCAATACAGATACATTTCCCTTTTGGAATATACAGAGCTTGGCTTTAATGGGAATGTAGCTCCACATTGTTACTCAAAGTATCAGGTATCTTCCAGGGTTCACTATGGTATGCTGGCGGACGGGCTCCCGGCGACCAGCATACCGGCGCCGGGAGCCCGACCGCCGGCTTACAGACAGTGTGGCGAGCGCAAATGAGCCCCTTGCGGGCTCGATGCACTCGCCACGCTACGGGCACGGTGGCGCGCTACGCGCATTACGCTATTTTATTCTCCCTCCAGGGGGGTCGTGGACCCCCACGAGGGAGAACAATTGTCGGTATGCCGGCTGTCGGGATCCCGGCGCTGGTATACTGTGCGCCGGGATCCCGTCAGTCGGCATACTGAAGACCACCCATCTTGCAGCTCTCAAACTCTCAGAGATGCAACCTTCTGTCAATATAAGTGGGTACTCTTTCTTAAGCAAATACATAAATATGGAAGCGCTGGAGACTAGGATTTGCTTAAAAACAGAAGACTATTTCATCATCTCCTACAGATTATAAAACACATAATATATTGAAACACATCAATAAAAAAAAATATAGCAATAAAAATGCTGGATGGCTTAAACGGGATCTAATATGGCCAATATAGTTTTATACAGAATACTTTCACTCTTAACCCCAGCAAAAAAAAACAAAAAAACAACTGTCACTTTAAGAAAAATATTGTATTCGCTGCCTGGATATATACCTCTAGGTCTGGTCAATATATTATATCAATCATTTTAGGGACCTATAAACAACACAGGGACCAATCTACAATACAGAGAGCCAAAAGTGTCACTAGGGGCATGACTGCACCCTGGTGTCACCTTTCCAGCGGGTGACAGCAAAATGTCAGCTCCTCCTCAGTGACAGGGAGCCGAGTGCTGCACTGTGACATTATTGGCCCTCATTCCGAGTTGATCGCTAGCTGCTTTCGTTCGCAGTGCAGCGATTAGGTGAAAAAGCGGCACTTCTGCGCATGCGTATGGTGCGCAGTGCACACACGCGTCGTACTTTCACAAAAGCCGATGTAGGTTCACACAAGGTCTAGCGACGCTTTTCAGTCACACTGCTGGGCGCAGAGTGATTGACAGGAAGTGGGTGTTTCTGGGTGGTAACTGACCGTTTTCGGGGAGTGTGTGTAAAAACGCAGGCGTGTCAGATACAAACGCAGGAGTGGCTGGGGAAACATAGGCGTGGCTGGCCGAACGCAGGGCGTGTTTGTGACGTCAAACCTGGAACTAAACAGTCTGAAGTGATCGCTAGCTAGGAGTAAGTCTCGAGCTACTCTGAAACTGCACAATCTTTTTTTGTAGCAATGTTGCAATACTTTCGGTCGCACTTCTGCTAAGCTAAGATACACTCCCAGAGGGCGGCGGCCTAGCGTGTGCACTGCTGCTAAAAGCAGCTAGCGAGCGATCAACTTGGAATGAGGGCCATGGTGCAGTGTTCTGCTCAAGTCACAGAGGAGGAGCTGGCAGTGCAGGCAGAGTCCAGGGGCGTGTCCAGCATTCCCGTAGATGACAGGCTGTCCAAGGGCCCAGAGTGATGTAAATGAGGGGTTCCTACAAGTCTATGCCCCCTTCCCACGAGGCCATGCGCCCTTCCACACCAGGTGTATCCACCCTTGGTGCCATCACTGCAGAAAGCATTCCAGAGACTGATATATTATACAGAGAGTATTCCACAGACTGATATGTAATACAGAGAGCAATGTACAATATACAGAGAATGCTAAAGATTTGTCACACATTACAGGGAGCATCCTTTTGACTGCCTTAAAGCACAAAGAGCATACTATTTATCAAGCTACAACATAGAGAACACCCAATAGACTTATACACAATGCAGAGAGTATCCCAGAGACAGATATCCAATATAAGGAAAATTCCTTGCACTGATATATAATACGGAAAGCAAATACAGACACCACCCCAGTGGCCTCAGTACAGATGTTTACTCTTTCAGTGCTGCTGTGATGCGTATGCATCTCAGAATACTGTTCATAGCATAGCGGGCTGCACGCTCTGCATATGCCCCGCTATGCCAGTAGTTCAATGGGAGCCGTGTGCGCATGCCTCCTATTGATTCCTATGGGATCCAGCAGCAATTTGAATGGACACGGTATGCCACGCTGTGTTCACATCGCGGTCCTGTTATAGCACACTGCTATACGCAGCAAGGCTGTAGCAGTACACAAATGTATAATACAGAGATCACCCTAGTGTCCCCTATACAATACAGAAACAATTATGGTGACAACCATGAAATACAGAGACCATCCTAGTGACCACCATACAATACAGACACTATTCCAGTGACTGACAGTTAATACAGAGGGCATCCCAGTGAGCACCAGACAATAGAAAGCATCTTTGTGATCACCATACAATACAGATATCATCTTAGTTATTGCCACATAATACAGTAAGTATACCTGTGAATACAATACAATTATTATTATTATTATTATTATCATAATTATCCTTTATATGGTGCCACAAGGGATCCTCAGCGCCTAACAAAGTACATAAACAAATGAGCAAAACAAGAAAACAGTGACTTACAGTACAAGACAATGCAGGACAAGACATAGTTTATAAATGTTGCTGCCTCAGTGGTCATAACACTAAAATTAGCAGCAGGGTGGTAGAAGCCAAGGGTTAGGTGCCAATGTATGAATGTAGGGAATATGGAGCAGATGATAGTATAAGTAAAGGCAGGAAAAGGACATGAGGAAAGAGGGCCCTGCTCATGAGAGCTTACATTCTAAAGGGGAGGGGCAGACAAATGGGTGACACAGATGGGGTAGACACAGCATGGAGCAGATGGTTAGAATGAGAGCAGGATGGCTTTAATGAAGAAGTGGGTCTTGAAGTGTTGTAGAGAGGTGGAGAGTCTGATAGGGAGATGGAGAGAATTCCAGAGGTAAGGAGCAACATGGGCAAAATGAGGTTGTTTACTTTTTTTTGTGACCACCATGCAGTATTATCCTCCTCGAAGATCATTTACTCCTGCAGCATCATAGCAACCCAATACAACAAAATAAAATAAAAAAAAATGATCCTTAACTATTAACTTTCTCATCCAAAAGAAGCATTTCACCCTAATTAATTTGGTTTAAAAGCATTAATTCCTGTACCCTCATAAAACCCAATCACAATAACACAGTTATTATTAAAATGATCTTCTGCCAATTATGAAGTTAAAAAAGGCTGCCCATAATTAAGCAGGTGTATAAAAAAAAATATATATATATACACACACACACACACACACACACACACACACACACACACACACACACACACACACACACACACACACATAAAATATAAATATATATGTGTGTGTGTATATATATATATATACACACACATACATACATACATACACACACACACACACACACACACACACACACTATATATATATATATATATATATATATATATATATATATTACCAATTATACATTGTATTATTGGTGCATCCAAATTGAATTTGTTAAAAGCTTATACAGGTGTCCATCCGCCTATGGGGGTAATTCAGACCTGATCGGTGCTGCAAATTTGTTAGCAGTTGGCCAAAACCATGGGGGGTCATTCCGAGTTGATCGCACGTAGCAACTTTTTGCTGCTCATGCGATCAACTTGACGCCGCCTATGGGGGAGTGTATTTTAGCATAGCAGGGCTGCGATCGCTTGTGGAACCCTGCTATGCTAAAAAAGTTTCCGGCAAAACAAGACCAGGGTCAGACATACTTACCCTGTGCGGCAGATCCCGGGATTGACATCCGCCCTCCAAACGCCTGGACACGCCAGCGTTCGGATCTCCACGCCCGGAAAACGGTGATTAGATGGCCCGGAACGCCTCCCTGCTGTCAATCTTCTTGCAATCGCGCTAGCGATCACTTTCTTACTTGTTCTAGCCGCGCATGCGCATTTCCAACCCACTTGCACCGCAGCGAAGAACCGCTGCGTGCGAACGGGTCGGAATGACCCCCCATGTGTACTGCAGGAGGGGCAGATGTAACATGTGCAGAGAGAGTTAGATTTGGGTGGGTTATTTTGTTTCTGTGCAAGGTAAATACTGGCTGCTTTATTTTTACTCTGCAATTTAGATTTCAGATTGAACACACCGCACCCAAATCTAACTCTCTCTGCACATGTTATATCTGCCTCCCCTACAGTGCACATGGTTTTACCCAACTACTAATGGATTGGCAACAGCGATCAGGTCTGAATTACCCCCCCCATGTGCACTGCAGGGTGGGCAGACAGTGGCGCAGAGAGAGGGGGGGGGGGGGGAGGGTACAAATTACCTGGGCCCAGGTCCCCTTCCCCCTTACCTGGAAGCAGCAGCTGCAGCTTTTCTTCTCAGCCAAGCACACGCTGCTGTGTGCTGAGTTGTGCAGTGTGGCCAGGGAGGCACTTAAAATACAATTTTTCAGTATTTTTTTCAAAGGTGCATGGTCATGCCTTCTCTGATTAGGCCGTGCCCCTTGAAAAGTACCTGGGCCCAGCCAGGGGCATGCTCCTGAGAGTGGGTGCTTCTCATGTGCTAGACATGCCTCCAAAGAGGTGTGGCCATGCACCCATCATGCTGTGGTGACACACCCTCGCGGGGCGGTGGGCGGGGCCCAGGAAGTTGTTGTACCGGGGCCCATGATTTCTCTCGGCAGCCCTGTGGGCAGATATAACATGTGCAGAGAGAGTTAGATTTGGGTGGGGGGTGTTCAAACTGAAATCTTAATTGCAGTGTAGAAATAAAGCAGCCAGTATTTACCCTGCACAGAAACAATATAACCCACCCAAATCTAACTCTCCCAGCACATGTTACATCTGCCCCCCTGCAGTGCACAATGGTGGTCATTCAGAGTTGTTCGCTCGGTATTTTTTTCTCGCAACGGAGCGATTAGTCACTAATGCACATGTGCAATGTTCGCACTGCGACTGCGCCAAGTAAATTTGCTATGCAGTTAGGTATTTTACTCACGCCATTACGAGGTTTTTTCTTCGTTCTGGTGATCGTAATGTGATTGACAGGAAGTGGGTGTTTCTGGGCGGAAACAGGCCGTTTTATGGGTGTGTGCGAAAAAACGCTACCGTTTCTGGGAAAAACGCGGGAGTGGCTGAAGAAACGGAGGAGTGTCTGGGCGAACGCTGGGTGTGTTTGTGACGTCAAACCAGGAACGACAAGCACTGAACTGATCGCAGATGCCGAGTAAGTCTGGAGCTACTCAGAAACTGCTAAGAAGTGTCTATTCGAAATTCTGCTAATCTTTCGTTCGCAATTTTGATAAGCTAAGATTCACTCCCAGTAGGCGGCGGCTTAGCGTGTGCAAAGCTGCTAAAAGCAGCTTGCGAGCGAACAACTCGGAATGAGGGCCATAGGGCCTAATTCAGACCTGATCGCTCGCTAGCTATTTTTTGCAGCGCTGCAATCAGATAGTCGCCGCCTATAGGGGAGTGTATTTTCGCTTTGCAAGTGTGCGATCGCATGTGCAGCCGAGCGGTGCAAAAAAGATTTGTGCAGTTTCTGAGTTGCCTAGAACTTACTCAGCCTCTGCGATCACTTCAGCCTGTCCGGGGCCGGAATTGACGTCAGACACCCGCCCAGCAAACGCTTGGACACGCCTGCGTTTTTCCAAACATTCCCAGAAAACGGTCAGTTGACACCCGCAAACGACTTCTTCCTGTCAATCTCCTTGCGATTGGCTGTGCGAATGGATTCTTTGTTAAATCCATCACACAGCAACGATCCGCTTTGTACCCGTGGGACGCGCGTGCGCATTGTGGTGCATACGCGTGCGCAGTTGTGACCTGACCGCAGCACAGCGAAAAAAACTAGCGTGCAATCAGGTCTGAATGACCCCGATAGTTTTGCCCAACTGCTAACAAATTTGCTACTAAGGGGGTCATTCCGAGTTGTTCGCTCGCTGCCGATTTTTGCTATATTGCGATTAGTCGCTTACTGCGCATGCGCAAGGTTCGCAGAGCGCACGCGGTTAGTTATTTTACACAAAAGTTAGGTATTTTACTCACGGCATATCAAGGTTTTTTAATCGTTCTGGTGATCGTAATGTGATTGACAGGAAGTGGGTGTTTCTGGGCGGAAACTTGACGTTTTCTGGGCGTGTGCGAAAAAACGCTGGCGTTTCTGGGAAAAACGCGGGAGTGTCTGTAGAAACGGGGGAGTGGCTGGGCGAACGCTGGGTGTGTTTGTGACGTCAAACCAGGAACGAAACTGACTGAACTGATCGCAATGTAGGAGTAAGTCTCGAGCTACTCAGAAACTGCTAAGAAATTTCTATTCGCAATTCTGCTAATCTTTCGTTCGCAATTCTGCTAAGCTAAGATACACTCCCAGAGGGCGGCAGCTTAGCGTGTGCAATGCTGCTAAAAGCAGCTAGCGAGCGAACAACTCGGAATGAGGGCCTAAGATCAGGTTTGAATTACCCCCTATATCCTTAAACCTTAATGCATATGCATCACTCCAACCACTGGGTGTCACAGCCATTATCATTATTAATGTCAGCATTTTCCATGACATTCCCATAAGGTGCACTTGTCCAGTGAGCTCACACGATAACTGCCCAGTTGCCACCCAGAAACACCCAAGAAGTAAGTTTTCCCAGTCAGAAGTCTCTTACTGTCATTGAGGGGCAGTTTTGAGCGGGCCTGGGGCCAGTTTCTCATAGAGATGAGCGGGTTCGGCTCCTCGGAATCCGAACCCGCCCGAACTTCAGCTTTTTTTACACGGATCCGAGCGACTCGGATCTTCCCGCCTTGCTCGGTTAACCCGAGCGCGCCCGAACGTCATCATGACGCTGTCGGATTCTCGCGAGGCTCGGATTCTATCGCGAGACTCGGATTCTATATAAGGAGCCGCGCGTCGCCGCCATTTTCACACGTGCATTGAGATTGATAGGGAGAGGACGTGGCTGGCGTCCTCTCCATTTAGATTAGAAGAGAGAGAGTGAGATTGAGACAGAGACACTTGATTTACTGGAGTTTAGGAGTACTAGAGAGAGAGTGCAGAGTTTACTAGTGACTGACCAGTGACCACCAGTGCAGTTTTATTTAATATAATCCGTTCTCTGCCTGAAAAAAACGATACACAGTGACTCAGTCACATACCATATCTGTGCTCAGCCCAGTGTGCTGCATCATCTATGTATAATATCTGACTGTGCTCACACAGCTTAATTGTGGGGGAGACTGGGGAGCAGTTATAGGTTATAGCAGGAGCCAGGAGTACATACATATTATTAAAATTAAACAGTGCACACTTTTGCTGCAGGAGTGCCACTGCCAGTGTGACTGACCAGTGACCTGACCACACTGACCACCAGTATAGTATACTATATTGTGATTGCCTGAAAAAGTTAAACACTCGTCGTGTGACTTGTGTGGTGTTTTTTTATTCTATAAAAAACTCATTCTGCTGACAGACAGTGTCCAGCAGGTCCGTCATTATATAATATATACCTGTCCGGCTGCAGTAGTGATATATATATATTTTTTATATCATTATTTATCATCCAGTCGCAGCAGACACAGTACGGTAGTTCACGGCTGTAGCTACCTCTGTGTCGGCACTCGGCAGTCCATCCATAATTGTATACCACCTACCCGTGTTTTTTTTTTTCTTTCTTCTTTATACATACTACATCTCATTATCATCCAGTCTATATTAGCAGCAGACACAGTACAGTACGGTAGTCCACGGCTGTAGCTACCTCTGTGTCGGCACTCGGCAGTCCATCCATAATTGTATACCACCTACCCGTGGTTTTTTTTTCTTTCTTCTTTATACATACTACATCTCATTATCATCCAGTCTATATTAGCAGCAGACACAGTACAGTACGGTAGTCCACGGCTGTAGCTACCTCTGTGTCGGCACTCGGCAGTCCATCCATAATTGTATACCACCTACCCGTGGTTTTTTTTTCTTTCTTCTTTATACATACTACATCTCATTATCATCCAGTCTATATTAGCAGCAGACACAGTACAGTACGGTAGTCCACGGCTGTAGCTACCTCTGTGTCGGCACTCGGCAGTCCATCCATAATTGTATACCACCTACCCGTGTTTTTTTTTTCTTTCTTCTTTATACATACTACATCTCATTATCAACCAGTCTATATTAGCAGCAGACACAGTACAGTACGGTAGTCCACGGCTGTAGCTACCTCTGTGTCGGCACTCGGCAGTCCGTCCATAATTGTATACCACCTACCCGTGGTTTTTTTTTCTTTCTTCTTTATACATACTACATCTCATTATCATCCAGTCTATATTAGCAGCAGACACAGTACAGTACGGTAGTCCACGGCTGTAGCTACCTCTGTGTCGGCACTCGGCAGTCCATCCATAATTGTATACCACCTACCCGTGGTTTTTTTTTTCTTTCTTCTTTATACATACTACATCTCATTATCATCCAGTCTATATTAGCAGCAGACACAGTACAGTACGGTAGTCCACGGCTGTAGCTACCTCTGTGTCGGCACTCAGCAGTCCATCCATAATTGTATACCACCTACCCGTGGTTTTTTTTTCTTTCTTCTTTATACATACTACATCTCATTATCAACCAGTCTATATTAGCAGCAGACACAGTACAGTACGGTAGTCCACGGCTGTAGCTACCTCTATGTCGGCACTCGGCAGTCCGTCCATAATTGTATACCACCTACCCGTGGTTTTTTTTTTCTTTCTTCTTTATACATACTACATCTCATTATCATCCAGTCTATATTAGCAGCAGACACAGTACAGTACGGTAGTCCACGGCTGTAGCTACCTCTGTGTCAGCACTCGGCAGTCCATCCATAATTGTATACCACCTACCCGTGGTTTTTTTTTTCTACTTTATACATACTACATCTCATTATCATCCAGTCTATATTAGCAGCAGACACAGTACAGTACGGTAGTCCACGGCTGTAGCTACCTCTGTGTCGGCACTCGGCAGTCCATCCATAATTGTATACCACCTACCCGTGTTTTTTTTTTCTTTCTTCTTTATACATACTACATCGCATTATCAACCAGTCTATATTAGCAGCAGACACAGTACAGTACGGTAGTCCACGGCTGTAGCTACCTCTGTGTCGGCACTCGGCAGTCCGTCCATAATTGTATACCACCTACCCGTGGTTTTTTTTCTTTCTTCTTTATACATACTACATCTCATTATCATCCAGTCTATATTAGCAGCAGACACAGTACAGTACGGTAGTCCACGGCTGTAGCTACCTCTGTGTCGGCACTCGGCAGTCCATCCATAATTGTATACCACCTACCCGTGGTTTTTTTTTCTTTCTTCTTTATACATACTACATCTCATTATCAACCAGTCTATATTAGCAGCAGACACAGTACAGTACGGTAGTCCACGGCTGTAGCTACCTCTGTGTCGGCACTCGGCAGTCCATCCATAATTGTATACTAGTATCCATCCATCTCCATTGTTTACCTGAGGTGCCTTTTAGTTGTGCCTATTAAAATATGGAGAACAAAAATGTTGAGGTTCCAAAATTAGGGAAAGATCAAGATCCACTTCCACCTCGTGCTGAAGCTGCTGCCACTAGTCATGGCCGAGACGATGAAATGCCAGCAACGTCGTCTGCCAAGGCCGATGCCCAATGTCATAGTACAGAGCATGTCAAATCCAAAACACCAAATATCAGTAAAAAAAGGACTCCAAAACCTAAAATAAAATTGTCGGAGGAGAAGCGTAAACTTGCCAATATGCCATTTACCACACGGAGTGGCAAGGAACGGCTGAGGCCCTGGCCTATGTTCATGGCTAGTGGTTCAGCTTCACATGAGGATGGAAGCACTCAGCCTCTCGCTAGAAAACTGAAAAGACTCAAGCTGGCAAAAGCACCGCAAAGAACTGTGCGTTCTTCGAAATCCCAAATCCACAAGGAGAGTCCAATTGTGTCGGTTGCGATGCCTGACCTTCCCAACACTGGACGTGAAGAGCATGCGCCTTCCACCATTTGCACGCCCCCTGCAAGTGCTGGAAGGAGCACCCGCAGTCCAGTTCCTGATAGTCAGATTGAAGATGTCAGTGTTGAAGTACACCAGGATGAGGAGGATATGGGTGTTGCTGGCGCTGGGGAGGAAATTGACAAGGAGGATTCTGATGGTGAGGTGGTTTGTTTAAGTCAGGCACCCGGGGAGACACCTGTTGTCCGTGGGAGGAATATGGCCGTTGACATGCCTGGTGAAAATACAAAAAAAATCAGCTCTTCGGTGTGGAAGTATTTCACCAGAAATGCGGACAACATTTGTCAAGCCGTGTGTTCCCTTTGTCAAGCTGTAATAAGTAGGGGTAAGGACGTTAACCACCTCGGAACATCCTCCCTTATACGTCACCTGCAGCGCATTCATAATAAGTCAGTGACAAGTTCAAAAACTTTGGCCGACAGCGGAAGCAGTCCACTGACCAGTAAATCCCTTCCTCTTGTAACCAAGCTCACGCAAACCACCCCACCAACTCCCTCAGTGTCAATTTCCTCCTTCCCCAGGAATGCCAATAGTCCTGCAGGCCATGTCACTGGCAATTCTGACGAGTCCTCTCCTGCCTGGGATTCCTCCGATGCATCCTTGCGTGTAACGCCTACTGCTGCTGGCGCTGCTGTTGTTGCTGCTGGGAGTCGATGGTCATCCCAGAGGGGAAGTCGTAAGCCCACTTGTACTACTTCCAGTAAGCAATTGACTGTCCAACAGTCCTTTGCGAGGAAGATGAAATATCACAGCAGTCATCCTGCTGCAAAGCGGATAACTGAGGCCTTGACAACTATGTTGGTGTTAGACGTGCGTCCGGTATCCGCCGTTAGTTCACAGGGAACTAGACAATTTATTGAGGCAGTGTGCCCCCGTTACCAAATACCATCTAGGTTCCACTTCTCTAGGCAGGCGATACCGAGAATGTACACGGACGTCAGAAAAAGACTCACCAGTGTCCTAAAAAATGCAGTTGTACCCAATGTCCACTTAACCACGGACATGTGGACAAGTGGAGCAGGGCAGGGTCAGGACTATATGACTGTGACAGCCCACTGGGTAGATGTATGGACTCCCGCCGCAAGAACAGCAGCGGCGGCACCAGTAGCAGCATCTCGCAAACGCCAACTCTTTCCTAGGCAGGCTACGCTTTGTATCACCGCTTTCCAGAATACGCACACAGCTGAAAACCTCTTACGGCAACTGAGGAAGATCATCGCGGAATGGCTTACCCCAATTGGACTCTCCTGTGGATTTGTGGCATCGGACAACGCCAGCAATATTGTGTGTGCATTAAATATGGGCAAATTCCAGCACGTCCCATGTTTTGCACATACCTTGAATTTGGTGGTGCAGAATTTTTTAAAAAACGACAGGGGCGTGCAAGAGATGCTGTCGGTGGCCAGAAGAATTGCGGGACACTTTCGGCGTACAGGCACCACGTACAGAAGACTGGAGCAACACCAAAAACTACTGAACCTGCCCTGCCATCATCTGAAGCAAGAAGTGGTAACGAGGTGGAATTCAACCCTCTATATGCTTCAGAGGTTGGAGGAGCAGCAAAAGGCCATTCAAGCCTATACAATTGAGCACGATATAGGAGGTGGAATGCACCTGTCTCAAGTGCAGTGGAGAATGATTTCAACGTTGTGCAAGGTTCTGATGCCCTTTGAACTTGCCACACGTGAAGTCAGTTCAGACACTGCCAGCCTGAGTCAGGTCATTCCCCTCATCAGGCTTTTGCAGAAGAAGCTGGAGACATTGAAGGAGGAGCTAACACGGAGCGATTCCGCTAGGCATGTGGGACTTGTGGATGGAGCCCTTAATTCGCTTAACAAGGATTCACGGGTGGTCAATCTGTTGAAATCAGAGCACTGCATTTTGGCCACCGTGCTCGATCCTAGATTTAAAACCTACCTTGGATCTCTCTTTCCGGCAGACACAAGTCTGCTGGGGTTGAAAGACCTGCTGGTGAGAAAATTGTCAAGTCAAGCGGAACGCGACCTGTCAACATCTCCTCCTTCACATTCTCCCGCAACTGGGGGTGCGAGGAAAAGGCTCAGAATTCCGAGCCCACCCGCTGGCGGTGATGCAGGGCAGTCTGGAGCGACTGCTGATGCTGACATCTGGTCCGGACTGAAGGACCTGACAACGATTACGGACATGTCGTCTACTGTCACTGCATATGATTCTCTCAACATTGAAAGAATGGTGGAGGATTATATGAGTGACCGCATCCAAGTAGGCACGTCACACAGTCCGTACTTATACTGGCAGGAAAAAGAGGCAATTTGGAGGCCCTTGCACAAACTGGCTTTATTCTACCTAAGTTGCCCTCCCACAAGTGTGTACTCCGAAAGAGTGTTTAGTGCCGCCGCTCACCTTGTCAGCAATCGGCGTACGAGGTTACATCCAGAAAATGTGGAGAAGATGATGTTCATTAAAATGAATTATAATCAATTCCTCCGCGGAGACATTGACCAGCAGCAATTGCCTCCACAAAGTACACAGGGAGCTGAGATGGTGGATTCCAGTGGGGACGAATTGATAATCTGTGAGGAGGGGGATGTACACGGTGATATATCGGAGGATGATGATGAGGTGGACATCTTGCCTCTGTAGAGCCAGTTTGTGCAAGGAGAGATTAATTGCTTCTTTTTGGGGGGGGGTCCAAACCAACCCGTCATATCAGTCACAGTCGTGTGGCAGACCCTGTCACTGAAATGATGGGTTGGTTAAAGTGTGCATGTCCTGTTTTGTTTATACAACATAAGGGTGGGTGGGAGGGCCCAAGGACAATTCCATCTTGCACCTCTTTTTTCTTTTATTTTTCTTTGCGTCATGTGCTGTTTGGGGAGGGTTTTTTGGAAGGGACATCCTGCGTGACACTGCAGTGCCACTCCTAGATGGGCCCGGTGTTTGTGTCGGCCACTAGGGTCGCTTATCTTACTCACACAGTCAGCTACCTCATTGCGCCTTTTTTTTTCTTTGCGTCATGTGCTGTTTGGGGAGGGTTTTTTGTAAGGGACATCCTGCGTGACACTGCAGTGCCACTCCTAGATGGGCCCGGTGTTTGTGTCGGCCACTAGGGTCGCTTATCTTACTCACACAGTCAGCTACCTCATTGCGCCTCTTTTTTTCTTTGCGTCATGTGCTGTTTGGGGAGGGTTTTTTGGAAGGGACATCCTGCGTGACACTGCAGTGCCACTCCTAGATGGGCCCGGTGTTTGTGTCGGCCACTAGGGTCGCTTATCTTACTCACACAGTCAGCTACCTCATTGCGCCTCTTTTTTTCTTTGAGTCATGTGCTGTTTGGGGAGGGTTTTTTGGAAGGGACATCCTGCGTGACACTGCAGTGCCACTCCTAGATGGGCCCGGTGTTTGTGTCGGCCACTAGGGTCGCTTATCTTACTCACACAGTCAGCTACCTCATTGCGCCTCTTTTTTTCTTTGCGTCATGTGCTGTTTGGGGAGGGTTTTTTGGAAGGGACATCCTGCGTGACACTGCAGTGCCACTCCTAGATGGGCCCGGTGTTTGTGTCGGCCACTAGGGTCGCTTATCTTACTCACACAGTCAGCTACCTCATTGCGCCTCTTTTTTTCTTTGCGTCATGTGCTGTTTGGGGAGGGTTTTTTGGAAGGGACATCCTGCGTGACACTGCAGTGCCACTCCTAGATGGGCCCGGTGTTTGTGTCGGCCACTAGGGTCGCTTATCTTACTCACACAGCGACCTCGGTGCAAATTTTAGGACTAAAAATAATATTGTGAGGTGTGAGGTATTCAGAATAGACTGAAAATGAGTGGAAATTATGGTTTTTGAGGTTAATAATACTTTGGGATCAAAATGACCCCCAAATTCTATGATTTAAGCTGTTTTTTAGGGTTTTTTGAAAAAAACACCCGAATCCAAAACACACCCGAATCCGACAAAAAAAATTCGGTGAGGTTTTGCCAAAACGCGGTCGAACCCAAAACACGGCCGCGGAACCGAACCCAAAACCAAAACACAAAACTCGAAAAATTTCCGGCGCTCATCTCTAGTTTCTCAGCACCCACATGCACTGAAGTATATTCAAGACAATAAGAATTCATTCACTAACATGCAAGTAAGTGGAAACTGCTGTGTTATTTATAGCTCCCATAGATTTCCTTTATTTTATCAATCACGACAGTTGTCTTCTTAAAATAGAAGGTATTTACATGTCTCTTCTATAAACGAATTGCTGAAGAAAACAAAAAGTAATTGTATTTAATCCTGTTTAATGAACTGGTAATGAAGACATGTAAATGATCCCCTATATAATTGCCACTGGTTTTGTTTATGTTCTGTTTTACAGCTGGTAAGAAGACAGCTGACTGTATGCATCAGTCTCTGACAGTAGGTCACAAAGATCACGTACCGATTTATGAGTAAGTAGCAAGTCTTTTCCAAGCTTGGAAAACCTAGCTCAGAGACCAGGGGTCCATTAATAGAAGCCACTGTAGTGTACACAAGGCCGTATTAACCCATGCCGGGCCATAGGCCTTCAGGTATTTCAGGACCCCTCCAACACTTCAGTCTTATACCCCACTAAAGCTGACGTTTGGGAAGCAGAGCTTATACTCTCATTTACACTTTCAGTAATCACACGGACACCGATGTACAGTTGAAATAAAGTCTGCTGACCGTTTTTCATAGCGCAATCATTCTTCCTTTTCTCTTTTAAAATAGCGCTAGTGCATAATTTATCCACTGTCGTCGCCCCCCCCCCCCCCTTATTGTCTCAAAACAAACCTCACCTGACTACGAGTGCAACTTACTACGGCACAGAGTCAAAGTGGCGCTGAAAGTAATACCCCTTTTCCACTAGCTTTTAAAACACGGGTAAGTGCGCGGGGGCGCACATTTACCCGTGTTTTTTCCTAGTGGAAAAGGGTGCCCCTGCAAATTCCCGGATCAAGTGATCTGGGAATCAACCGTAAGCTGTGTAGTGTGAATGGGGAGGGCGGTGCTGGGCCGTCCCTGCCGCGTCACTAGCAGCGTCACCAACCCGGCAATATGTCGGGTTGGTGAGCGCTGTGGGAAAAGGGGCTGTAGCACGGGTCACACGGCTGCGACCCGTGCTACAGGTGGATAAGGGGTATTACTTTAACCATTGGAGCCCTAGGATACAGGTAACAGTGCCTCAGGAAAATAATTGATGGACCCCTAGTCCCTGTGTGGCCCCTACAGCCTAGTCAGCCTTATGGATAATATGGCCCTGACTGTGCACTACAAACTAGTGTCCTAGTTTTGGAAAACTATATAGAACTTTAGATGCAATAAATGATGCACTTCCATGTTGGGGAGCTGTATGTACAGTATTTTACTGCACCGTATAGAATACACAGATATACAAAAAAATTGCTTAATGAACAATATGGTGGTAATTAGCATAGTACATTGAGGTTGACAAAGGTTTGTATCCTATTAGCCCTGATGCGATTTCGTCCAATCAAAAGGACTGGATATCGTGATTAATGACTGTTGGTCATGGGATCAGGATAAGACCCTGATCCCATGTGTTGTCGTGACTCCTTTACCCCAGCGAATTGTACACCGTACTTCTTAGAGATTATATGAAGTTTGGTGCAAATTTTGACTAAGGGGGATATTTACTAAGCAGTGATAAGAGCGGAGAAGTGAGCCAGTGGAAAAGTTGCCCCATCAACCAATCAGCAGCTCTGTATCATTTTATAGTATGCAAATTATAGATGTTACTTCAGGGCTGATTGGTTGCCATGGGCAACTTCTCCACCGGCTCACTTCTCCACTCTTATCACTGCTTAGTAAATGTCCCCCTTAGGGCCTAATGTGTAGTTGTAGGTTAATGCTGCTGCAGATTTTTTAACTCAGATGATGTGCAAAAATAGGCTAACTGAAGAGCTGCTGGGATTTCTACGCCCAACGGAGCCCTCGCAGCTGCCCACAACTGCGTACGCATTTGCAACCTCGACACATCAAGTAAGTCTATGGTCACTCAGAATAAGCGTTGTAACTAAGACGGTGAAACGTGATTCCTGCATACAGGATTGCAATTGGTGGTTGATACACGCCCCAAAAACACCTGTGTTTTTGCCACCACTCCCCATTAATTCTCACAAAATGGCTGCTCCCTGTCAATCACTTGCTAATGAATCCCCAGTGAGAGCGTAATCGCAACTCAATAGCTGCGCATGCGCATTACAGCAGTGACACTTGCATAGTTTACCGATAATCGCTCTATTGTGAAAACATCAGCCATGCGTACAACTGTCAATTAGGCCCTAACTTGAAGAATATAAAGGGTGGTATTCTATTCTTTTCACCCCCTTCCACACCCGCTCTGTTTCTGCAGACGAGCGTAGTATAATCATTTTAGCTTGCTACCCCAGGGGTAGCGAAGGTGACCAACCCTTAACGCATCTAAACCTGATTACTATGGGCACAATGGGGGAAATGTAATAGGTTGTGAGAATTAGAAAGTGAGTGATTTTGGTAAAGTTCTCCTGTTTTTTAAAGTGGCAATCATTTAAATAGCAAAACCAGGTTGATTTTCCCATGTGATTGATTGCCCCTTTAAAAAAAAAACAGGAGAATTTTACCAAAATCACTCACTTTCTGATTCTCACGCCCTATTACATTTCCCCCAATATGCGCTATAACGGGGATCACTTTATAAAAAAAAATGGGCGTGATATATCATTTGAATACCACCCATAGTTTTGTACAGCATGTTGCACAGCGAGAAACGCAAATACAACTCTAGCTTTGTTTTTACACTGCACTTTAGGTTTAGGTTAGACTGCACCCCTCTTCATTAAGCAAATCCAGTTTATGCATTTTAGAGTTTCCTTTCCTTCCAGATGGAAATGTTACACCCTATAGCTGACACCTAATTTCAAACCCCTAGTGTCCAACCAACAGGTGCAAGTATCATGAGTCTCAGGCGGTTCCGGTATGAATGGTCGACAATGTTAAGGTCGACACTCATTAGGTTGACCACTATTGGTCGACATTGACATGGTCGACATGGACTAATGGTTGACACATGAAAATGGACGATACATGAAAGTTCGACACATGAAAGGTCGACACATGAAAAGGTCAACATGCTTTTTTTTACTTTTTTGGGTGTCGTTTTCTGCATAAAGTGATGGGGAACCCCAATTAGTGCACCGCGTCCCCTCGCATGGCTCGCTTTGCTCGCCATGCTTCGGGCAAGGTGCCTCGCTCCGTTACCACTGCGCTCGACACAGGTTACCGCTCCCAATCGTAGTCCACGTGGATCGTAAAGTATGAAAAATTCCAATTTTTTTTAAAAACTCATGTCGACCTTTTCACGCGTCGACCCTTTTCATGTGGCGACCATTTGTCCATGTCGACCAATAGTGGTCAACCTAATGAGTGTCGACCTTAACATTGTCGCCCATCTGAACGGATACCGTCTCAGGCACCATTTACAGAGGACTGGAAAAAGGCAGAGCTAGAATAGTAATATGGCCCATTTACTAACTGTAGTATATGTGGATGTAAAGTGCTTTTCATTTTGCCCACTATACCTATTTATCTGCCTTGTGTGCAATCAGGCTCACTTTAGTCCCAACATGTGGCATATCAGCTCACCCAGGTGTGGATTGAAAACTTAAAGGGGCCCTGGAAAAAATATTATGGCTTCATGTAGGAAGGATCAAATACATTTTCCTCAGCTGTGTAAAAGTAAATAATATATCAGTTTTGTTTACTTGTACCAAAAACTTCATAGCATCCAAGTGGCATACAATGCAGGGGGCATTCTAGTGATACTTATACAATACAGATAAAATCCTTGAGTCTAACATGCAATTACAGAGAGCATTCTAGTGATCGCCATACAATAAAGAGAGCACCCTAATACAATACAGTGGCCACAATACTATAAAGAGAACATTCTAGTGACCACCATATGGTATACAGAGCATCTAAGTGGTATCCATACAATTCAGAGAGCATTCATGTGGCAGCCATACTATACAGAGCATCCGATATAACCAATATAGAAATAATTCTAGTGGCAAACATTCAATACAGAGAGCATACTAGTAGCTACCACACAATAAAAAGCATAATAGAACAGCAATACAATACACAAAGCATACAACTGAACACCATAAAATATAGAAAGTGAGCACCAGATCATGCAGATAGAATCACTGTGACTGCCATACTATAAAAACGCATCCTACTGATGAGCATACAATACTGACAACATCTTAGTATCATACAATACAGAGAGCATATCTGGGTGACCTGACCCCAATCAATACAGAGAGTATCCTAGTGAGCACTATGCAATACAGAAAGCATCCTTCTGACTGCCATACAATACAGAGAGTATGATAGTCAGGGATAGTCAGGTTGGTAGAGTGGTAAGGTATAAGTGGGACAGTCTGTCTTTAAAACTATCTCTCAGGGTATTGGCAACACTGATGCAGGATCTAGGCTTGGGGCACATGTAGTATGGGCGCTAGTTCTGAGACACATGTAATCAGTCACTATGCCTGTGCCTTTGTCTGTACAGGGACCAGCTAAATCTTGCCTAGGTGCAAAATTGGTCAGGGCCGGCACTGCTCCCCTATCACGAGTTAATCCTCCTCTAGTAACTAGTACATCTATTTCTAAATAAGATTCATAAAGTAAATAGCTGCACCAAACAGAGCTAAACATAAAACTTAACTATGGGTAGATTACCAAAGGAAATTCCATTATTTAAGCGACATGATAATTAATGGACATCTGATGGGGCAAGTCAATTGCTTTGGGTGCCCGTTAATTATCACGATTGCTGCCCCGAAAAGCACCTGGTTTATTCACATAAAGTGACTAAGCCTGTCTAAAGTACTGCTTAGGGCACCTAAACTGCCATCTGTGCACCCAAAGCGTGAACTTTTCACACTGTTCAACATGCCGCCTCATGCGCCCATAAAACAATTGAATCCCCCCACCTAAGAGTTTTAATTTTGTTTATCCATTCACCAAGATGGGTGAAAACCAGACATGTTGAGTAATGTAAAACAGAATAAATGATAATAATAATAATAATAATAATAATAATTATTATTATTATTAGAAGGGCCCTCATTCCGAGTTGATCGCTCGCTGTCGTTTTTCACAGCGTAGCGATCAGGCTAAAAATCGTCTGTTCTGCGCATGCATATGGTACGCAGCGCGCACGCGCGAAGTACTTTCACACAAAACTATGCAGTTTTACACAAGCTTGAGCGATGCTTTTCAGTCCCTCGAGTGTTCGTAGTATGATTGACAGGAAGTGGGTGTTTCTGGGCGGCAACTCAGCGTTTTCAGGGAGTGTGCTGAAAAACGCAGGCATGCCTGATAAAAACGCAGGAGTGGCTGGGGTAACGGGGGAGTGGCTGGCCGAATGCAGGGCGTGTTTGTGACGTCAAACCAGGAACTAAACATTCTGCAGTCATCGCAAGGTAGGAGTAAGTATCGAGCAACTCTGAAACTGCATGAAATTTTTTAGTAGCAGAACTGCTATCCTTTCGTTCGCACTTCTGCTAAGCTAAGATACACTCCCAGAGGGCGGCGGCTTAGCGTTTGCACTGCTGCTAAAAGCAGCCAGCGAGCGATCAACTCGGAATGAGGGCCAATATCGGGTAGAGACTCAAGTTTCAGTGATTCTGATATATTGTCCATAAATTCTGTGTCAGAACATCCAGTCCAGTTATGGAGGTGATTTTTGCAATCCTAAATTTATAATGGTAATTTGTTATTTTGCAAAGGTAACTCTGGGCCTAATTCAGTAAGGATTGCAATTTCAATGCAAATGCGGCAGCTTTGCAATTGTAATCCTTTGCAATGCTAATGCAGGAGGTAGTGCATATCACCTCCTTCCTGCATTTGCGATCGCATCTGTGATGAACATTGCGACAGTTGGTCATGATGTTCATCTGCAACGGCAGGAAGAGTAAGCCTGAGCTTACTCATCTAGTTCATCTGTTCATCTGCAACGGCAGGCAGAGTAAAGGTCCATACACACTGGGCGTTTTTGTCCAGCGTGTATGCACAGCGATGATCGCTGACATCGCTGGGCTGAAAAACGCTCAGTGCATACACACTGAGCTCTTTTCCCCCCTGCCCAACGATGTCAGCGGGGGTGAGCAGCTTTCCATAGCAGGACGCTATGGAAAGCCGCTCACACCGCCGTTCATCTACTGGTAATACCAGTAGATGAACGGCGGCCGCCAGCGATGAAGCGGGAGCGCGCATCAGCGCTCATCGCTTGACCATACACACTGGGCGGCTTTGAGCTGAAAGCAGCACAACACACCAAAAGTGACCTGCTCTCAGCTCAACATCGCCCAGTGTGTATGGGCCTTAAGCCTGAGCAAGACTGTACAAAGAAGGGCAACTAAAATGGTGCATGGCCTACATCACAAAACATACACAGGAAGGCTAAAAAATCTCAATATGTATAGTTTTTTTTCAGAGAAGGGAAAGGGGGGACATGATAGAAACTTTCAAATATATCAAGGATTTTAACAAAGTCCAGGTGGGAAACATTCTCCAAATGAAGAGAAGCAATAGGACACGAGGACATGCACTGAGACTGGAAGGGGTGGGGGGGTTAGGAGTCAGGAGAAATATAAGCAAAAATTACTTCACAGAAAGGGTGGTGGACAAGTGGAATAGCCTACCATCAGAGGTGGTAGAGGCTAAGACAGTAGAGCAATTTAAACATGTATGGGATAGACATAAGTATATCCTTACAAAGAAATAAGGATCAAATAAGGTTAGTGATAAAATCTAGTTAAAAACAAAGGGGCAGACTAGATCGGCCAAGTGGTTCTTATCTGCCGTCAAATTCTGTGTTTCTATGTTTCTATGAGTTTACTCAGCCTGCCGTTGCAGATGAACATCATGACCAACTTACTCAGGCTTGCTGTCGCAGGTGGCCTTGCGAGGCC
Source organism: Pseudophryne corroboree (assembly GCF_028390025.1). Classification (NCBI taxonomy): domain Eukaryota; kingdom Metazoa; phylum Chordata; class Amphibia; order Anura; family Myobatrachidae; genus Pseudophryne; species Pseudophryne corroboree. The sequence goes on from NC_086451.1 coordinate 52,824,388, forward strand.
AAGGAAACTGCATCCATGACACAGTTCTTGGCCTCGCTTCTCCCGGAAAATGGGGACGACATGCCCCCGTTTCCGCCAACGATGCCTCCCCCCCCTCCCCATGAACTCCTCTGCCTTTCAATCAGACAGAGGCCTTCGCGTCCCTGTGATGCGACAGCAGGAACTGTTCTGCACATGCGCAGAATGGGTCCTGCGCAGTTCTTGACCATCAGGAAAATGCAGTAAGGATTACTCCTGTGTGGGGGGCCAATGTGTTTTTACTCCTGTGTGGGGATCAGTGTTTTTACTCCTGTGTGGGGGGGGGGCCAATGTGTTTTTACTCCTGTGTGGGGGGGCCAATGTGTTTTTACTCCTGTGTGGGGGCCAATGTGTTTGAGGTTTTTACTTGTGGGGAACCAATTTGTGATTTCGGGTGAGACAATCACTACACCCTGTACAGCGAGGAGGTCACGCCCCCTTTTTGTTATGCCTTATTATTATTATTATTATTATTGTCCTTTATTTATATGGTGCCACAAGGGATCCGCAGCGCCCATTACACAGTACATAATCAAATGAGCAAACAAGAATACAGCACTTACAGTTCAAGACAAAATAGGACAGGTATAGAAAATCGGGCTTAGGTGCCATCAAAGGGAGTAAGGAGTATAAGATAGTGTAAGTAAGAAATGAGGAAAGAAGCCCATGCTCTTGCGAGCTTACAATCTAAAACGTGAGGGGCTAACAGACCAGAGTGACACAGAAGGAGTAGACAGTGAGCATAGACAAGAGGGTTAGGAGGAGAGTTGGCTGGGTTTGGTGAAGAAGTGGGTCTTGAGAGCCCGTTTGAAGTTTTGTAGAGAGGTGGAGAGTCGGATGGGGAGAGGTAGAGCATTCCAAAGATAGGGAGCAGAACGTGCAAAATCTTGTAGGTAGGAGTGGGAGGAGGTAATCAGTTGGTAGGAAAGGGTAGGTTTTTTTAAGAATAGGGAAGACAAGTGCATGCTTGAAGGCAGAAGGGACAGTAAATGATGATAGTGAGAGATTGAGTAGATGGGCAAGATGGGAACAGGCAGAAGAGAGGAAGCGGATAAGGCGGGAGGGAGTAGGGTCAAGTGTGGAGGTGGAGGGGGTGAGGACCGGATGAGGACCATGACTTCCTCTCCAGATACAGGGAAGAAAGATGTCAGAGTTGGTAGGAGGGAAGGAGAGGGGGGGGGGGGGTCGAGAAATGGAGGAGGGGGGTTGCTCAGGTTCTGGTGGGATGTTATGGCCTGCGAATGGGGTCGATTTTGGATGTGAAGTAGGTGGCAAAGTAAAGAGCAGAAAGTGAAGAGGGGCTTTGAGGCGGGGGTGGGCAGAGGAGCGAGTGGACAGTGGCAAAGAGGCACCGGGGTTTGAGGATTGGGAGGAGATGAGGTTTTTGAAGTAAGATTGTTTAGAGAGGGTAAGGGCAGCAAAGTAGGATGAGAGCAGAAATTTGTAGTGGAGGAAGTTGGCCTTATTTCCTCCAATGTCGCTCAGTGGTACATGAGCATTTTTGCAGATATCTGGTGCATTTGGTGTGCCGGGGTTGAGGTGTCGATCTGCGAGGGTGAATAGTGGTTGGTGGGGCGACAGAGTCAAGAGCAGAGGTAAGGGATGCATTGTATAGGGAAGTAGCTTGTTCAGGGCAGGAAAGAGAGAGAATAGGAGAGAGCAGTGAGTCAAACAGGGAAGATAGGGAAGTGGTGTCAATAGCTTCAATGTTACACTTAGTGATGGTAGTCTTAGGTGGTAAAGATGGAGAAGCAGATAGAGATAGGTTAAAAGTGAGCAGGTGATGGTCAGAGAGGGGGAACAGGGAGTTGGAGAAATCAGAAAGATCACAGCGGTAAGTGAAGGCCAGATCCAGTGAGCTTCCACTCACATGGGATGGGGAGGTGGTTCACTGGGATAGACCAAGAGAAGAGGTGAGGTTAAGAAGTTTAGAGGCAGGTGATCTTGTGGGGTTATGATGAATAGGAATGTTGAAATCACCTGGGATAATGGAGGGAATGTCAGAAGAGAGGAAGTGAGGAAGCCAGGAAGCAAAGTTGTCAAGGAATTTGGAGGGCATGCCAGGGGTGCTGCAGGGGAATATGAGATCCCCTGCAGAGAGAGCTACAGGAGAAACTGTGTCAGTACCCCCTTTTTGGCCATGCGTCTGTTGTACTCGCTTTTGTCCCACCTAGGTAGATCACAAAAGCTTTTCAGCTTTCAAAGTAGATAGCCAACTCCAAAAGTCTGGCCACTCCTGATATAATAATAATTCATAATAATAATAATTTTATTTATATAGCGCGCTTTCTCCAATAGGACTCATGGCTATAAAACATATCTGTTCACAGCTTCCTAGTGAAGAAGTGTGACTGCAAAACTGGTGTCACATTTCCCACAGCTGGTAATCACGGTCACACTGTCCGTATGACCATTCCACTTTGGAATTTATTGGCAGGTATTTTAAACTTGGGCTTCCAGTAAATCCGGTAAGACGCTACAAAAGAATGCTGACTGAGTGGTCTCCTCATTAATTCGCTGAGGAGCCGAAGGGCTGTTTTTCTTGCAGGTACTTTAGAAACTTATTAAAGATTAGTATAGAATGATGTGGAGCTTGAAAAAATTAAACTGTTCTTCATTCCTTTAATGCTTCATCAGGAAAATCCACTGAAATGCTTAATTCAAAGGTATGTTCTGAGCTGTAAAAGAGGGATCTTGTTTAACATGCCACTGAGCCTGTTGCAGTTTAAAATCGACATATGTACGAAAGACACAGTCTTGGGCTACATCTAAGGCCTGTCTGTGATGCTCTGGTTTATAGATCTGTATTGGTGTTCAGAAGTGGGATACCGCAGCAAACACATCCATGGACAATTAGCAATTTGCTACACAACTGGACAACCGTACTAAAAGGTAAAAGGTAAGACTGTTTTACTATCTTACAGATTAGTTGCTTTGTACGGATGTGGAAGTAAATTAGATCCTTTGCTATTACAACAACATCAGAATCAGGATTTGATTAGGAGGAAAGAATGATGCATGAAATTAGAGTGTTATTTGGTAACATAATTGCTAAGCTGAGATATGTGGTCTGAGACATAGCAGCGTTGCAGCTACAAACCTGTGGTATGCCAGGGGTTAATTTCCTTGCTTTTTGTGTCACAAATTGAGAGATACAGTATAGGGGGTTGGGGGGTGGGGGATTCAAAGTTCGCAAACCAAAAAAGTTAGCGAAAACCATGTTGCACTGCATGTGGAACAGAAGTAACATGTGCAGAGAGAGTTAAATTTGGGTGGGTTATATTGTTTCTGTGCATGGCAAATACTGGCTGCTTTATTTTTACACTGCAATTTAGATTTCAGTTTGAACAATGACCCACCCAAATCTAATTCTCTCTGCCCTTCTTACATCTGCCGCACCTGCAGTTTTGGTTTTGCCCAATTGCTAACATTTTTGGTTTGTTAATAACTCTGAATAAACCCCATACTTCTGTATGTGCCTGATAACAGTCTAGATTACTAACCCCCTCCTCTATTTCTTGTATTTTGCAGCGTACACCTGGTATACTGGACATTGCTACAAAGGCTGGATACTGTCTATAACAATGTTAATGGAACAAAGCAAAATCATTCAAAACCAAAATCATTTAAGGGTATCTGTTCCAAAGGTTGATGCGAGATAAAAGCGCCAGTGCATAAAATGAAGATGAAGACAGTGAAGATATTCTGGATATTATATTTCTAATGTGTAATGTAATTATTTTGTTCATGCAAATTCTAGTGTTGATGCGGAGTTCACATTTACCTCCTTACTGTGGGTCTACATCCAGTGCTGGCAAATGGGCACCTGTTTTGCTATTTTATCTTTACACTCCACTGTTAAACCATTACGGAGCCTTCACAGAAAGCTGCAAGGCAGGAAGCAAATTGGAGAGTGGTGATAAAAAGCACAGGCAGTACAAAGGACATTTACCTAATGGAACTGAGATCCATTATTGGGGGTCATTCCGAGTTGATCGTAGCTGTGCTAAGTTTAGCACAGCTACGATCGTTAACTCAGACATGCGGGGGGACGTCCAGCACAGGGCTAGTCCGCCCCGCATGTCAGTGCCGCCCCCCCGCACAAATACAAAAGCATCGCACATAGGCGATTCCTTTGTATTTGAGGAGTAAATCCTGGCCCCCTCCCGCCTAGCGACCGCCTCTGTCTCATAGGCGATCTCTAGGTAACGAAAGCTGCCATGCGCCGGCGCACTGCGGTGCTGGTGCATGCGCAGTTCCGACCCGATCGCTGCGCTGCGACAAACTGCAGCAATCGATCGGGTCGGAATGAGCCCCATTGTCTCCAGGTAAGTTTTATATAGAATGTGGCATAAGTAAAACCAATAATGGTGGCTGAGGGTGGAAGTGAGAATGTATAGACTTTCAAGGTGATCCACCAGAAATAAGAATACAGTCCACTAGCAATCAGACAGAGAGGAAGCAGGTAAAGCAGTCCCTAACTGTAATCCGTATTAAGGCCCTCATTCCGAGTTGTTCGCTCTGTAATTTTCTTCGCATCGCAGCGATTTTCCGCTAATTGCGCATGCGCAATGTTCGCACTGCGACTGCGCCAAGTAAATTTGCTATGCAGTTAGGTATTTTACTCACGGCATTACGAGGTTTTTTCTTCGTTCTGGTGATCGTAGTGTGATTGACAGGAAGTGGGTTTTCTGGGCGGAACAGGCCGTTTTATGGGTGTGTGTGTGAAAAAAATGCTGCTGTTTCTGGGAAAAACGCGGGAGTGGCAGGAGAAACGGGGGAGTGTCTGGGCGAACGCTGGGAGTGTTTGTGACGTCAAACCAGGAACGAAACTGACTGAACTGATCGCAGATGCCGAGTAAGTCTGGAGCTACTCAGAAACTGCTAAGAAGTGTCTGTTCGCAATTCTGCTAATCTTTCGTTTGCAATTTTACTATGCTAAGATTCACTCCCAGTAGGCGGCGGCTTAGCGTGTGCAATGCTGCTAAAAGCAGCTTGCGAGCGAACAACTCGGAATGACCACCTATAGTAGTAATAGATCAACCCCAGCTGGTAAAGTTCCTGAAGAGGAGATGTACTAAATCTTGGAGAGAGATAAAGTACCAGCCAATCAGCTCCTAACTGCCATGTTACAGGCTGTGCTTGAAAAATGACAGGAGCTGATTAGTTGATAGTTTATCTCTCTTCACTTTATCACTCTCCAAGGCGTAGATTGCATTTTGTGTTAGGGGAAAGGGTAAGAGGACTCCCTAAAAAAGACAGGAGCATCGGAACTTGCATTGGGGGGGGGGGGGGGGGGGGAGACAGGAGCAGGATACTGAGAGCAAGGTGCTGAGAGCAGGGTGCTGAGAGCAGGGTACTAAGAGCAGGGTACTAAGAGCAGGGTGCTGAGAGCAGGGTACTAAGAGCAGGGTACTAAGAGCAGGGTACTAAGAGCAGGGTGCTGAGAGCAGGGTGCTGAGAGCAGGGTGCTGAGAGCTGAGAGCAGGGTACTAAGAGCAGGGTGCTGAGAGCAGGGTGCTGAGAGCTGAGAGCAGGGTACTAAGAGCAGGGTGCTGACAGCAGGGTGCTGAGAGCTGAGAGCAGGGTACTAAGAGCAGGGTGCTGAGAGCAGGGTACTAAGAGCAGGGTGCTGACAGCAGGGTGCAGACAGCAGGGTGCTGAGAGCTGAGAGCAGGGTACTAAGAGCAGGGTACTAAGAGCAGGGTACTAAGAGCAGGGTGCTGAGAGCTGAGAGCAGGGTACTAAGAGCAGGGTGCTGAGAGCAGGGTACTAAGAGCAGGGTGCTGAGAGCAGGGTGCTGAGAGCTGAGAGCAGGGTACTAAGAGCAGGGTGCTGACAGCAGGGTGCAGACAGCAGGGTGCTGAGAGCAGGGTACTAAGAGCAGGGTGCTGAGAGCAGGGTACTAAGAGCAGGGTGCTGACAGCAGGGTGCAGACAGCAGGGTGCTGAGAGCTGAGAGCAGGGTACTAAGAGCAGGGTGCTGAGAGCAGGGTACTAAGAGCAGGGTGCTGACAGCAGGGTGCAGACAGCAGGGTGCTGAGAGCTGAGAGCAGGGTACTGAGAGCAGGGTGCTGAGAGCAGGGTGCTGAGAGCAGGGTGCTGAGAGCAGGGTACTAAGAGCAGGGTGCTGAGAGCAGGGTGCTGAGAGCATGGTGCTGACAGCAGAGTACTAAGAGCAGAGTACTGAGAGCAGAATGCTGAGGGATTCAGTACATTGCAGACATACGTCCTGCTACAAAATGATGAGACTGAATGGAGGAAGAATCCCTTTCTGAGTGGTATGTACAACTGGGCAGTTCCCAGTCTGCTCAGAAATAGTTTAGATTCTGTTCTAGAAGTGATTCTAGTGTTAGACGCATGTATCACTATATACTATTCACATTGGGGGTTATTCAGATCCTGAAGCTATTACAGCGGGATGCGCAAAGTACTGATTATCGGTACGTTGCGCATGCGAAGGACCTGCATGTCTGCAAATGGGTCCAGCATGGTAGCACTCAGCCCAGCATCATACTGTCAGTGATTGGCACTCTGATGCCATTTTGGGGGCAGGGAGGGGGCAGCGATGGGCTCCATTTCTCCAAACGGAGGCATTTCACCGCCGCTGCCGGATAGAGAATAGGCGGGATCTCCATCAGAGAACGGAGACTTTCTGGCCTCTGTGTAGGACTTGCGGCGGCCGGGTTGCGTGACAAGGACAATGAGGCTTATATCAGGAAAGATTACACGCGTTCTGTTGTGGAACTTAATTTAATGTATTATACGTTCTTTAGCAGACGTTTCAATGTTAATGCTACATATATAATATAAAATAGCTTAGCAAGCATAGATCAGTGGTTCTCACACTGTGTGCCGTGACACCCTGGGGGTGTCGCGGGACCCTTGCGGGGGTGCCTTGGATTGGTGGTCCAGGACCATTTAAAATTATTTATTGTTAATGTAATAGGCAAAACCAGCGCTGGTGGTTGCCAAACATAAAATATGTGGACAAACAGAAGTAAATCTTGTCCCTCACCACACAACTGAACATAAGGATGACATATAAACACAATTTACCTAATTTAATATTAATTTCTACATTTCTCAATAAGAAATTTTTGGCCTAGGGGTGCCATGAAAAAAATTCTGATACTCTAGGGCGCCGTGATTCAAAAAAGTTTGGGAACCACTGGCATAGATGATAGAATACATTATGTAGTTTCCTTTACTAGGAATTCTTAGTTTTAGAAATGTATGTGTGCATTTGTAATCACAGTTCCACTTACTACGGTGTATTAAAGAGGGAATTAACCCCTGAGGCAGCCTTAGCTAGTGATGCAGTGTATGAGTGCTAATCCAGCATTTTATTTTCAATAGTAAAGTGCTTGCTGCAACAAGAGTATACCACCAGTAAACGTAATAAAACTAGCCCCCACATGGAGCACACTGACTCACTGCTTCTACCCTCACTGACATGTGCAGCTATCTGCAGAGCAGCCTCTCTCAGGACTCTACAGTCAATCAGACTATCTTAGGACTCTTCTCGGGACTCACGCTTGACACACAGTGGCTTCACGGGACTGTTCCCAAATCTTTTCTGAGCTACTGACCTATACTGGGATTGGTCACCTGTAGAGACATCTACACAAGGTAGAGGAGGGGGAGGTACAGGAGTAAGTTCACTCATTCACATCTGACCCTCACCATCCTCTCCAGTGTCTCTTTCTTTGGGGATCATTCCGAGTTGATCATTCACACTGACATGCGGGGGGACGCCCAGCACAGGGCTAGTCCGCCCCACATGTCAGTGCGCCCCCCCCCCCCCCCCGCAGAAGTGAAAAAGGCATCACACAGCGGCGGTGCCTTTGTATTTCAAGAGTAGCTCCCGACCAGCGCAGCTTTAGCGTGCTGGCCGGGAGCTACTCGTCGCTCTCTGGCCCGCAGCGGCTGCGTGTGGCGTCACGCAGCCACCGCGGCCCGCCCCCCCCCCAACAGTCCGGCCACGCCTGCGGTGGCCGGACCGCGCCCCCTCCCGACCAGAAACCGCCTCTAACTCAGAGGCGATCACTAGGCAACGACGGCTGCCATGCGCCGGCGCACTGCGGCGCCGGCGCATGCGCAGTTCCGACAAACTGCAGCAATCGATCGGGTCAGAATGACCCCCTTTATCTTGTGTCTTTTTCCCCCTCTTTTGCTCCTATTCCCTGTTTTAACCCAACCCCCCTTCTGCTCTATAGCAGCTAAAGTGGGTTTTAATGAAATGTGTGTGTAACAGTATTAATATCATTTATGTATATGCAGGGGTGGTGGTATTAATGTGCAGTATGCGAATGGGGCAGGGCCAGCACTACCATTAGGCAGCTTTAAGCGGCTGCGTAGAGGCACCGGCCCCTGGAGGGCGCCACTGAACTCATCTAGCAAAAAAACCAGAAGAATATCTCTGTATGCATCCTCCTCCTGTTACACTGCGCTGGCTGCTGCTGCTGCTGCTGCTGTGGGTCTAATCAGGTGCAGTCCCGCTATCAGGCTAAACTACACAGTGCCTCAGCTCATCCTACGTGCGATTCCTGATCATTTATCTTTAAATATTCACCTTCATCCACTCGTCTTTTCGATTCTATAATGTAACGGGGAAGACGTACTAAGCATTGGAGAGTGATAAAGGTGGAGAGAGATAAAGTATGAGCCAATTATCTCTTAAGTGCCATGTTACAGGCTGCTTGAAAAATGACATTTAGGAGCTGATAGGCTAATACTTTACCTCTCTCCACTTTATCACTCTCCAAAGCATAGCACATCTGTTCTATGTTGGTCATTCAGGAGCTCCGGAGACCAACGGTGCAAAGTACTGATTGTTTGTACTTTGTCCATGCTCAGGACCCATTCTGCGCGTGCGCAAACGGGTCCTGCGGCATAGGAAGCAGGCCGGCATTAGACTGTCATTGATTGACAGTTTGACGCTGTTTCATTTTGGAGGGTAAAGCCTGCAGCTAATTGAATTCTCATTTATCAATGAGTGATAAATTTCACTGTGAGTGATACATTGCACCAGCCAATCAGCTCCTAACTTCCATGTCACAGGCTGCATTTGAAAAAATAAGAATTTACTTACCGATAATTCTATTTCTCGTAGTCCGTAGTGGATGCTGGGGACTCCGTCAGGACCATGGGGAATAGCGGCTCCGCAGGAGACAGGGCACAAAAATAAAGCTTTAGGATTAGGTGGTGTGTACTGGCTCCTCCCCCTATGACCCTCCTCCAAGCCTCAGTTAGGATACTGTGCCCGGACGAGCGTACACAATAAGGAAGGATATTGAATCCCGGGTAAGACTCATACCAGCCACACCAATCACACCGTATAACTTGTGATCTGAACCCAGTTAACAGTATGACAAACGTAGGAGCCTCTGAACAGACGGCTCACAACAATAACAACCCGAATTTGTTTGTAACAATAACTATGTACAAGTATTGCAGACAATCCGCACTTGGGATGGGCGCCCAGCATCCACTACGGACTACGAGAAATAGAATTATCGGTAAGTAAATTCTTATTTTCTCTAACGTCCTAAGTGGATGCTGGGGACTCCGTCAGGACCATGGGGATTATACCAAAGCTCCCAAACGGGCGGGAGAGTGCGGATGACTCTGCAGCACCGAATGAGAGAACTCAAGGTCCTCCTCAGCCAGTGTATCAAATTTGTAGAATTTTGCAAACGTGTTTGCCCCTGACCAAGTAGCAGCTCGGCAGAGTTGTAATGCCGAGACCCCCCGGGCAGCCGCCCAGGATGAGCCCACTTTCCTTGTGGAATGGGCCTTGACAGATTTAGGTTGTGGCAAGCCTGCCACAGAATGTGCAAGTTGAATTGTGCTACAAATCCAACGAGCAATCGTCTGCTTAGAAGCAGGAGCACCCATCTTGTTGGGTGCATACAATATAAACAGTGAGTCAGACTTTCTGACTCCCGCCGTTCTTGAAATATATATTTTCAATGCCCGGACCACGTCCAACAACTTGGAATCCTCCAAATCGTTAGTAGCCGCAGGCACCACAATAGGCTGGTTCAGGTGAAACGCTGACACCACCTTAGGCAGAAAATGAGGACGCGTCCGCAGTTCTGCCCTGTCCGTATGGAAAATCAGATATGGGCTCTTATATGATAAAGCCGCCAATTCTGATACTCTCCTGGCTGAAGCCAGGGCCAGTAGCATGGTTACTTTCCATGTAAGATACTTCAACTCCACCGATTTGAGCGGCTCAAACCAATGGGATTTGAGAAAATCCAAGACTACATTAAGATCCCACGGTGCCACTGGGGGCACAACCGGGGGCTGTATATGTAGTACTCCTTTTACAAAAGTCTGGACTTCAGGAACTGAAGCCAATTCTTTCTGGAAGAAAATCGACAGGGCCGAAATTTGAACCTTAATGGACCCCAATTTGAGGCCCATAGACAATCCTGTTTGCAGGAAATGTAGGAATCGACCCAGTTGAAATTCCTCCGTGGGGGCCTTCCTGGCCTCACACCACGCAACATATTTCCTCCAAATGCGGTGATAATGTTGTGCAGTCACCTCCTTCCTGGCTTTTACCAGTGTAGGAATGACCTCTTCCGGAATGCCTTTTTCCCTTAGAATTCGGCGTTCAACCGCCATGCCGTCAAACGCAGCCGCGGTAAGTCTTGGAGTAGACACGGTCCCTGCTGAAGCAGGTCCCGTCTTAGAGGTAGAGGCCACGGATCCTCCGTGAGCATCTCTTGAAGTTCCGGGTACCAAGTTCTTCTTGGCCAATCCGGAGCCACTAGTATCGTTCTTACTCCCTTTTGCCGTATAATTCTCAGTACTTTTGGTATGAGAGGCAGAGGAGGGAACACATACACTGACTGGAACACCCACGGTGTTACCAGAGCGTCCACAGCTATTGCCCGAGGGTCTCTTGACCTGGCGCAATACCTGTCCAGTTTCTTGTTGAGGCGGGACGCCATCATATCCACCATTGGTTTTTCCCAACGGTTCACAATCATGTGGAAGACTTCTGGATGAAGTCCCCACTCTCCCGGGTGTAGATCGTGTCTGCTGAGGAAGTCTGCTTCCCAGTTGTCCACTCCCGGAATGAATACTGCTGACAGTGCTATCACATGATCTTCCGCCCAGCGAAGAATCCTTGCAGCTTCTGCCATTGCTGTCCTGCTTCTTGTGCCGCCCTGTCTGTTTACGTGGGCGACTGCCGTGATGTTGTCCGACTGGATCAACACCGGCTGACCCTGAAGCAGGGGTTTTGCCAGACTTAGAGCATTGTAAATCGCTCTTAGCTCCAGTATATTTATGTGAAGAGACATCTCCAGGCTTGACCATACTCCCTGGAAGTTTCTTCCCTGTGTGACCGCTCCCCAGCCTCTCAGACTGGCATCCGTGGTCACCAGGACCCAGTCCTGTATGCCGAATCTGCGGCCCTCTAACAGATGAGCACTCTGCAACCACCACAGAAGAGACACCCTTGTCCGTGGCGATAAGGTTATCCGCTGATGCATCTGCAGATGTGATCCGGACCATTTGTCCAGCAGATCCCACTGAAAAGTTCGTGCGTGGAATCTGCCGAATGGAATCGCTTCGTAAGAAGCCACCATCTTTCCCAGGACTCTTGTGCATTGATGCACAGACACTTTCCCTGGTTTTAGGAGGTTCCTGACAAGTTCGGATAACTCCCTGGCTTTCTCCTCCGGAAGAAACACCTTTTTCTGAACCGTGTCCAGAATCATTCCCAGGAACAGCAGACGTGTCGTCGGGGTCAACTGAGATTTTGGAAAATTCAGAATCCACCCGTGTTGTTGCAGCACTAGTCGGGTTAGTGCTACTCCGTCCTCCAGCTGTTCTCTGGACCTTGCCCTTATCAGGAGATCGTCCAAGTAAGGGATAATTAATACGCCTCTTCTTCGCAGAAGAATCATCATTTCGGCCATTACCTTGGTAAAGACCCGAGGTGCCGTGGACAATCCAAACGGCAGCGTCTGAAACTGATAATGACAGTTTTGCACCACGAACCTGAGGTACCCTTGATGTGAAGGGCAAATTGGGACATGCAGGTAAGCATCCTTTATGTCCAGGGACACCATAAAGTCCCCTTCTTCCAGATTCGCTATCACTGCTCTGAGTGACTCCATCTTGAACTTGAATTTTTGTATGTACAGGTTCAAAGATTTCAGATTTAGAATAGGTCTTACCGAGCCGTCCGGCTTCGGTACCACAAATAGCGTGGAGTAATACCCCTTTCCCTGTTGTAGGAGGGGTACCTTGACTATCACCTGCTGAGAAAACAGCTTGTGAATGGCTTCCAATACCGTCGCCCTGTCTGAGGGAGACGTTGGCAAAGCAGACTTTAGGAACCTGCGAGGGGGAGACTTCTCGAATTCCAACCTGTAACCCTGAGATACTACCTGCAGGATCCAGGGGTCCACCTGTGAGCAAGCCCACTGTGCGCTGAAATTCTTGAGTCGACCCCCCACCGCTCCTGAGTCCGCTTGTAAGGCCCCAGCGTCATGCTGAGGGCTTTGCAGAACCCTGAGAGGGCTTCTGTTCCTGGGCAGGGGCTGCTTGCTGCCCTCTCTTACCCCTTCCTCTGCCCCGAGGCAGATATGACTGTCCTTTTGTCCGCTTGTTCTTATAGGACCGAAAGGACTGCGGCTGAAAAGACGGTGTCTTTTTCTGTTGGGACGGGGTCTGAGGTAAAAAGGTGGATTTTCCGGCAGTTGCCGTGGCCACCAGATCCGATAGACCGACGCCAAATAATTCCTCCCCTTTATACGGCAATACTTCCATATGTCGTTTGGAATCCGCATCACCTGACCACTGTCGCGTCCATAAACTCCTTCTGGCAGATATGGACATCGCATTTACTCTCGATGCCAGAGTGCAAATATCTCTCTGAGCATCTCGCATATAAAGGAAAGCATCCTTTAATTGCTCTATAGTCAATAAAATACTGTCCCTATCCAGGGTATCAATATTTTCAGTCAGGGAATCCAACCAGACGACCCCAGCACTGCACATCCAGGCTGAGGCGATGGCTGGTCGCAGTATAACACCAGTATGTGTGTATATACTTTTTAGGGTAGTTTCCAGTCTCCTATCAGCTGGATCCCTGAGGGCGGCCATATCAGGAGACGGTAACGCCACTTGTTTTGATAAGCGTGTGAGCGCCTTATCCACCCTAGGGGGTGTTTCCCAGCGCGCCCTAACCTCTGGCGGGAAAGGGTATAATGCTAATAACTTTTTTGAAATTAGCACTTTTCTATCTGGGTTAACCCACGCTTCATCACATACATCATTTAATTCCTCTGATTCAGGAAAAACTACAGGTAGTTTTTTCACCCCCCACATAATACCCCTTTTTGTGGTACTTGCAGTATCAGAGATATGCAAAGCCTCCTTCATTGCCGTGATCATATAACGTGTGGCCCTACTTGAAAATACGTTTGTTTCATCACCGTCGACACTAGATTCAGTGTCTGTGTCTGGGTCTGTGTCGACCGACTGAGGTAAAGGGCGCTTTACAGCCCCTGACGGTGTCTGAGACGCCTGGGCAGGTACTAACTGGTTTTCCGGCCGTCTCATGTCGTCAACTGATTTTTGTAATGTGCTGACATTATCACGTAATTCCATAAACAAAGCCATCCATTCCGGTGTCGACTCCCTGGGGAGTGACATCACCATTATCGGCAATTGCTCTGCCTCCACACCAACATCGTCCTCATACATGTCGACACACACGTACCGACACACAGCAGACACACAGGGAATGCTCTTATCGAAGACAGGACCCCACTAGCCCTTTGGGGAGACAGAGGGAGAGTTTGCCAGCACACACCCAAGCGCTATAATATATATGGGAACAACCTTATATAAGTGTTGTTCCTTATAGCAGCTTAAATATATCAAAATATCGCCAAAAAATGCCCCCCCTCTCTGTTTTACCCTGTTTCTGTAGTGCAGTGCAGGGGAGAGTCCTGGGAGCCTTCCTCACAGCGGAGCTGAGCAGGAAAATGGCGCTGTGTGCTGAGGAGAATAAGCCCCGCCCCCTATTTCGGCGGGCTTTTCTCCAGGAGTTTTAGATATCTGGCATGGGTTAAATACATACATATAGCCTCAATGGCTATATGTGATGTATTCTTTTGCCATAAAGGTATTAAATATTGCTGCCCAGGGCGCCCCCAGCAGCGCCCTGCACCCTCCGTGACCGCTTGGTGTGAAGTGTGTGACAACAATGGCGCACAGCTGCAGTGCTGTGCGCTACCTTCATGAAGACTGAAGAGCCTTCTGCCGCCTGTTTCCGGACCTTCAATCTTCAGCATCTGTAAGGGGGGTCGGCGGCGCGGCTCCGGGACGAACCCCAGGGTGAGACCTGTGTTCCGACTCCCTCTGGAGCTAATGGTGTCCAGTAGCCTAAGAATCCAATCCATCCTGCACGCAAGTGAGTTGAAATTCTCTCCCCTAAGTCCCTCGATGCAGTGAGCCTGTTGCCAGCAGGACTCACTGAAAATAAAAAACCTAAAAACTTTTTCTAAGCAGCTCTTTAGGAGAGCCACCTAGATTGCACCCTGCTCGGACGGGCACAAAAACCTAACTGAGGCTTGGAGGAGGGTCATAGGGGGAGGAGCCAGTACACACCACCTAATCCTAAAGCTTTATTTTTGTGCCCTGTCTCCTGCGGAGCCGCTATTCCCCATGGTCCTGACGGAGTCCCCAGCATCCACTTAGGACGTTAGAGAAATGACAGTTTAAAGCTGATTGGCTGGTGCAAATTATCACTCACAGTGAAATGTATCACTCATTGATAAATAAGGGCATGAGCACATACTGTAAGAAAGCGGAAGGCACTTGATATCCCGGCTGTCGGGATCCCGGCACTCTGCATACTGGCGCCGGGATCCCGACCGCCGGGATACCGATAACTATTCTCCCTCTTGGGGTGTCCACGACACCCCTGGAGGGAGAATAAGTAGCGTGGCGCACGTAGCGCGCCACCGTGCCCGCATCGTGACGAGCGCAGCAAGTCTGCAAGGTGCACTTTTGCGATTGCCCTGCTGCCGGCATGCCGGCGGCGGGGTTCCCGGCACCGGTATCTTGGGCGCCGGTATAATGTAGTACACCCAAGAAAGCACACTACCCTATTGAATTTCTTACATACTGTATACATTTATAAGGAAAGAACAGACAAAAGTAAATCATTCTTCAGAGTAATGCATACTGCTCAACTGTACCTAATTCTGACACAGTCCCAAATTTTAACTATTTAGGGGGACATGTACTAAGCAGTGATAAAAGAGGAGAAGTGAGCCAGTGGAGAAGTAGCCCATGGCAACCAATCAGCATTGACATAACATTTATAATTTGCATACTATAACCGTATATACAGCAGCTGATTGGTTGCCATGGGCTAACTCCTCCACTGGCTCACTTCTCCACTTTTATCACTGCTTAGTACATGTAACCCTTAATACAGTATAATGTCCCAGCAGAAGTATCTATTTTTCAATAGCTAACCGGAGTTACACTGTCTGCAGCATCATCCTATGATCATCCCATCATCTATGCAAGTAGCTCAAATAACATGCGTTGGAACCTAAATTATGTTTGTACGCAATATCACGCAACGGAGAGATTATTGGCAGACTAGGCATGTGCTGCAATCACAATGCGCATAAGTGAAAGGGCCATCGTGATATCTATCGCCTGCAATGAGGATTTCATGGGAACGTTATTGCCAGGAAGTGACCATTTAGAGGTGTAAATAGAGTGTTTATGGGTAACGGCTGGAAAAACGCAAGGGTGTCATTTCTATTTTTGGGGCGTGCATCTGCTGACAACTATGAGCTGGTACGTGAAAAAACATGGCGTCTGAGTCGCTACTGCTGTGTCCTGTCTGCATAGCCATAGACCAACACTTGGCTCCGATGTTTCTCGTTTTTGCGCATGGGCTGCGAATGTATATGCTATCGAGAATGAGTTTACGATGGCTCCGGTGGGCGTCTCTTTTCATTCCTGGGCCGCAGCTTCACTTACTTACGTTAGCAATTCCGTAGCCTGGGCTAATGCATTAGCGTGCAAACATTAATTAGGTAGGCCCCATGTACATAGAGGAAGGTGGAGCCCGGTTCGACTTGTGTGTGATTTGGCTACAGTGATTTTTATTCTGCAATTGTGCAGTTGAATTTAGGGGGTCATTCCAAGTTGATCGCTAGTTAAAAAGGTTTGCAGCTCAGCGATTAAGTGAAAAAGCGGCACTTTTGCGCATGCGGCGCAATGCACACGCGCGACGTACTTTCACAATGGCTGATGCAGTTTCACACAAGGTCTAGCAAAGCTTTTCAGTCGCATTGCTGGCCACAGTGTGAGTGATAGGAAGTGAGCGTTTCTGGGTGGCAACTGACTGATTTCAGGGAGTGTTCGAAAAAATGCAGGCGTGCCAGGAAAAACGCAGGCGTGGCTGGGCGAACGCAGGGCGTGTTCGTGACGTCAAAACAGGAACTGAACAGTCTGAAGTGATCACAAGCTAGGAGTAGGTCTGGAGCTACTCTGAAACTGCACAGTATTTTTTTGTAGCCGCTCTGCGATCCTTTCATTCGCACTTCTGCTAAGCTAAAATACACTCCCAGAGTGCGGTGGCTTAGCGTTTGCACGACTGCTAAAAACTGCTAGCGAGCAATCAACTCGGAATGATCCCCTTAAAGCACTAATTAAAAAAAAAATATCATACTGGGTTGGCTTTTGAAAAAGTCGCTTATTTAAATCATGTAGAAAATTGGCCAAAATTTTGCACTATGGGCCTAATTCAGACCTGATCGCTCGCTAGGGTTTTTTTGCATTGCTGTGAGCAGATAGTCGCCGCTTATAGGGGAGTGTATTTTCACTTTGCAAGTGTGTGAACGCATGTGCAGCCGAGCGGTACAAAAAAAAAAAAACTTTGTGCAGTTTCTGAGTTGCCCAGAACAAACTCAGTCGCTGCGATCACTAAACATCTTAGTGAAATTTGGTGGACCCCTTTCTTTGAAAGTAAAGCATTCATAACCTAGAACCAGAAATAATGACACTGAGACTTGAATTTTGGCAGAAAATTGCTAGCTATTTATTTGTCCCTATCCATTAGGAAACCTGTAATAAAGAAATTAATTTAATATGCCGCTCCAGCCGGCATATGGTGGAGGCCCAAAAGAACGGCTCAATTAACCTAAATTAACCTTAAATAACTAACCCTATAAATTTACTAAAACTTACCATAAACCGGTAATAGGTGACAACTCAACCCCCACAGTGACTACCCACCGCTCCTGGGTGCCCTGCCGCTGCCTTCCCGGATGGGTGGTCAAGCGGCCATAAGTCGATGGAGGTGAGTGCACCTAAACCACAACAAACTGTAAAACACTACAGTTTTCCCTACAATACAAAACTGCCGTTCTTTTCCGCCAATAAATAGCCAACGAAAACAGCCAACAACTTAACGCCAAAGCACCACGTGCCAAAATTTCCTACTACCAGGGCGGGAGGGTGGGAAGCAAATCACCAAGAGAACTAAGATGGCCTCACCTTCCCTATATATATCAAACCCTCCCCCTAAAGAAGGCTGTACTTTCCTCACAGCTAGGTCCACCCCTCCCCAGATGTTTAACTCTTTCCTCTCCTATACAGTCAATACTCTCTCCTTCAGCCTGTCCGGGACCGGAATTGACGTCAGACACCCGCCCTGCAAATGCTTGGACACGCCTGTGTTTTTCCAAACACTCCCAGAAAACGGTCAGTTGACACCTACAAACGCCTTCTTCCTGTCAATCTCCTTGCGATCGGCTGTGCGAATGGATTCTTTGTAAAACCCATCGCTCAGCAACGATCCACTTTGTACCCGTATGACGCGCCTGCCTTTTGTGGTGCATACGCATGCGCAGTTCTGACCTGATCGAAGCGCTGCAAAAAACGCTAGCGATCGATCAGGTCTGAATTACCCCCTCTGCCATAACTGACAACATCTGTTATAAAACATTTTATTTTAGTAATTGCTATAACTAGATACGTATCATGTGACACTTTACACATTTTTTTGCAACGTCACCCATCAAATTAAATAAACAATTGTAGGGGGCAAATTTACTAGGGTGCCGGCATCGGCAAGTGAATACACACTTCTCAATGCCTGTGGGGAGGATGGCGGGGGGCACGATGGGTGGAGCCCACGTTAACGAGGTCTTCCTTCGTCTGAACTGTTCAGATGAGGGAGGGGGGCGTTAACTATGCACAGGAGCACGCATCGTTAACGATGTTGAGTGTACACACTAGACGAGATAGTAAAAGATATCGCTCAGATCACCCCTTCTGAGCGATATCTTTTACTTTCTCGTCTAGTGTGTATGGGGCTTAAAGGCAATTTCAAATCGGACAAAATCAGTCAACATCGATGTTGTCTTCTAGGGGCTAAATTGCACGTTTACTAAAAGATGCTTTTTCATATATATTTTGAAATGTTAGTAAATATATGATTTAGCCTTTAGACCACCGGTCATCTGATCGCCTGCTTCTAGCACTGTGGCTCCGTCATCTGATGTCTGCTGCAACCTGTCATACCAGGCTGCTGTAACCTGACATACCAAGCTGGTGATCAGATGACCGGAGCTCACCAAGTCACTGATCACCAGACCTTGGTGCTCCAGCCTGCAAAGTTACTTAAATTTTTTTTTTTTTTTCATGGTGATCAGCCTGTGGTTTTATTAGACACACATGGCTGATCACAGGTGCCAGCTCCCAACTCTGCTCTGCCTGTCAGAGTGGAGAAGGAGCCGGGGAACCAGAGGGAACCCGTGGACAATGCCACCTCAAGGTGGCGCTATTATCACAGGGCTCCCTCCTGTATTTTTCTCAATTTATTTTTAGTAAAAGAAGTATGGGAAATTCGATCTTCTTATTAAAAAACATGCAAATTAAAGGGCTTGGAGTAGTTTTCACGTTATTTAAGTAATTCAATAAATAATAATAATAAAAAAAATTATATATATATATGTACATACATACAGGTAATGCTGTCTGTGACTGTTATTCTGTTTAGCTACTCTACCAAATAGGCAGAGTAGGCCCTGGCCTATGGGCCCCGGGTCTTTTAGGTGCTCCGCAACAATAGATCAAAATAATATTGATTTGATCTTGAAATAAAATTACAATCAAGCTTTCTTATACCCCTTTTCCATCTATGAGCACGGGTCGCAGCCGGGAGCCTGACACGGGTGCTACCCGGCTGCGGCCCATGCTCAGCCCCCCTTTCCCATCAGCAGTCACCAACCCACCATATTGCCGGGTTGGTGACGCTGCTAGTGACGTGGCAGGGGCGGCGCTGGGAGATCACATGATCTCCCAGCGCCGCCCTTCCATACAGTGCAAACGGGAGCTGTGTTGCATTAACATGGCTCCCGTTTACATTACAACTCTACCTGGATCATTCCCGTGTCCTACCGAGGTATTTACCCGGGTAGGATTGCACTTGATCCGGGTTTTTGCGGGGGGGCCTTTTCCACTTGCAAAAAACACGGGTAAATGCGCGCCCCCGTGCATCTACCCGTGTTTTTTGAGCTAGTGGAAAAGGGGTATGAGATTGTTTCCAAAAGATAGAAAAAATAAATCAACTCAAAGAAACAAAAACCTTACATTAAAGACTTTAGAGAAAATACTGCAATAATGTAATGTACCTATTAACAACTTAAAGTACATAAACCATAGACATCAGATTCACATTACAGTTTCCAGATCGTAGACTGTTAGTTGGTAAAATGTAAAATGTATTGAGATAACTTACGAGGGGGGCTCCGAGATCTCAACTGCCTAGGGGCCTCCACAGGGTTTAATCTGGCACTGGCCGCGAGGGTCTTGCAGGGGTTCCTCGGGTTGGTGGTCCTGGGCAAAGTGAAATTATTTATGGTCAGAGTGGTAGGCAAAACCAGTGCTGGTGGCTGCCAGTTATAAAACATGTGGACAATCAAAAACACAACTGTACCCCACCACATGACTGGACCTAAGGAAGACAGGTAGGCACAATTTACTTAATTTAATATATTTTTTTCTAAATTTATCAATAAAAAATGTTTATCCTTTGCGTGCCATGAAAAAAAATGCTGACACTCTAGGGCGTCGTGATTCAAGAAAGTTTGGGTCTGGTCTATGCCTCGTGCTACAGTGGTCTATGCCTCGTGCTACAGTGGTCTACGTGTCTCGTGCTACAGTGGTCTATGCCTCGTGCTACAGTGGTCTACGTGCCTCGTGCTACAGTGGTCTATGCCTCGTGCTACAGTGGTCTATGCCTCGTGCTTCAGTGGTCTATGCCTCGTGCTTCAGTGGTCTATGCCTCGTGCTACAGTGGTCTATGCCTCGTGCTACAGTGGTCTACGTGCCTCGTGCTACAGTGGTCTATGCCTCGTGCTACAGTGGTCTATGCCTCGTGCTACAATGGTCTATGCCTCGTGCTACAGTGGTCTATGCCTCGTGCTACAATGGTAAGCACTGCAAGACACATCTAATAAGTCAATCAATTTTGTGATTGCACTTCCTTCCTACTATACCTTTATTACATTATTTTATTAAGTGTGTGGGTTAAAATGTATTTAAATAATAACACGTACTGTTATTTCTCTGCTGCATTTCAAATTAGTATAATGTGAACAGATTCGTCACTGTAAGTTGGAGAAGTTGCCTAAAGCAGCCATTCAGCTTGTGACTGCCAATACATACTATAGGCGGTATCCGGTCTTTAGGTCAACAACACTTAGGTCGACCTCTATTGGTCGACATACATTAGATCAACATGGTCTTTAGGTTGACATGATCAGTAGGTCGACTTGGCAAAGGTGGACACATGAAAAGGTTAGCAGTAGCAGAGCGAGGCACCTTACCCGAAGCTGCGAGCCATGCGAGGGGACACGGTGCACTAATTGGGGTACCCGGTCACTCTACGAAGAAAACGACACGCAAACAAAAAAACAGTTCATGTCAAACTTTTTCCATGTCAACCTTTTCCGTGTTGACCTCATGACCATGATGATCTATTTCAGGTGTCGACCTAGTCATTGTCGACCAATTGTGGTCGACCTAATGACTGTCGACCTAGTTAGGGTCGACCGAATGAACCACACCCACTATAGGCTGTGCCAGATAAATGATAGGAGTTGAAGGCTTGATACATTGCTCTCTCTGTATTTTTAATGTGTTGCCACTTAATTCTGTTTAGCACTGCCAAGGATGGAATATGGGGGGTCAGTCTGACCCGTTCGCACGCAGCGGTTGCTCACTGCGGTGCGATCGGGTCAGAACTGGGCACGCGCGGCGGGCGCATTGCGCACGCGCGCCGTTGCCCGGCGACAGACGTCGCCAGGCAACGGAGCGCCTAGCGTGAAGAAAAGACGCAGCGCTGAACAGAAAGAAGATTGACAGCGGAGAGGCGGTCCGGGGCGGATACTCACCATTGGAGGCAGTTTTCGGGGAGTGGTAAGAAGAACGCAGGCGTGTCCAGGTGAACGGAGGGCGGATGTCTGACATCAGGACCGGGACCTTCATCGCTGCACAAGCGATCGCAGCCCTGCTATGCTAAAATACACTCCCCCGTAGGTGGGGATTAGGTGATCACAGCAGCAGCAAAAAGTTGCTGGCTGCGATCAACTCGGAATGACCCCCATGGTGTCTCTCTGAAAAGGAGAAATAAGAAGACAAATTAGTAACTTCCAATAATATATAACCATGCTGCCTATAATATATATATTTTTTCTCATACCCAGAATGAATATTACTCACCATAAACAGAAAGACCCGATGAGTTGGATACCTCTGCCCGCGTCCTATATAATATAGCACCTCTGCCTACTCCACTCACTCCAGTTAGGAAAAGTGTCTTGTATCACCCTATGTGTGCATCCATCACCATGTCTGCATTATTCAGCAGGAGACTTTTATACTCAGATGCTGGAAGCGGCATTTACAAACAATCTGACAATTAAAGCTGGATTGGTTTTTGCCGAGCTCAGGACCAGCGAGCCTCGAATGAGTGAACTCTCCCAACATTTAAGAAAAACTAAGTACAACTTGATAACAGACTATGGGCCTGATTCTATTTGCAGCACAAATGCAATGCCACCGCAATTCCTCCATCGGGTCTTCCGCCGTCACCTCCTGTGCGTGCATGAGCAAATATTGCAGGCTGCTTCGGCAGGAGGCTTCCCTAGTTTATGCGACCACGCACTAATTGCGGTGTGATCGCAATTAGAGCGTGGTCGCAGTTGGCGGAGGGTGGGTAGCATGCTGTGCGGCCTGTGCATGTGCACTGGAGATGTCCCTGGGAACAAGGCACCGGCTCCATGTTCCCAGAGACCTGCGCATGCGCAGTAGACTCTGGGTTTGAGCCAGAGTCTACTAGCTGCCAGAGAGGTGGGGGCCCACAATGGAGGCTGCACGTGGGTCCCCTCCTCTCTTAAAATGCCCCTGCTGGAATACATAGGTCTTACTGGCAGACGGGATGCCGGCTGTCAGTATACCGACAGCGGCATCCAGTCTGTCAGAATCCCGCAAGCTCGCCATGCTTTGGGCCCGGTGGGTTGCTTCGCTCACCACAGGTTATATTCCCACTCAGTTGGTGGGAATAATCTGTGGCAGTGGCGTCACAAGGGGTGTGCGGCCCGCAACCGGATGTCACCCGCCGAGGGGTGACACCAAAATGCCTGCTCCTGCTCAGTGACAGGAGCAGAGTGCTGCACTGTTACATTATGTGCAGCACTCGGCTCCTGTCACTGAGCAGGAGCCGGCACTGCACATAAAGCACTCCACGAGAGGCAGCACGCACCTCCCGAACCCCCCAAGTGACGAAAAACGCGGGTCGGGAATCGAATCCTCGCCCCCTCCCGCAAAGCTACGCCCCTGCCGCAAAGCCACGCCCCTTTTATGGCGGCGCCACACCGGGTGTACAAGGCGTTGGTGACAACTCTGACCTGTGGTGGTCAGGGTTCCGTTCAGCTGCATTTCACCAGCTGTCGGGATTCTGGCGTCAGTCACCTGATCCCCGGGATACCGACAGCCAGTATTTTAACTGCATCCCCATGGACTACTGCCAGAGCAGCACCACATTTTATTAACCCGCAATACGGTACACAAGCATTTGGTTAGCTGTCAAGTGACACAGGTGTAAGAGACAGTTCACATCACAATTGACAAAATAAATGGATGGAGCAGGCTCACTGATTACAGAATTTGACGGCAGATGAGAACCACTCGGCCCATCTAGTCTTCCCCTGTACATGCACACACTTACACAGTACGGTTACACCATATACAAAACCAAACATCCCCCCACATAATACATTACTTTACCTCCCTCAGATAACACACCCCTCAAGACACTTACTTTTCCATGAAGAAACCCCTCTGGACTTATGCGGAGTTGAGGAGTGCAGTGGGGATGAAATGAATGGGAGAAGGAAGGAGAAGGTAGTGGAGAAGAATGCGGACGGATCAGATCATTGATCTGAGGCTCAGTGTATTGGTGCAGTGAATTGGAGCTTGCCCCAGGAAATAACATCAGCCATGATAGCAGGGCTTAAAGTGGTCCTGGAGAGGTGGGGGAACTCACCTCGCCAGCAACTCCTCCTGCTTAGCGCGGAAAGGGGTGTGGCCTCACAAGGAAGGGGCGTGGCCACACCAAAGTACCACCAATTCAGTATAATGCTTCACAGTAGCACAATCTTATTCACATTGCCCGCCCCACATGCTAGTGCCCTTTACACACACAATGCCCACAATAGCAGAGCCTCTTACACACACAATGCCCACAGCAGTGCCCTCCCCCTCCTAATTTTAGATTTGATTTACTATATAGCAGTATATGTTGAACAACCTTTGCTCACCTCTTATGTCTTCTATCTGTCCCTTCTGCTTTCTTGTTTCCTTTGTCTGTCACTCTCCTCATGAGCCCATACATTTTAGCACTTTGTGCAAGAAACAGCATCGGCACCCCATATTTAAAATAGGACCAGTGACAAAAATATAGGGGGGAAATACCAATACCACAAAATAATACCAATTCATATTACGCTGCACAGTAATCTATATTATTCAAATCACGTTGCACAGTAGCACCACTTACATACATTACACCAGGTAGAGCCCCTATCACGCATTACGCCAGGTAGAGTACCCTTTTACACAGTACGGCAGGTAGAGTCCCATTTTACACAGTACGGCAGGTAGAGCCCCCTCCAGGGGCAAATGCAGGATTTTATGAGGGTTTTTTCCAGATAGATAGATAGATAGATAGATAGATACAAACAAATATAGAAAACCACTGCACTCACCACCCCAGAAGTGGGGTGCAGTGTCTGCACTCAACACTCATAGGGTGGGGTACATGCAGCCCATGGCCACCTACCCAAATACATACAAATAGAAAATTCAGCACTCACCATATATATATATAGGCACTCAGTTTTGATAAAGTGCAAAAAGGTTCTGTTTATTGAAATAAACAGCAGCTTTTTGCACTTTATCAAGTCTCCGGGTGCCGTCATGTTACAAGCATATACTGCTTAGGAGCACGGCAGGTGCTGGATATTTCTATAAAGAGAGAGAGACTTGGGGACTTGGGGACATGGCCAGAGAGAGACATGGGAAGGGAGGGAGAGAGATACATGAGAAGGAAGACAAAAAGAGTGACATGGCAAGAGAGGGTGAGAGACATGGAGATAGAGACATTGCGAGAGAGAGAGAGACACGTGGCAAAAGAGAGAGAGAGACATTGCAAAAGAGAGAGAGATGAGGGGGAGAAAGACTGGGCTCCCAGAGCTGTGAAATGTAGCAGCAGTTACCTGGAGGTCTTCATGTGGAGGGTGAGTTGTCTCTCCTGCCAGACGCCGCCCAGGGGTGTGCCACGGTTAGGATAGGGCCGCGGACCCTCACTCACTTGCAGACAGCGATCCAGTGGAGGTGGGGAGGGCATTACAGTTCGCGGGTCACTAAGCTTAGGGCATACTTGCCTACTTTTGAAAACTAGGTTCAGGGAGATTGTGGGTGTAAGCAGAATGCGCGGCGCTACGCTGTGTAAAGAGGGCGTGACTTCAGGGAAGGTTCATGGCCTCGTTGCACGAACCTGTTTTTGTCACTCTGGGGTCCTGGAGATGTGGGCTGCCCCCCAGAGACTGCCTGTTTGCAATGTCGGCTCCTTCATTGTGACAGGATGTTGGTGTAATGTTACAGTAATAATAATTTTATCTATCATCGCACTTTCTCCAATAGGACTCAAAGCACTTAAGGGTGAGGGTCAAGGTAAGAGTATTAGGGTGTTTGGACTAAGGGTGAGGGATAGGGCATAGAATTAGTGTTAGGATAAAGGATGAGGGTTACATAAACACATGTGCTTGCAAGTCATTATGCAGGAGCAGTGACCTGTAATCATCACAGAAACACATAGTGGTCTCATATTGCTAACACACCTACAGCATCTACTTGGTGCCAATTTCCAGCAATACTTACATTTTAAACATGCCTCCGGGAGGTGGGGCAGCGGAACTAAAAAAACCACCACTGCTATGCTGCTGCCACACCAGCCGTCGCAGACACTTTAAACTAGCCACCGGTGCTGACACTTCCGCTATGCGGCTCTGCTTACAATGTCACCCCTCATTACATACCCCGAGCAACCCTTCCCCTGTCTCTACAGACTGATGCATGCACAGTCCGCATTTTTTTTTCTTTTTCGGGAGGACCCAGAGCATTTGTGGAGCAGCGGGAGGCTCACATTTTTTTACCTGAGCTGAACGCGGGAGGGTTAGCAAGCCTGGCTTAGGAGTGGGGTGGACTTTAAGGTGCTGCGCTGGCAGGGAGATGGGGAGTGGGCACGTGCATTACTGGCCTCACAGTAAACTCCGGCGGCTGCGGGGGGATCGGACGTTACAGCCCGCGGCTCACACTCCGGCGGCTGCGGCAGCGGGGGAGATCAGGCACTGTAACATCCCTGGCAGGGGGGGAGAGGGCACTTTGAATAGCGCCGATTGTGCGCCACTCACGGCTCCCGGGCCGCCAGCTAATGAGAAGCTGCCACTTGGCAGCTTCTCATTGGCTGGCGGTCCGGGAGCCGTGATTGGCTCACGCTAGATTTTAAAAAAGCCTCCCCTTCGTTTGATTGGTGCTGCAGCCGGTCCGCGAGCCGTGATTGGCTGGCGGCCGCTGCCACCTTTACAGTGGAGCAGGGACCTGATGCTGTGGCCGGACGGAGGCGGAACTGGTTCCGCCTGCAATTAGAGGTGACGGAACGCAGTTCCGCCCCGTTCCGGCCCACTTTAACCACTGCATGATAGTCCCTGTAATGTAGAGCACCAAGTAGATGCCAAAGACAGTTAAACGTTAGGATTTAAATAAATCTGCAAGATTGATTGCTGCAAAAGATAAAGTCCTTAAGGATGGCTGCAAATATGAGCCTAGAAAGTCAGAGGATACCAAGAGGAACACGTGGAATGGTGACAACAGCTAGAGGAACGGCAACTAGGGATGGAAGAGTGCAGGCCACAATTAGCGGGACAATAGCAGCAGGACTTTTCAACTCAAATCATTATCCAATGAGTTAAGTGTTCCTATAGGTCAGGGCTGGCCAAACCGGTCCTTGAGATCTACCAACAGTTCATGTTTTCCAGGCCTCCTGGAGATCTGTGGAATTGTCAGTTAGGAATGAATGCAGCACGTCTTAATTAGTAATGACTACACCTGTCACCAGCTAGGTGGTCTGGAAAATGTGAACTGTTGGTAGATCTCGAGGACTGGTTTGGCCAGCCATGCTGTAGGTAATATATGAAATAATTTTTAGGTATTGTTAGAAGTCTTGTTGTCAAACCTCCGCAGGAAATGAAATGGGGCAGTATGGTATAATCCGACCAGGAAGCCGCGACAAGCATGATCCAAATAGACAGCTGCGTCTGGATACAATGTAGCTGCAACACGTTTGTAAAAATTAACATCAGCAAGAAAGAACAATGGGCCTGATTCAGACCTGATCGATGCTGTGCACAGCAGGCGATCAGCTATTTACTGCGCACACGCGTCGGCAAACAGGCGTCACCAGTCCGCGACAGGCTGGTGCGAAAATTCTAATCGCACAGCCATTCGCATGCTGATTGACAGGAGGAGGCCGTTTGTGGGTGGTAACTGATCATTTTTTGGGTGTGTCAGGGAAAACGCAGGCGTGCCCAAGCATTTTCAGAGAGTGACATCAGCTCCGGCGCCGATCAGCCCATTCTGATTGCACTGTAGGAGTAAGTCCTGGGCTGCGCAGGAGAAAGCACATTCACTGGTGAGTGAGGTGCGAATGGATTTGCAGCTGTCCACTAACCGAGGTTTTTTTAGCAGCTTGGCGTACACATGCGATCACACACTTGCACAGCGAATATAAACTCCCCTTGGGCGGCGACAATCTCATCGCAGGGCTACAATTTTAGCAGCCTAGCAATCAGGTCTGAACAGTGTCGGACTGGGGCATGTAGGACCCACCGGAGGAATGCAGTTGTAGGGGCCCATGTTTAGGGGTGCGGCCAGTCTCCAGAGGGGGTGTGCCCAGCCACCACATTGGTTTGACTAACCATTTTGCAAGTGTTGGTCCCCTAGATAAATATATACAGTAAATACTAGTGCATGCAAGACAATTTACTAGATTAGTAATAGCACAGTCTGGAACCTGATCCCTAGAGGACGCGGTGGGCCCCCCCGGCAGTAGGGCCCACCAGTGGTTTCCCCTGTACCCCTGTGGGCCAGTCCAACCCTGGGTCTGAATCATACTTGCCTACCTGACCCTCTCCATGAGGGAGAAAATGCTCTGTTCCTGGACTTTCCTGGTAATGTATGATTGCCATCACCTGTGGTGAAACACCTTTCTTATCAATTAACTAGCTCACCACAGGTGATGGCAATCATACATTACCAGGAAAGTCCAGGAACAGAGCATTTTCTCCCTCATGGAGAGGGTCAGGTAGGCAATCAGACTCTGAATCACCCCCAATATGCAAGCAGCCATTCACAAGTTGCTAGTCTCACCAGTATCCTTCCTAATTACCATCCTAACTGACTGAGAGATACACAAAGCTGCATATATGGGCTATCATCTGACATATGATAATAGACACTGACAGAGACTACTAAATTGGTGCAAGAACAGCAGCTCAAACAACTGATAGTTTTACTTCACCTGGAAGAACAATGAAACAATTGAAGTAGGACAGAAAAAAAACTTCAGAAAATATGAGAAACTTTTCCTGCTTTGCACTCACCATTCATTCACTGTGTGTGCAGATTATTAAGTCTGACAAAGGTGTCAATGTAATGAGGATACTGGGGACAGAGAAGCTGTTCTGTGTATTATATATCCAATATATAAATATATCATTTTCCACATGATGCAGATACTAATGTTGATGCTGATTGATTGATTGATTGATTGATTGACCGCATCCTTACTTCTGCTCTCTCCAGCAGCTTAGCTATTGATTTTACTATTTCATTTTCTACTTCCACTCAGAGACATTCTAACAACTTGGCAGATGGGACTACAGTCCAAAGCTTCCACATAAAAATAAGTCCATCATCATGGTAGCTTAATGAGGGTCATCCACCATGCAGGTCAGCAGTGCCAGATTAAGGTCTTAATGGGCCTGGAGCTGAAATTTTTGAAGGGCCTGTTTTGTGCTTCCTCAGGGCTGTGATGGGGGCTACGGATATGGGTGCGTGACCAGTGCTGTATTTAAATATATATATGCGTGTGTGTATGCGTGTTTGAAAATAAAATTAAAAATCTATCTATCTATCTATCTATCTATCTATCTATCTATCTATCTATCTAATCTATCTATCTATCTATCTATCTATCTAGGGGTGTGGTTCATCAAATCGACAGTATCTAGGTCGACAATGTTTAGGTCGACCACTACAGGTCGACAGTCACTAGGTCGACATGGATGGAAGGTCGACAGGGTTTCTAGGTCGACATGTGCTAGGTCGACAGGTCTAAAGGTCGACATGAGGAGTTTTTATTTTTTTTGTCTCGTTTTCTGCGTAGAGTGACCGGGATCCCAAATTAGTGCACCGCGTCCCCTCGCATGGCTCGCTTCGCTCGCCATGCTTCGGGCATGGTGCCTTCGCTTCGCTCGGCACAGATTACCGTTCCAATCGTAGTCCACGTGGATCGTTAAGTATGAAAAAAAGAAAAAAATGTGAAAAACTCATGTTGACCTTTAGACCTGTCGACCTAGCACATGTCGACCTAGAAACCCTGTCGACCTTCCATCCATGCCGACCTAGTGACTGTCGACCTATAGTGGTCGACCTAAACATTGTCGACCTAGATATTGTCGATCTTCAGACCGGATCCCCTATCTAGAGAGAGGAGAGAGTCACTGGGGGGAATTTATTTTTTGGGTGCCTATAAGTAATGGGTGCCCAATGGAACTATTCAATTGTATTGCCATGACTGCATGATTGCTGCTCACAGTCTCTTGAGGTGGTGAGCAGAAATCTGTGAAAAATTGGCTGTTGGAGCGCCCAAACTGCTGTTTTGGCAGCATGCCCAATAGTTTAGACTGGTTTAGCCACTTTACGCAGTTTTACCAAGTGCTTTTAAGTGATAAGCAATAGGTGCCCACGGACTTCACTTTCATTTGCATTACAATTGAATAGCTCTGTCGAGCTGCCATTAATTATGGGCATGCAAGAAACAATTGGATTCAACTCACTAAGGGGGTCATTCAGACCTGATCGCACGCTAGGATTTTTTGCTGCGCTGTGATCAGGTCAGAACGGCGAATGCGTATGCACCGCAATGCGCAGGCGCGTCATACGGTTACAAAGCGGATTGTTGCTGAGTGATGGATTGTATGAAGAATCCATTCGCAGAGCCGATCACAAGGAGATTGACAGAAAGAAGGTGTTTGTGGGTGGCAACTGACCATTTTCTGGGAGTGGTAGGAAAAACGCAGGCGTGTCCAAGCGTTTGCAGGGCGGGTGTCTGACGTCAATTCCGGGACCAGACAGGCTGAAGTGATCGCAAGGGCTGAGTAAGTCCTGGGCCACTCAGAAACTGCACTAAACGTTTTTGTGCAGCTCGGCTGCACATGCGATCACACACTTGCAAAGTGAAAATACACTCCCCTATGGGCGGCGACTATCTGATCGCAGTGCTGCAAAAAGTAGCTAGCGAGCGATCAACTCGGAATGATCCCCTATGTCAAAGGACACAGTATGTCTAATAAAAATAGATATGTAAGTGTGTGTGTGTCTATGTATGTATGTATGTATATATATATATATATATATATACCAAACAGAAAACCCAGCACTCTCCTAAGCAGCTTCATTCACCTTAATGTTTTAATATATATATTATATACACACATATATACTATGCTGTGAGGGCATCTGTGAAGCTTAACCTGTTACTGGGAGTGCCATACCGAAAAAGAACGCCTCACCTCACCTCAGGAGGATGAGTCAGCCTGCCAGGGCCGGGCCACCTTCATGGAGAATCCTGCTGTCAATGCTGCCAGTGCTTCCTGGTGCAGTGGTGGCAAGGCGGCATACTCAGAGCCGGCCCTAACCAGTTTGATGCCCAAGGCAAGATTCTAGCTGGTGGCCCCTGGCATCACCCGCTAGTTCCGCCTCTGACCAGCACCCTTCTCCCAGCATCGCACCCATCACCCAACAGTACAGATCACAGCAGCAGCCAGCAACACCCATCACCCCTCATAAAGGGGAAGAGAGGGATAGAGAGACAACGAGGTGAGAGAGAGAGAAAGAGAGAGGAGAGAGAAAGGGACACAGACAGCAGGATAGAGAAAGCAGGGTGAGAGAGAAGAGAGAGGTGAGGGGGAGAAAGAGAGAGGGGGAGTGGGAGAGGGTTGAGAGAGAGGGGGAGCAGGGTGTAAGAGAGGGGAGGGAGAAGAGAACAAAAGAAAGAGAGAGATAGGTAGAAAGAAGGTTAGAGAGAAAGAAAAATAGGGAGAGAGAGAGAAAAAGAGAGAGAGATGAGACAGAGGACGGGGTGAAAGGAGAGAGCAGGGGGGAGAGAGAGAGAGACATAGAAATAAAGAGAATGAAAGAGTGGAGACAGAGAGGAAGGATGAGATATAAGAGAAAAAAGAAAGAAAGAAAGAAAGAAAGAAAGAAAGAAAGAAAGAAAGAAAGAAAGAAAGAAAGAAGGTTGAGATAGGTGGGTGAGAGGTTTGAAAGAGGGAGAGGGGGCAGGGGAGAGAGAATGAGAGGGAGAGAAAAGAATGAAAGAGAGAGAGAGAGATAGAGAGAGAGAGAGAGAGGTGAGACAAAGGAGGGGGTGAGAGAACAGGGGAGGGGGAGAGGAAAGAGGTGACAGACTGTGGGTGTGAGAGAGAGAGAGAGAGAGAGAGAGAGAGGAGAGAGAAAGGGGAGAGAAAGAGAGGTGAGACAGACAGCAGGGTAGAGAAAGCAGCGCGAGAGAGTCGAGAGGAGGAGAAAGAAAAAAAGACAGAGAAAGAAAGAGACAGACGGTTGTTAGAGTGGGGGAGCAGGGTGTAAGAGAGAGGGAAAGAGAGCAAAAGAAAGCGAGGGAGAGAGGGTTAGAGAGAGAAAGTATGAGGGAGAAAAAGGTGAGACAGAGAGGTAGTCTAAGAGAGAGTGGGATGGGGTGGAGAGCAGGGGAGAGAGACAGGGAGGATGAGAGATAAAGTTGAGTGAGACAGGGGACAGAACAAGAGAGAGGGTCGGAGAAGAAGGAGCAGGGTATAGAGAGAGAGGGGGGACAGGGAAAGTGAGAGAGAAAGAAAGCGCAAGACAGAGAAATTACAGAAAAGAGAACGAGAGAGAGAGAGGTAAAAAGAGAGAAAGAGAGAGAGAAGGGGGTGTCAAAGAGGGGGGGGGGATATAGAATGAAAGAAAAAGAAAGAGGGAAACAGTGGGAGTGAGAGAGACCAGGGTTGAGAGAGGGGAAAGAAAGAAAAAGAGAGAGGTGAGACGGATGGAGGGTTGAGAGAGAGGGGGTACAGGTGGCCCTGTGTACTTAGCTCTGTCCCCCTGCCCCCAGTACATGTGACACTGTGCGTCCCTCCCTTCAGTGAAACGGCACTGTGTACCTCGGGCAGTAGTGGGTCACCCCTCTCATCAGTGACGGTAAAAGCGGGTCCCCTTTCTTCTCCGGCAGCAGTGGGTCCCTTCTTCTGTTTTTTGTTGGATCATGACGTCAGGCAACAGCGTCAGAGAGGGGTAAAAAAGGTGAGTGCGGCTGGATTGGCTGGACCACCTCCTCCTGCTAGTACTGCTGCATGCCCCTTCATGGCACCACACTGCCGCTTGAAAAAAAAAAGTGGCAGAAACAACATGGGGTGGCTCCGACAGTGCCTCCAGTCACCCCACACAGCCTGTTACCCCAGTCACCCCCCTCCCCACACACACAGCCCACAGCCTGTTCCCCCCAGCCACACACCCCCCTCCCAGCACATACACAGCCTGTTCCCCCTAGTCACACACACACACACACACACACACACACACACACACACACACACACACACACACACACACAGCCACCCCCCAGCCAAGTCGTCCCTCCTCCCCTCACACTCACACGGCCTGTTACCCCCAGTCACCCCCCCCCACACACACACACACACACACAGCCTGTTACCCCCAGTCACCCCCACACACAGCCTGTTACCCCCAGTCACCCCCCCCCACACACAGCCTGTTACCCCAGTCACCCGCCCCACACACGCAGCCTGTTACGCCCAGTCACACCCCCACACACACACACAGTCACCCCCCCAACACACACACAGCCTGTTACCCCCAGTCACCCCCCCACACACACAGCCTGTTACCCCCAGTCACCCCCCACACACACAGCCTGTTACCCCCAGTCACCCCCCCACACACACAGCCTGTTACCCCCAGTCACCCCCCACACACACAGCCTGTTACCCTCAGTCACCCCCACACACACGCACAGCCTGTTACCCCCAGTCACCCCCCCCCACACACAGCCTGTTACCCCCAGTCACCCCCCTCCCCCACACACAACCAGTTATCCCCAGTCACCCCCCCCCCACACACACACCCTGTTACCCCCAGTCACCCCCCCACACACACACAGCCTGTTACCCCCAGTCACCACACATACACTCAGCCTGTCCCCTCCCCCCACACACAAACACACATGTATTCTGTACCTGTGACCTCCAAGTCCCCACAGAGGAAGCAGTGAGGGGCAGGCCACACACAGACTACTGCCAGGAACCAAGCAAATTCGGGGGGGGGGGGGTGGCCTAACATCGGACCCCCGTGGCCACGCCCATTTTTATGAAGAAAATCCTAGCATGCAGCATTACAGCACCTGGCTGGAGGCGGAGCTACGCGGGACTCCGGAAGAGAGGAAGAAACACTGACTGGTGTCACGTCATTGCCTGTGCGGCGCAGGGAAGGTTAGTGACCCCTTCCACTCCGCCGCCCTGTGTATGAAGTAGTCATGGTATAAAGTGATTCACTGAACTGAGTTGAGACACATGACTCAGTTCAGTGAAGTGTCTCGAGTCAGTGTCTCGGCACATGAGTCATGACTCATTTGTACTGGAATGTGTTGCAGAGACTGCACATGAATCAGTGAGTTGCCAGTGCTGGAGGATCAGTGCTGGACTCATGGAGGGAGTTATTCAGCTGCAGTGATTGTGTGCAGTGTATCTGGGGGAGGCAGCTGCTTATGCACTGATTGTTAATAATATATTAACACAGATTCAGTGTTATGTTGATATATTATTAATAACCACTTATTGCATACTAGTTACAGAATATGCACATTACTTCTGGCTGAGGAGAGAAAGCTTAACAGCCATGCAACACATCATTCAGTCTGTAACTAAACCAAATAAAAACATTTTTTTTTACTTTGCATATTTTGCTAATTGGATGATTTTAGGTGGGCTCACAGGCGTGCGCAGAGACTGACTGGCGGGTGCCGCTCCGTACTTCCCCCCCTTCACGGCATTATAGTGTTCTCTCACCTCCCCTGTCCTGGATATAAACTGCTCACCTGGGCGGCCCAGGTGAGCGGCCCAGGTGAGCTGTCTATATCCAGGACAGGGGAGGTGAAAGAACACTATAATGCCGTGGAGGGGGGGGAGTCCGGAGCGGCACCCGCCAGTCAGTCTCTGCGCACGCCTGTGGGTGGGCTTGGATTTATTATATTATCCACTATCTAGCCTCCAGGGAGTTTGCCACCCACAATCACATTGAGCAGGAACAGTGAGTTGAGAACACTGTACCACAGGGGCTCCACCTCCTGCAGGCTTATGCTGCATGAATCAGATCCATCCACTGAGTCACTGACTCTACACAGTGTACAACTGTCACTCTCAACTCACTGGCAGACTCAGGATGAATCATGATTCATGAAATGGATCAGGCAGAGCAGCACAGCACTCACTGACTTGTGAGTCGTGACTGCTCCCTCCCACTGCGTGTCACCTGGTATAGCCTCTGGCCAATCACAGCTAAAGACACTCAGCAGAAGACACTGAAGGACACACTGAGTTTCCTCCCTCTGGCTGAGAGAGGCTACTGCTGCAGCTGTCTCCACTCATTAAACAGTGAGTGACTCAAATCATTCATACTTCCTGATGATTCGAGTCACTGTGTTGAGACAGTGAGTCAGTATCCATCTCTAGTATGAAGTTTGTGCCTGCGGTGGCCTTTGTGCGTGGGTGCCACAGGAGGAGGGGAGGTTACAGCCCACTATCGGCGGGCAGGAGGTCGGAGGGTGGCAATTGCAGGCTGCTGTAGCAGGAAAAATGCTTCCTGTCTACAGCCGCAGCACACTAGATGCAGTGGGCCTATTTTGATGGGGGGGCCTGGAGCTGCAGCTCCATCCGCCCCATTGTTAATCCAGCCCTGCAGGTCAGCCATAAATCCTAAGTATCAAATTGTATTGTTATTTCTTCCCAAAATGATGAATTTTATACTTATAAATACTTAGGCAAACATTGGTGCTTATAGCTTCTGACAATAGGTCCTTGATTAATTTTTGCTCAAGACCCATGTGGCCCTTAATCTATCCTGGCCTCCACTTTATGGAGCCTTCACAAAAAGCTGCAAGGCAGAAAGTAATTTACTATGTGGGGATAAAAAGCAAAGGCAGTAGTACAAAGGACTGTTTCTTAATTATATATATACATACAGTATATATATATACATATATATACAGTATATATATATATATGTATATATACAGTATATATATATATATATATATATATAAAACACCATTAAGGTAAAAATAAAATTTAAAAATGGGACTAGCCCACTAATATAAGACAGTATATAGAAGTAACAGGTATGAGGGTTCCTAATTGTAAATTATTTCCTCTCTGACTATGGGGGTCATTCCAAGTTGTTCGTAGCTGTGCTAAATTTAGCACAGCTACGATCATTCACACTGACATGCGAGTGGACGCCTAGCACAGGTCCGCCCCGCATGTCAGTGCCCCCCTTCCCCCGCAGAAGTGCAAAGGCATCGCACAGCGGCGATGCCTTTGCACTTCAAGAGTAGCTCCCGACCAGCGCAGCTTTAGAGTGCTGGCCGGGAGCTAGTCGTCGCTCCCCGGGCCGCAGCAGCTGCATGTGACATCACGCAGCCGCCGCGGCCCGCCCCTCCAACGGTCCGGCCACGCCTGTGTTGGCCGGACCGCGCCCCCTAAACGGCGGGTTAATGCTGCCGTCCAGCCCCCTCCCGCCCAGCGACCGCCTCTGCCTCAGAGGCGATCACTAGGCAATGACGGTTGCTATGCGCTGGCGCACTGCGGCGCTGGCGCATGTGCAGTTCCGACCCGATCGCTGCGCTGCGAGGAACTGCAGCGAGCGATCGGGTCGGAATGACCCCCTATAGTGTGAGAGATTACCCCCAGATGGTCAGCATTCTTTGGTCTGCTAATGATCTTTTCAAAATTATAAGAGGGCTTTCCAAACTGAGGCTGGACCCCATAACTTGGCAGGGACAGCTTGTAATGATAAGGCATTGTTATAATTATGGAGCTACTGTACACAGACAATGTTACAGTTAATTAGGGCTGCTGTAGATTGCTAGAGGTGAAATGAGCGGATTCGGTTTTACTCGGTTCTCAAAACCGAATCTTATTGGCTATCCAAAACACGTGACATCAGTGAGCCAATAAGATTCGGTTTTGAGAACCGAGTAAAACCGAATCCGCTCATCACTAGGTGAAATAGAGGAAGAATTTGTCAAAGCAAAATTCTCGGGTTCTGCAGGAAAACTTGACCCAGACTCAAAGGACGTGAAGACTATGTGGAGCTGTAGTACTATCTGCATTGCTTCCAATGGACACAGATTAATTCCTATAAGCACAATACATCCACAACATTCTTCTTACATATCATGGTGGAACAATACTCTTGTATATTACAGATATTTTGAACTGAGCCTCAGATACTGTTGGTACAAGTTCAATTAGTAGCTCTAAATTGGGAACCTGCCAAATAGACAATGCATTAATATATGTCAGGCACTGTAGTATTAACATTGGGGCAAAAATGATAACAGGGTGCTGAAAGATTAATGACATTGCAGACATATGTCCTGCTACAAAATGATCGGCATGGAGAGAGAAAGAAACCTCTTTATAGGTTGTATGAACCACAGGCAGAGTTGTTAAAAAAAGGAAATGCAGGAGGTGAAGACACAGATCAAGGTACAATTTGGGCTTTCTTATAACAAGCTGGTGCATTAGATAAGCTGAAGGCTGCATAAGCCTGAGGCCATATAAGCGATCAACTTTTTGTGATTGGTTGTTAAATGACTAAGCAGTTGCTAGGCAGATCAGTTTTCCCGGTTGGTTTTTTCCTATTGGTTTAAGGGGTTGTGCATCAGGATGAAGAGGAGGGTCTTAGGTTAGTATATAGGGGGTGGCCATCTTGCTAGACTCCCTCTTGCCTTTCAGTTTATGCCCCAGGAAGGATAAGTACTATTGCTTATTTTCACTGCCTGTAAATTGTTTTTTTTTTTTTTTTTTGAATTTCATTTGCCTTCTCTAGGGCATTATACAGTGCTGTGCCCCCTCTCTGCGTGTCATTGTCTACTTTTGCAGATTCTCCCCCCTCTGCCATGCCTCGTCCAAAACGTGCAGCTCCCCCCCCCCGGCGCCTCGTGGATGCGGGGAGCGCCTTCCGCTCCCGCTCCCCGAGCGTTGCGCCACAGAGAGGACTTCCCCCTGTTTCAGACAGGCGGCGGGGACGG
Organism: Pseudophryne corroboree; assembly: GCF_028390025.1. Taxonomy (NCBI): domain Eukaryota; kingdom Metazoa; phylum Chordata; class Amphibia; order Anura; family Myobatrachidae; genus Pseudophryne; species Pseudophryne corroboree. The sequence continues at coordinate 52,861,690 of NC_086451.1, forward strand.
GCAGTTACAGCCCGCTCCCCTGCCGCACGGAGACGGGCGGCCAGCGGCCGCTCGTCACGTGGTGCCGATGCGCGCGGCTCGGCCGGGCCGCGCGTCCCGGCGCTCGCAGCGGGACGGGCCTCTCCTCTCCCTCCTGCCTCGGGCGTCTGCAGCACTTCCCCTCCGGCGGCCGGCGGCCGCTCTGCACGTGGCGCGGGTGCGCGCGGTCCGGCTGGGCCGCGCTCCCCGGCGCCTCCCGCGGGCAAAACGACTTCCCTCCCTCCTTCCATAAGTGCCTCCGGCCCTCCTCCTCCATCCCCGCGGTCGGCTCTCGGCGGCGTCCTGGGGGCACAAGCTGTGCCGGACGGCCGCGGCAGAGCTGCGGGGGGCGAGGGGGGGGTCAATATGCAGCTGGGGGATATGAGCCCAGGGCAGCGGGTAGCGGCTCCCGCTGTCCCCGGGACAATACAGGGCCCCATACTACCCCCCTCCAGCGGGGGGTTTAGCACACCGCACCTCAATTTAAATAATATTGGGCCGTTTGGGCCTAGTGTCGCCGGGGCGGGGGACGTGGCAGCGGCGGCCGCCACACCCGCCCCGGCGGCAGTCACATGGCAGGGTTTTCCCCCGGCCTCGGTGGCCTGCTCGGGCTCCTCCTGGGTGTCAGACGCCCCGACGCCATTAACGGCGCCCCCGCTCGTCGGTTTTCAAACCCCTCTCCACGCCCTTCCCGGTCCTTTTCAGTTTGGGTCCACACAGACATCTGTCTCGGCGGCTTATATGACGCCCGGCGGGGCGCTTTCGGTAGCAGCGCAGCAAGGCTTCGCGGGGAGCCAGTCCTTCCCCGGGGGTTTTGCGTGGCCTCCGGCTCCAGCATTCCCCTTAGCCGCCAGCATGCCTTCCATGGGCTTCATGACTGTGTCCGGCACACAGTTTTCCCCGCACGGGGCCAGCGCGGGCGCCGGCGTGCAGTCCACGTGGTCGGTCGGTGGCCCCCGAGTCGCGGTGCCCTTGCCGGCCTTTGCGGGCCTGCAGTCAGGGCAGGCACCGGGCGGTGGGTATCAGGTGGCACAGAGTTGGCCCCCTCTCGCGGCGCCCCCTCAGTTCCTTCCGGCGTCATACGGATGGGCGGGGGCGGGCGGCTGCCCGCCGCATACGGCGTGGCGGCCGTCTTACCCCGCGAGTTTCGGTGCAGTGAGCGGGTCAGCCTTTACGCAGTCGATCGGGTACACCTCGGCGGGGGCCCCCTCCCTGCAGCTGCCGGGCGGCCATCCGCCACGGAACGGGGGGACGGGCTCTCCGCCTCCGCATTTGCGGACAAGTGTTAATGATGTTCTGGTTCCCCCGGTGCCGGTTGTCCCCTCTTTTTCTCCCTTGCAGGTTCCGTCTAATTCAGGGGCTACGCCCGTCACGAGGCGAAGGTCACGGACAAGCGCGACTGCGAACGTGGAGGTACGGCCATCAGCGGAGGCGGGTGCAGCGGACGACGCGGTTCCGGGTCCTTCAAACTCCGGTGAGCTAAATATTCCTTTACACGTTTCAACTTGTAGTTCCTCGTCTTCTAGCAGCGTATCATCCGGCTCTCCGCGGCGCCCGCGTAAATTAGCTAGGCTCATCGCGCGGCGAATGGCCAAGGAGGCGCACAAGGTGGCCGCTCCTGCGCAGGTGGTCCCCTCCGACCCTCCCCGTTACGGCGAGATGGTACATTGCGCCAACACGGCAGTGACAAGAGGGGTTCGTAAGCGCATGCGGGAAAAAATACGTAAGGGGAAGTATGTAGACATATTCACCCTTACAGAGGAAATGCGGCAGGGTTTTGACGCGGCCAAGAAACCGGGTGGTATTGGGGAAAATGCGTTTCGCAATTTTCACCAGTGGCTGCGTGGGTTTTTGGTGTTCATGGCTTGCTACACGGAATCGCGTCCCGCGGAGTATGCCAACTTGGTGAAATATTTGTTTTTAGTACACGATATGTACTTAAAATCCAAGGGTTCCGCGTGGCGGGATTACGACGAGAAGTTTCGTCGCAATCAGGATGGCAACCCCATCCTGCCCGCGGGTTTTAAGGATGTTGAGGTGTGGTTGGAGGTCACGCAGCAGGTCAAACCCACCCCGGACGTCACGGCCAAGAAGCCCGGGGCGGCCGGGGCGGTGGCTTCTCGATTGACGGGAAAAGGCAAGTGCTTTGCCTACAACGACGGCAAATGCGGCAAAGGAACGGGCTGTCGTTTTCGCCACTCATGCAGGTTGTGCGGAGCCAGTCACCCGGCCAAGGAATGCACCGCGGCGACAGGCGGTAAGCCTGCCGCTTCCACCGAGGCCGGTGGAATTGGCAAGTAAGGCCTTCTCCCCGATTATAGTTCCCGAGTTGCAGCGCTGGCTTACCTTGTACCCCGATGAGTCGGCGGCATCGTTTCTCTTGCAGGGCTTTCAGCACGGTTTTCGTTTGCCAATCCCGGATTCGGTGTATGTGGTTGCACGCCAGAATTTGAGATCGGCTCGGGAATTCCCGCAGGAAGTCCGGCGGAAGGTTGACGGGGAGATTGGGCTGGGGCGCATGGCTGGGCCCTACGCCCTTTCCCCGTTGCCCTCCTTGTGCATTTCCCCAGTAGGGGTAGTGCCCAAGAAGGCCATAGGTAAGTTTCGTTTGATACAGCACTTGTCGCACCCGCCGGGGCTGTCGGTCAACGACGCTATCCCGGAAGCCCAATGCAGAGTTCGATATCAGTCGTTTGACGACGCGCTGCGATTAGTGCGGGATTGTGGTCCGGGGAGTCTGTTGGCAAAATTGGACGTGGAGTCGGCCTTTCGGCTACTCCCGCTACACCCAGATTCCCTGCGGTTTCTGGGTTTCAAAATAGGGGGCGAATTCTACGTCGATCGGTGTCTCCCCATGGGTTGCTCTGTCTCCTGCGCCTACTTTGAGTGCTTTAGCACGTTTTTGCACTGGTGCGTCCAGACCGCCTCCGGGCAGATGGGGGTGGCTCACTACCTGGATGACTTTCTTTTTGTAGGCCCCGGAGACAGTTCGGTCTGTGGGGACATTCTCTCGGTGGCCAGGTCGTTATTCTGCGCTTTAGGGGTACCGGTTGCGCAGGATAAGTGCGAGGGTCCTTGCACTTGTCTTAGCTATTTAGGTATCGAGATTGACACGGTAGGGGGGTGCTGTCGCTTGCCCGAGGATAAGGTGCGGAAACTATTGGGTTTGATTACAGACTGTTTAGGAAAACGCAGGGTTCGGCTTAAACAGGTGCAGTCCTTGCTTGGTTCTCTCAATTTTGCGTGTCGGAATATCCCCATGGGTAGGATTTTCTGTCGCAAACTTGAGCGGGCCACCGCGGGGACGGTTCGACAGAATCACTCCGTGTACCTTTCCCGCGAGATCAAGGATGATTTGCGGATTTGGGTCTCGTTCCTGGTGTCCTTCAACAGGGAAGTGTTGTGGCCCGCTCCTTGTTGTTCCAGTAAGCAGCTGCAGTTGTTCACGGATGCTTCAGGCAGTCGAGGTTTCGGCGCGTTCTTCGCTGGCTCATGGTGCGCTGCGGCCTGGCCGGCATCTTGGGTAACGCGTGGGTTTACCAAGAACCTGCTTCTGCTGGAATTGTTCCCGATCTTAGTGGCGCTTGAGTTATGGGCCGGACGGTTCGCAAATAGGGACATTTTGTTTCTTTGCGACAACTTAGGGGTAGTGCATGCGATTAATAACCAGCGTTCCTCATCTCCGCAGGCGCTGCGATTGCTAAGGCATTTAGTGTTGGTTTGTTTGCAGCGCAATATTAATTTTAGGGCTCGCCACGTACCTGGAGTTGACAATGGAATTGCGGATGCATTGTCCCGGTTCCAGTTTGACAAATTCAGGACGTTGGTTCCGGGAGCGGAGGCGGAGGGGTTACAGTGCCCACCTTCTGTCTGGCAGATGGTCGAAGCGGTTTAACGGCGTTGGCCAGGTGTGCACTGGCTCCCTCTACGCTACGAGCGTATGATGCTGCATGGCGGGATTGGTCAGCCTTTCAGAGTAGGTACGGGGTAGCAGGTGAGTCCTCGGCCGACGCCCTGTTGACCTTTGTTTGGGAGCATTACCAAAACGGTAGGTCAAAAGCGGCCATGGCTACTGCCCTTGCGGGCATCGCCTTTCACTCGCGACTCTACGGGACAACGGACCCCACGGGGTCGTTTGTCCTTTCCAGAGCGCTGAAAGGTTGGGCTAGGTTGCACCCGGCGCCTGCGGATTCACGTAGGCCTATAACGTTGCAGCTGCTAGCGGAATTGCTGCGTGTGCTACCTCGGATTGCGTCCTCGGAATTTGAGGTGGCATTGTTTAGTAGCGCGTATGCCCTGGCCTTTTTCGGGGCTTTTCGGGTGAGCGAGCTAGTGGCGAGCAGCAAGGCGTCCCGGGAATCGGGTCTGCTCTACGAGAATGTGCGCTTGCAGGAGGGCCTGTTGCTCTGTAGGATTGTGCGGTCCAAGACAGATCAAACAGGTCGGGGTCGCTGGTTGTCCTTGGAGGCTCAGGGAGGTATGGGCGTTTGCCCGCTGCGGTTGACGCAAGAGTATGTGCGGTTAAGACCTCCGGGGGGCAACCAGTTGCTGGTGCACGCGCAGTTGGACCCTCTGACAAAGTTTCAGTTCTCATCGGTGTTCAAGAAATGTTTGACGGCGTTGGGCTTGCAGGAGGCGGACTTCGGTACTCATTCCTTTCGGATTGGGGCGGCTACCCATGCGGCGGCCGCTGGTTCATCACCAGCGGCTATTCGGGAGTTGGGTCGCTGGAAGTCGGCCTCCTATAAGTCCTATGTCCGTATAGATAAGTTATAAGTGCGCCTGTTGCGCTAACCCAAAAACGTGTTTACTCGTCGGTTTTTGAACGCTTACCGTTCAGGAATCGAGGGTGTGAAGCGAATTTTTAAAATTTTTCCTCCGAGGGGGCCTAATTTCAATTGGCTGTTCTACCAAGGTCCACGGGAGGTTTTTTGAGTTTTCTCCTTCACTTGGGTTTTATTGGTTACGTTGTGTTTAAATTACAGATTATGTGCATAATCTGACATTAGGATATTTTCTTTTACAGCTGTCAGCAATTTTGGAGACCACATATGGATGGTTGGTCATTCATATGTTTTTTGGGCGGAGAAACATCCCATGGCATCTAGGGCGACTGAGATTTTTGGGTCCCGGCAATTTAGATGGTTAGGTGTTAGGGGCATGTTATGGGGTGATTTGTTGCGCGTCCTTTTTTCTAGGGAGCGCCGCTGGGGTCGCCCCAGTTGTATTATCATTCATCTGGGTGGTAATGATCTGGGCCGAGTTAAAGGCATAGACTTGATTTTGTCTATAAAGGCGGATGTGGTGGCGATACGTTGTCACTGGCCTGGGGTATGCATTGTCTGGTCGGAAATGGTGCCCCGTTTCCATTGGCGTGGTGCGGTGCGTTTCTCGGCGCTGGAGAAAGCACGCAAAAAGGTGAACTCGACGGTGTCTCTGTTTGTCAAGGCCATAGGCGGAGTGGCAATTAAGCATCCTCTGCTGGTGCTGCGGAACAGGCAGTTCTATAGAGACGATGGGGTTCACCTTTCTCCGGAAGGAGTGCAGTTTTTTCTGGAAGATATTTTCGGTCTTTTTCGTTAGAGCTAGTTAGTTTCTGGTTGGTTAAGGTTCTGTTTGCGGATGGCGGTGGCGGTTTGGAAAACCTTGGTGGCGGGAAATCGCTGCCAACCAGCTGTCACACAGGCATAAGTGGTCATTGTGGGGCTCCCTCTTTAAATGGACGGCAGGTGTGTCCTTTTCTTGCGGTTGGACATTTAGACGTTCCCCTGCGGGAACCGAACGTTTGCCAGAGAAAGAGGGGTAAGGCCAGCACAATGCGGGTTATGCGGGAAGGAGGCGGGGTATGTGTACTCCCCTCCTTGCTTTGGTGGTTTGTCATCTAGGTGACGGGTGCTGGTGTTTGGCAGCGGTTTTCTGTTTGCCATCCTCCAAACTAAAGTTAATATATATTCAATTCAATTCTAATTCGGCCTCAATTATTAGTTTAAAGAGTTGGTCAGCGATTAATAAACATCGTCTGACCTTTAACTCCAGCTACTGTGTCCGTGTCTTTATTTCAGTGTGTGGTGGGGTTTTATTTAGTGATAAGCTAGCTTAAGTAAAAGGTTTATGTAATCACAATAAAGTTATGAGCGGCTTAGATAAGCTGAAGGCTGCATAAGCCTGAGGCCATATAAGCGATCAACTTTTTGTGATTGGTTGTTAAATGACTAAGCAGTTGCTAGGCAGATCAGTTTTCCCGGTTGGTTTTTTCCTATTGGTTTAAGGGGTTGTGCATCAGGATGAAGAGGAGGGTCTTAGGTTAGTATATAGGGGGTGGCCATCTTGCTAGACTCCCTCTTGCCTTTCAGTTTATGCCCGCCCGCCCTCCCAGAATGCGTCTACGTTTTTTGTTCTTGCTGTGGGCTATTGAAAGCCAGATTGGCGGGAAATCGCTGCCAACCAGCTGTCACACAGGCATAAGTGGTCATTGTGGGGCTCCCTCTTTAAATGGACGGCAGGTGTGTCCTTTTCTTGCGGTTGGACATTTAGACGTTCCCCTGCGGGAACCGAACGTTTGCCAGAGAAAGAGGGGTAAGGCCAGCACAATGCGGGTTATGCGGGAAGGAGGCGGGGTATGTGTACTCCCCTCCTTGCTTTGGTGGTTTGTCATCTAGGTGACGGGTGCTGGTGTTTGGCAGCGGTTTTCTGTTTGCCATCCTCCAAACTAAAGTTAATATATATTCAATTCAATTCTAATTCGGCCTCAATAATTAGTTTAAAGAGTTGGTCAGCGATTAATAAACATCGTCTGACCTTTAACTCCAGCTACTGTGTCCGTGTCTTTATTTCAGTGTGTGGTGTGGTTTTATTTAGTGATAAGCTAGCTTAAGTAAAAGGTTTATGTAATCACAATAAAGTTATGAGCGGCTTATACATTTAAGTGCCTTTCCTGCCAGCCTAATCAAAATCAGATATGACAGAAAACAGCTAAAGAATAATTCTCAATCATTTCATTGGCAGAAGTCAATCGAGAACCTAACTTTGTACCATGAATTCCTGTTCTCACTGATAAAGGAGCAACAATCAAAACTGCATCTTTACCTATAACGTTTATAACAAGTTTGTATCACTTATACTCACTGATCCATGGCACAGGGGGAAGCTCATTGTCTCCTGTTCATGCAAAATCAAAACTTTGACCAGGAAGTGGGTCTTCAGAGTCCTGCTTGTCTGTTCATTTGCAGTGCAAAGTGTGCATCCATTTAGGCTTCCTCTGATGTTACTGAAGTATCCGTAGTCTACAATACCTGGTTTGGTCCCTTCCATTTGGGCCCCAGCAAACACTTTCTCTAGTGTTTGTTGATGAGGATGCAATCTCCAGGATGCAGCTTGTGACGCCGTTTTTGCAGTGCCTCGTGGCTGAGCAGACCTCACCTGTTTGGCTAATAGGAAGCCATGTGCGTTAGTCTAATGTGGGGACAGTCTTGTAACTCTAGAAGGTGTGTTCCTCATGGTCATTAGGGAGAAAGGTAAAACATCCATCCACTTTATCATAGTGTCAGCCATTTTGTTCTTTAATTTGGCGTCTATTGTTCTACATACTTCCACTTGACTGAAGGTGAAAGGGCATGTGAAATTGATGTTTGATTTATAATGGTTTTGCAAATCCTTTTGATTACCTGTCCCACAGAATGTGGTGATGACTATGGACACTATCATGTGTCCCACATCTACTTACAAACACTGTCTGTAGTGTCTTTGCTATGGTGGCATCAGATCTAGCATATGGAGGCTTACTCTACCCAACTGCTAAAAAAAACAAAAACATTAATCATTACATACTCAAATACATTGACATTTAGTATCATCAAGAACGGTCCTTCAAAGTAGTGAGATACCGATACTCACTGGAGTATATATAATGGGTGCAGGGTGTGCTGTGCATACATAGTAACGTAGTAACATAGCTAGTGAGGTTGAAAAAAAGACAAGTTGTCCATCGAGTTCAACCTTTTCATGGGCCCCTGGGTCCAGGAGGGCCCACAGACCACACACCCTGCCCCCTTTTACTTATACTCACCTCTCTGTTGGCCCACTGCTAGCTGCACAGCTGCAAAAATCACTCGGAAAATGGACGCTTCAGCTTTTTTCTGGTGACTCGTGCATGCGCAATAGAGATGTTCCTGGGAACGCGATGTGGGCGCCATGTTCCCAGAGACATGCGCATGCAATGTAGACTGCGCGCCAGAGAGGGGGGGCTCAATCAGACCCTGCACACGGACCCCCTCCTCTCTTAAAGTGCCTCTGCTGATACCTTAATGTTTACAGGCTTCCTTTTGATTAATAGCACATTGTGAGGTGTTTCATTGAGTCAATAAGGAAATTGCAATAACAAACCAGTGACAATGCCATAAACCATGCAAATAAAATAGGGAGCTACTTGCATACTGTGTACGGGCATCCCTGCACAGTATTGGGATAAAAAAAATGAACTAGGGCACTACTATGGGGCATAACATTAACTAAGACACTACTATGGATCATTAAATGAACTAGGGAACTATTATGTGGCTTAAAATTAACATCTGCTGCGGAAAGGGGTCACTCGAGAACCATTGGGACAAGGGCCCCTTCAGAATTTTGCTATGGGGCCCACAAAGTTTTGGCTACGCCCCTGCCAAGGCCTTACTCAATTACACACCTCATAAGTGTCATGTATAGGCCACAAACTCTCCTTATCATCACATGGTATATGTCACGGAAGTAGGGAGGGCTGTCACCGTATATGAGAAAGGCATGGGGGGAAATTTATTATAAGGGGATAGTTGGGGGGGAAGAGATTTGTAACATGTGGAGACTGGAGATGCAGGGACAGGAACTGATTGGTTGGTACTTTATCTCTCTCCAAGGCATCTGCATCAATATGTGATCAGTGAAGATGGGGAGATGTAATGTGACCCAGGACCACACAAGTTTCAACTTCATATACATTTTGCATTGGCACATAATGTGTGCATAACATTTACTAGTAAATCAGATGCTGCTGTACGTATAGCCATGGGCTCTAGACCATTTTAATGCACCACTATCCTGCATTTGAATGTGTGGTCTTTTTTGTTGTTCACTCATGAAACCATTTTTATGCCTGTCTTATAGCGTTTCCCATGACTTCTGACACAGCACTGTCCGTGCACAGATACCTAATCAGTGGCGCACCCAGGGGGGGGGGGGGGGGGTTCCGAGCACCCAGAAACCCCCTTCCACTTAAAAAAAATATATATATTTTTTTTTTTAAGCTGCATGAGTATTATTAATGGCTGTCTAGCGTCCTCTGCAGCCTGCTGTCTTCCTGGTGGCACTTGGAAGTGCAATAAAAGTTTACTTTATTTTAATTATAGTACATATATATCCATGTGCATACATATATACACGTATATATATACATACATATAAACACACACACACATATGATATATATACATGTGTATATATACGTGTACTGTATGTGTATATATATATATATATATATATATATATATAAATATATATATATATATGCATGTTTAATATGCTATGTATATGTGTGTATGTGTGTGTGTATATATATATATATATATATATATACACACGGTATATATATGTGTAGATATTAGAGATGAGCGCCTGAAATTTTTCGGGTTTTGTGTTTTGGTTTTGGGTTCGGTTCCGCGGCCGTGTTTTGGGTTCGAACGCGTTTTGGCAAAACCTCACCGAATTTTTTTTGTCGGATTCGGGTGTGTTTTGGATTCGGGTGTTTTTTTCAAAAAACACTAAAAAACAGCTTAAATCATAGAATTTGGGGGTCATTTTGATCCCAAAGTATTATTAACCTCAAAAACCATAATTTACACTCATTTTCAGTCTATTCTGAATACCTCACACCTCACAATATTATTTTTAGTCCTAAAATTTGCACCGAGGTCGCTGTGTGAGTAAGATAAGCGACCCTAGTGGCCGACACAAACACCGGGCCCATCTAGGAGTGGCACTGCAGTGTCACGCAGGATGTCCCTTCCAAAAAACCCTCCCCAAACAGCACATGACGCAAAGAAAAAAAGAGGCGCAATGAGGTAGCTGTGTGAGTAAGATTAGCGACCCTAGTGGCCGACACAAACACCGGGCCCATCTAGGAGTGGCACTGCAGTGTCACGCAGGATGGCCCTTCCAAAAAACCCTCCCCAAACAGCACATGACGCAAAGAAAAAAAGAGGCGCAATGAGGTAGCTGTGTGAGTAAGATTAGCGACCCTAGTGGCCGACACAAACACCGGGCCCATCTAGGAGTGGCACTGCAGTGTCACGCAGGATGTCCCTTCCAAAAAAACCTCCCCAAACAGCACATGACGCAAAGAAAAAAAGAGGCGCAATGAGGTAGCTGTGTGAGTAAGATTAGCGACCCTAGTGGCCGACACAAACACCGGGCCCATCTAGGAGTGGCACTGCAGTGTCACGCAGGATGTCCCTTCCAAAAAACCCTCCCCAAACAGCACATGACGCAAAGAAAAAAAGAGGCGCAATGAGGTAGCTGACTGTGTGAGTAAAATTAGCGACCCTAGTGGCCGACACAAACACCGGGCCCATCTAGGAGTGGCACTGCAGTGTCACGCAGGATGTCCCTTCCAAAAAACCCTCCCCAATCAGCACATGATGCAAAGAAAAAGAAAAGAAAAAAGAGGTGCAAGATGGAATTGTCCTTGGGCCCTCCCACCCACCCTTATGTTGTATAAACAAAACAGGACATGCACACTTTAACCAACCCATCATTTCAGTGACAGGGTCTGCCACACGACTGTGACTGATATGACGGGTTGGTTTGGACCCCCCCCAAAAAAGAAGCAATTAATCTCTCCTTGCACAAACTGGCTCTACAGAGGCAAGATGTCCACCTCATCTTCACCCTCCGATATATCACCGTGTACATCCCCCTCCTCACAGATTATCAATTCGTCCCCACTGGAATCCACCATCTCAGCTCCCTGTGTACTTTGTGGAGGCAATTGCTGCTGGTCAATGTCTCCGCGGAGGAATTGATTATAATTCATTTTAATGAACATCATCTTCTCCACATTTTCTGGATGTAACCTCGTACGCCGATTGCTGACAAGGTGAGCGGCGGCACTAAACACTCTTTCGGAGTACACACTTGTGGGAGGGCAACTTAGGTAGAATAAAGCCAGTTTGTGCAAGGGCCTCCAAATTGCCTCTTTTTCCTGCCAGTATAAGTACGGACTGTGTGACGTGCCTACTTGGATGCGGTCACTCATATAATCCTCCACCATTCTATCAATGTTGAGAGAATCATATGCAGTGACAGTAGACGACATGTCCGTAATCGTTGTCAGGTCCTTCAGTCCGGACCAGATGTCAGCATCAGCAGTCGCTCCAGACTGCCCTGCATCACCGCCAGCGGGTGGGCTCGGAATTCTGAGCCTTTTCCTCGCACCCCCAGTTGCGGGAGAATGTGAAGGAGGAGATGTTGACAGGTCGCGTTCCGCTTGACTTGACAATTTTGTCACCAGCAGGTCTTTCAACCCCAGCAGACCTGTGTCTGCCGGAAAGAGAGATCCAAGGTAGGCTTTAAATCTAGGATCGAGCACGGTGGCCAAAATGTAGTGCTCTGATTTCAACAGATTGACCACCCGTGAATCCTTGTTAAGCGAATTAAGGGCTGCATCCACAAGTCCCACATGCCTAGCGGAATCGCTCCCTTTTAGCTCCTTCTTCAATGCCTCCAGCTTCTTCTGCAAAAGCCTGATGAGGGGAATGACCTGACTCAGGCTGGCAGTGTCTGAACTGACTTCACGTGTGGCAAGTTCAAAGGGCATCAGAACCTTGCACAACGTTGAAATCATTCTCCACTGCACTTGAGACAGGTGCATTCCACCTACTATATCGTGCTCAATTGTATAGGCTTGAATGGCCTTTTGCTGCTCCTCCAACCTCTGAAGCATATAGAGGGTTGAATTCCACCTCGTTACCACTTCTTGCTTCAGATGATGGCAGGGCAGGTTCAGTAGTTTTTGGTGGTGCTCCAGTCTTCTGTACGTGGTGCCTGTACGCCGAAAGTGTCCCGCAATTTTTCTGGCCACCGACAGCATCTCTTGCACGCCCCTGTCGTTTTTTAAAAAATTCTGCACCACCAAATTCAAGGTATGTGCAAAACATGGGACGTGCTGGAATTTGCCCATATTTAATGCACACACAATATTGCTGGCGTTGTCCGATGCCACAAATCCACAGGAGAGTCCAATTGGGGTAAGCCATTCCGCGATGATCTTCCTCAGTTGCCGTAAGAGGTTTTCAGCTGTGTGCGTATTCTGGAAAGCGGTGATACAAAGCGTAGCCTGCCTAGGAAAGAGTTGGCGTTTGCGAGATGCTGCTACTGGTGCCGCCGCTGCTGTTCTTGCGGCGGGAGTCCATACATCTACCCAGTGGGCTGTCACAGTCATATAGTCCTGACCCTGCCCTGCTCCACTTGTCCACATGTCCGTGGTTAAGTGGACATTGGGTACAACTGCATTTTTTAGGACACTGGTGAGTCTTTTTCTGACGTCCGTGTACATTCTCGGTATCGCCTGCCTAGAGAAGTGGAACCTAGATGGTATTTGGTAACGGGGGTACACTGCCTCAATAAATTGTCTAGTTCCCTGTGAACTAACGGCGGATACCGGACGCACGTCTAACACCAACATAGTTGTCAAGGACTCAGTTATCCGCTTTGCAGTAGGATGACTGCTGTGATATTTCATCTTCCTCGCAAAGGACTGTTGAACAGTCAATTGCTTACTGGAAGTAGTACAAGTGGGCTTACGACTTCCCCTCTGGGATGACCATCGACTCCCAGCGGCAACAACAGCAGCGCCAGCAGCAGTAGGCGTTACACGCAAGGATGCATCGGAGGAATCCCAGGCAGGAGAGGACTCGTCAGAATTGCCAGTGACATGGCCTGCAGGACTATTGGCATTCCTGGGGAAGGAGGAAATTGACACTGAGGGAGTTGGTGGGGTGGTTTGCGTGAGCTTGGTTACAAGAGGAAGGGATTTACTGGTCAGTGGACTGCTTCCGCTGTCACCCAAAGTTTTTGAACTTGTCACTGACTTATTATGAATGCGCTGCAGGTGACGTATAAGGGAGGATGTTCCGAGGTGGTTAACGTCCTTACCCCTACTTATTACAGCTTGACAAAGGGAACACACGGCTTGACACCTGTTGTCCGCATTTCTGGTGAAATACCTCCACACCGAAGAGCTGATTTTTTTGGTATTTTCACCTGGCATGTCAACGGCCATATTCCTCCCACGGACAACAGGTGTCTCCCCGGGTGCCTGACTTAAACAAACCACCTCACCATCAGAATCCTCCTGGTCAATTTCCTCCCCCGCGCCAGCAACACCCATATCCTCCTCATCCTGGTGTACTTCAACACTGACATCTTCAATCTGACTATCAGGAACTGGACTGCGGGTGCTCCTTCCAGCACTTGCAGGGGGCGTGCAAATGGTGGAAGGCGCATGCTCTTCACGTCCAGTGTTGGGAAGGTCAGGCATCGCAACCGACACAATTGGACTCTCCTTGTGGATTTGGGATTTCGAAGAATGCACAGTTCTTTGCTGTGCTGCTTTTGCCAGCTTGAGTCTTTTCATTTTTCTAGCGAGAGGCTGAGTGCTTCCATCCTCATGTGAAGCTGAACCACTAGCCATGAACATAGGCCAGGGCCTCAGCCGTTCCTTGCCACTCCGTGTGGTAAATGGCATATTGGCAAGTTTACGCTTCTCCTCCAACAATTTTATTTTAGGTTTTGGAGTCCTTTTTTTACTGATATTTGGTGTTTTGGATTTGACATGCTCTGTACTATGACATTGGGCATCGGCCTTGGCAGACGACGTTGCTGGCATTTCATCGTCTCGGCCATGACTAGTGGCAGCAGCTTCAGCACGAGGTGGAAGTGGATCTTGATCTTTCCCTAATTTTGGAACCTCAACATTTTTGTTCTCCATATTTTAATAGGCACAACTAAAAGGCACCTCAGGTAAACAATGGAGATGGATGGATTGGATACTAGTATACAATTATGGACGGGCTGCCGAGTGCCGACACAGAGGTAGCCACAGCCGTGAACTACCGCACTGTACTGTGTCTGCTGCTAATATATAGACTGGTTGATAAAGAGATAGTATACTCGTAACTAGTATGTATGTATAAAGAAAGAAAAAAAAACCACGGTTAGGTGGTATATACAATTATGGACGGGCTGCCGAGTGCCGACACAGAGGTAGCCACAGCCGTGAACTACCGCACTGTACTGTGTCTGCTGCTAATATATAGACTGGTTGATAAAGAGATAGTATACTCGTAACTAGTATGTATGTATAAAGAAAGAAAAAAAAACCACGGTTAGGTGGTATATACAATTATGGACGGGCTGCCGAGTGCCGACACAGAGGTAGCCACAGCCGTGAACTACCGCACTGTACTGTGTCTGCTGCTAATATATAGACTGGTTGATAAAGAGATAGTATACTCGTAACTAGTATGTATGTATAAAGAAAGAAAAAAAAACCACGGTTAGGTGGTATATACAATTATGGACGGGCTGCCGAGTGCCGACACAGAGGTAGCCACAGCCGTGAACTACCGCACTGTACTGTGTCTGCTGCTAATATATAGACTGGTTGATAAAGAGATAGTATACTCGTAACTAGTATGTATGTATAAAGAAAGAAAAAAAAACCACGGTTAGGTGGTATATACAATTATGGACGGGCTGCCGAGTGCCGACACAGAGGTAGCCACAGCCGTGAACTACCGCACTGTACTGTGTCTGCTGCTAATATATAGACTGGTTGATAAAGAGATAGTATACTCGTAACTAGTATGTATGTATAAAGAAAGAAAAAAAAACCACGGTTAGGTGGTATATACAATTATGGACGGGCTGCCGAGTGCCGACACAGAGGTAGCCACAGCCGTGAACTACCGCACTGTACTGTGTCTGCTGCTAATATATAGACTGGTTGATAAAGAGATAGTATACTCGTAACTAGTATGTATGTATAAAGAAAGAAAAAAAAACCACGGTTAGGTGGTATATACAATTATGGACGGGCTGCCGAGTGCCGACACAGAGGTAGCCACAGCCGTGAACTACCGCACTGTACTGTGTCTGCTGCTAATATAGACTGGTTGATAAAGAGATAGTATACTACTAATATTATATATACTGGTGGTCAGGTCACTGGTCACTAGTCACACTGGCAGTGGCACTCCTGCAGCAAAAGTGTGCACTGTTTAATTTTAATATAATATTATGTACTCCTGGCTCCTGCTATAACCTATAACTGGCACTGCAGTAGTGCTCCCCAGTCTCCCCCACAATTATAAGCTGTGTGAGCTGAGCAGTCAGACAGATATATAATATATATAGATGATGCAGCACACTGGCCTGAGCCTGAGCAGTGCACACAGATATGGTATGTGACTGACTGAGTCACTGTGTGTATCGCTTTTTTCAGGCAGAGAACGGATATATTAAATAAACTGCACTGTGTGTCTGGTGGTCACTCACTATATAATATATTATGTACTCCTGGCTCCTGCTATAACCTATAACTGGCACTGCAGTAGTGCTCCCCAGTCTCCCCCACAATTATAAGCTGTGTGAGCTGAGCAGTCAGACAGATATATATAATATTATTTATATATAGATAATAGATGATGCAGCACACTGGCCTGAGCCTGAGCAGTGCACACAGATATGGTATGTGACTGAGTCACTGTGTGCTGTGTATCGCTTTTTTCAGGCAGAGAACGGATTATAAATAAAACTGGTGGTCACTGGTCACTATCAGCAAAACTCTGCACTGTACTGAGTACTCCTAATGCTCCCCAAAATTAGTAAATCAAGTGTCTCTCTAATCTATTCTAAACGGAGAGGACGCCAGCCACGTCCTCTCCCTATCAATCTCAATGCACGTGTGAAAATGGCGGCGACGCGCGGCTCCTTATATAGAATCCGAGTCTCGCGATAGAATCCGAGCCTCGCGAGAATCCGACAGCGTCATGATGACGTTCGGGCGCGCTCGGGTTAACCGAGCAAGGCGGGAAGATCCGAGTCGCTCGGACCCGTGAAAAAAAACATGAAGTTCTGGCGGGTTCGGATTCAGAGAAACCGAACCCGCTCATCTCTAGTAGATATGTATATATATATATATATATATATATACACACACACACACACACACACACACACTAGTTTTACGGACCCAGCATATACTGGGTCACCTCAGTCCCCACCCCGTGATTGGCTCCACCCAGTTCTGGAAACCCCCCCCATGCAAATCCTGCGTTTGCCACTGCTAATGAAATGTAATATATGATGTATGATGAACAGGCTCAAGACTTTCCTGTTTATTCAAGCATTTCTGTAATGTCTCCTTAGTATCTTCATGCTCTCTGTATTTTATGAAAAGCTTTTCTGTACTGCATTGTTTCTGTACTGTATTATGGGCCTAATTCAGACCTGGTCGCTAAGCTGCATTTTTGTACAGCCTGCGATCAGGTCTGAACTGTGCATGCGTATGTACCGCAATGCGCAGGCGCATCGGTCTGCATCGAGGGGGATCGGCGGGCAGCGACAGGATGAGCAAGAAAAGCGATTGCACGGGCGATCGCAAGGTGACTGACAGGAAGAGGCCGTTTGTGGGTGGCAACTGACCATTTTTAAGGCGTATCCAGAGAAACGCAGGAGGGACCAGGTGTGTGGAGGGAGGGATTATGACGTCAGCTCCGGCCCCGATCATCGCACTGGAAGAGTAAGTCCTGGGCTGTGCAGAGACTGCACAAACTTCTGTTTGTGTAGCTCTCCTGCACATGCGATTGCACCCCTGCACACTGAATTCCCCCTCCCCCTGTAGGCGGCGACTACCTGATCGCAGGGATGCAAAAAATGAACCCTAGCGATCAGGTCTGAATTAGGCCCTATGTTCATTCTATCTGTAAGTGCCGTAAGTCCTATTGGAGCACTATATATATATATATATATATATATATACACAGTGGCGGATTTAGGGGGGGGGCACTCGGGCCCGTGCCCCCCCTGTCATTTGTGACCCCCCCGGTGCCGCCGCCGCCGCATAGGGAAATGACGGGCGCCCGCTGAGATTGTGTTACCAGCGGGCGCCCATCTCCCTGCACAGCGGCAGCCGGAGGCAGGAGCTCAGTACTGCGCTGTCACTGTGCACTATGAGAGAGACGTCAGTCATGACGTCTCTCTCATAGTGCTGAGTGACTGAGGAGCGGACGCCAGGAGGAGGAGGACTGCAGCGGCGCGGGAACGGGGCTCAGTAAGAATGTATTTTTCTTCCTTAATGCATCTACTGGGGGCTAACTATGGGGGACATTACTACTGGGGGGCATCAACAAGGGGCATTACTACTGGGGGGTCAAACTACTGGGGGCATTATAACTGGGGCATCTACTGGGGGCATCACTACTGAGGGGTCATCTATTGGGGGCAGCTACTGGGGGCCATATTTACTGGGGGCCATCTACTGGGGGCATTACTACAGGGTGGTCATCTATTGGGGCAAACTCGTAGGGGGGCATTATTACTGGGGGGTCATCTATTGGGGGCAGCTACTGGGGCATTATTACTGGGGGGCATCTACTGGGGGCATTACTACTGGGGGGATTATCTATTGGGGGCAGCTACTGGGGCATTATTACTGGGGGGCATCTACTGGGGGCATTACTACTGGGGGGTCATCTATTGGGGGCAGCTACTGGGGGACATTTTTCCTGGGGGGCATCTACTGGGGGCATTATTACTGGGGGGCATCTACTGGGGGCATTACTACTGGCGGGTCGTCTATTGGGGGCAAACTCCTAAGGGGCATTACTACTGGGGGCAAACTACTGGAGGACATTATTACTAGGGGGCATCTACTGGGGGCAAACTGCTGGGGGACATTATTACTGGGGGGGCAACTACTGGGGGCAAACTACTGGGGGACTATTACTGGGGGCCAACTACAAAGGTGCTAACTACTGGCGGTGTAACTACAGGGGCATTACTACTGGCGGCTTAACTACAGGGGCATTACTACTTGGGGGCTAAACTAAAGGGGGGGGGGTAAACTACTGGGGTCATGACTGCAGGGGAATTACCACTGGGGGCATAATGACTGGCGGCATAATGACTGGGGGCATTACTACAGGCAACATTACTACTGGGGGCAATACGGGCATTGCATAAGGGGCACCACTACTATGGGGTCTATATAAGGGGCACTACCAGTACAGTGGACATTGCATAATGAGCGCTACAACTGTGGGCATTGTATAAGAAGCGCCACCTCACATGCACCGAAGCCGCACGCAAATGTACTTGCCCCTTCCATGGTGCCCCCCCTATCATTTTCTTCTGGATCCGCCCCTGCATATATATATATATATATAAAAATGTGAGCAGCTGGATTGGGGTGTGCGGGAGACTTGCCCACCTTTCCAGGTGGTCGGGAGTGCCGCAGGATTTTCAGAAGCCTCCCAGCCATTCCAGAGGAGTAGGCAATTATGCTGCAGGTGGAGCAGATTTCAAATGTGCAGAGATATTTAGCTATAAGAGAGGCGTGTCCAAACTCATATCTTACTTGCTTTTAATAAAGCTGACGTGCATTTGGATGGTACATGCAAAAGCAGCCAGCATTTACCCTGCATGCAAAATAAGATGAATGTGTTTGCTCCCCTTACATCGCAACTTGGTTTGTTCTAGGTACAATATTTTTTGCTTTGCTCCCAAATCAGAATGAGTCCCTTAGAGACCTTCAGCTTCACACAGGCTACCTATATGTATCTTTTTATTATATTACCCTTATATTTCTGCAAATAATAATTAAAAAATGACAATCAATTTTACTGTATTGACGGTGAAGCATGTGTTGGTGTTGTAAACCTTTGAGCAGGCCCGGCGCTACTCGCTCAGCGAAGGGATGCAAAGCAGGTAGGCGCCAGGCTGGAGAAGTGCTCTCCCTGCTCTGCATCCCTGCTGCTGCGCTGCCCTGTCTCCCCTGCTGCTGCCGGCTGCTGTGCCTGTCACACTGTATGGCAGGCAGCGGAGTCGGCAGCATGAAAAGTCTACTCCCCCCTCACCTGTGATAGCGGCTGTGTGCGGGTCCTGAAAAGGGGGCGGAGGTACACGGGATGGAGGGGCAGAGCTATACAGAATGGAGGGGCGGAGCTACACGGGACCAGGCTGCTATACAGGGAGAGTAAACATTGGTGCCAGTCAGACTTAGGTAAGTGGAGTATGAGATAGAAATATGTGTGTGTGTGTGTGTGTGTGTGTGTGTGTGTGTGTGTGTGTGTGTGGGTGTGTGTGTGTGTGTGTGTTGTGTATGGTGGGGGTGTGTGTGTTGTGTCTGGTAGGGGTGTATGTGTGTGTGGGGTGTGTATGTGTGTGTTGTGTGTGTGCATGGTGGGGGTGTGTATGTGCGCGCATTATGGATGCTACTACTGGGGGCCATTATGTATAAGTACACTGGGGGGCATTATGTATGAGAATGCTTCTACAGGGGGGCATTATATATAAGCGGCACATCTGTGTGCATTATGTATAAGGATGCTACTACTGTGGGCATTATGTATAAGCGGCACTGTGGCACCTCTGTGGGCATTACGTGTAAGGACGCTACTACTGGGGGGCATTATGTATAAAGACGCTACTATTAGGGTCATAATGTATATGCGGCACTTCTGTGGGCACGCCCCTTCCTTGTGAGACCACACCCATTTTCACTTTCCTGGCCAAATGCCTGTGCTGACCCTTTGTGAAGTATGGGAGGGCGTAAATTTAAAGTTTGCCGGGGGACGCTGAACACCCTAGCACCGGCCCTGTCTTTGAGGCACATCATTTTCAGGTGCCTTCCAGATGCATTGGAAATATTAACATAACATTTTCAATCATACATCATCAGAAACCTTGTTCATACCCTTGTGGTCGGGTAAAGGGGGCACACACCACTAAGTCAGGGTGCAGAATTTAGATGTTCATTACCATCTTATCAGACCTTTCTACAAGATTTTAAGTTTTGTTAACACTCTTATTTATAATATAATAATACTGGCCTCACTTACTAAAGACTACAACTCATCTTGTGAGGCAATACAGAGAAAAAAGAAAATGCAGCTGCACACTCTAATGCTAAACACTGCTTATCAGAATAATTATAATAAATTCTGCAATAGAGTAAATTTGAGGTGCTTAGCATCATTTTGAAATATGGGCCCACCAGCCATGACCAGGTGACCTCATCTGGTGGGCCCATTACACTAAGGATCAAGTCCATACCAGCACAAGCAAAACACTGAACTGATGACCATCTATAATGCCTAGCATGTAGTACAAACCACACAAAGTTGCACCTTCATATAAGATACATGTCTTGTTCACATATACAGTAAATAAGCACTAATAATTACTTTGGGTTGGATTTCAGACCAAATTTGAATCAATTGATATGTGTCTAGATGTCAAATCATGTGGAGTCATTTATAAATAATCCATATGTTCAATCATTCTTTCTCTATTGAGACACCAGGCTGGAACTGGACTCTATCCCTGTCCCACCCCCTAAACCCGTGATGTCATAACATCCCACATAGTGGGAGGGCCCACAGACTTTAAGAAGTAGGGCACTCCAAGTGACTCTTTACTGGCTGCAGGGTGCTGTTCCAGAAACTCTATAAGCCAAGGTAGGTGCCATAGGGTACCACTCCACTCTCTCACTCCGAAGAGTATATTTACTAAAGTGCAGATTTTTAGAAGTGGAGATATTACGCATAGCAACCAATCCGATTCTAGCTATTATCTTCTAGTAGGTGCTAGATAAATGCTAAGTAGAATCTGATTGGTTGCTGCGGTCACTATCTCAATTTCTAAAAATTCATAATTTTACAGGCCCTGCTGAGCCACACATTGCAGAATGTTTGATGCAAGCCAGCATCCCCAGAGCATATCCAAGTCATTAATCATGACTTATATTCTCCCTTGTGGAGGTGCCCTGCTGCATTGCATCTACAACATCAGAGTCTCCGGAGCAGGAGACCATATTACCTACTGGGTTTAATCAGTGATATCGCTTAAACCAATTGTTTGAAATTTAGTTTTTATTTATGTGTGTTTGCAAATTGTGATGTAGTTGTTTTTTTTTTTTTTATATGACCACCCGAGGTGGTGCAGAGTTTTCTATATAAAGCATCACCTAGAAAAATATTAACCTTTAACGTGATTGGGATTTAATTAACTAAAGCAGAGCAGACCAACTGAAGTCCTCCAGCTCTTTCCAATGGACTCCATCTTTCATGTAACACCATATTTTTAGAAGTTACAGGAGTTATAACAGAAGGTTCTTAGTTTGGTCTTAGCTATGTGTTTCTCTACACGTTAACTAATCTATTTCATTTTGGCCCAGATTTATCAAGCCTTGAAGAGTAATAAATAGCACAGTGATAAAGTACCAACCAATCAGCTCCTAACTGTCATTTTTCAAACACAGCCTGTAACATAGAAGTTAGGAGCTGATTGGCTGGTACTTTATCACCATGCAATGTAGCACTCTACAAGGCTTGGTAAATGGGAGCCTTAATTTGTTCTAGATACCACACAATCTATTGTATCCATTCAATTAATGATTCATTTTATCCATCAGCTCTATCTTCTTTTAATGCCAGATAGAGGCAACATTGAATTATATTTCTGTAAATGTCCCCTTATGATAACCTTATGATTTCCATTTCTATCTTGCCTATACAGTTATGGCAAAGAATTTTATTTTAGTTGGTTAAACACTTGATCCATTCGTCCAGACAATACCAATTTATGTGTGTAGAAAGCATACTCAACCAGTACAGACCAGGTACACCAAGGTATCAAGACCATTTTGTGTAGCTTATAAAAAAAATGCCATTAATATTACACAGTGCTATATAAATGCAGCATGACACAACTTCACAAATTTCAAAAATGAAATTTATTAGGAGATGAATAAAACGCTGGGGAGGGATGAGCGTAGACAGGTAGCAGACTGAGAAATTCCCATTTTGAGAGTACCTCAAGCTTCAGTCATTCACTCTTTACTCTTCGCTTTCCTTCTGTACATAAATGAGACAATACATTTGTTAATTTTATGTAACTGGTTAAAAATGAAAGTCATTTACGGTTATACATGTAGAACGTCATACCTTGCCACCAACATCACGGCTCTTCACCCTCAGCTTGTTCACTTGGGACTCTGCAATGTCAGCTCTCTCCTCAGCCTCTTCCAGCTCATGCTGCACCTTCCTGAAGCGGCTCAGGTGGGAATTGGCCTGTTCCTCCTAAACATTACAAAAGAGAAGAATCAAAGAACAGTTCTACCTTGCAAAGTGGTTAATGGTCAAGTCACCTTTAAAAGGTATAAACTCATGACCAAATAACCTGAACTGTAATTCCTTTCTGTAAATATCAAAAAGGTTACTCACAGATTCCTCAGCCTGTCTCTTGTAGGCCTTTACTTTCAGCTGCAGTTTGTCAACCAGATCCTGCAGTCTCAGACCGTTCTTCCTGTCTTCCTCAGTCTATACAAGGAAAATATACAGATTTTAGCATTCTGTTTCATAAAATGACTGGTCACACAGATTGTCAGCTCTTCTGTTACTGTACAGAATGACTCAGATCACTTTGTTTAAATAGAAACGTGTTATTTACCTGGTAGGTGAGTTCCTTTACTCTCCTCTCATATTTACGAACGCCTTTAATTGCCTCAACTCCGCGTTTCTGCTCATTCTCCAGCTCATTCTCCAGTTCACGCACCTGGGGGTAACATATTGAAAGTGTAACATTAGCAACTTATACAATCATTAGCATTATACCTAACACAGTATAAAATGCACTTACTCTGGTCTCCAGTTTCTGGAGCTGCTTCTTGCCACCCTTCAATGCCAGCTGTTCAGCCTCATCCAGACGATGCTGCAGGTCCTTCACTGTCTGTTCAAGGTTCTTCTTCATTCTTTCCAGGTGAGCACTGGTGTCCTGCTCCTTCTTCAGCTCCTCTGCCATGAGTGCAGCCTAAAGCAAAGAAGTAACATGTTGAATCGTCCAATAACAACTTATAATTATTGTAGCTTAAAGCTAGCATGATAAAGAAAACACATACATCTGTGATGGCCTTCTTGGCTTTATCTTCAGCATTTCTAGATTCCTGAATAGATTCCTCAGCTTCGTTCTGGAGCTGAGCAATGTCATTTTCCATCTTCTTCTTGCTGTTGATAAGGCTGGTGTTCTGAGGGAGAAAATATGTCATTTACTATATGATCTGGAGAGATTTAGATAATACTCCTCCAGTGATGATCAGCAGCTCAGCAGCAGACCTTACCTGTGAATGCAAAAGCTGCACACGTTCGCTGGAATCCAGAAGTTCCTGTTCTGCGATCTTGCGAGATCTCTCAGTTTGTTCCAGGGCAGCCCTGTTCTCCTCAATTTCAGTCTGTTGTAGATTAGTTCTACGTTCTATCACAGCAACCTGTTCCTTCAGATCCTCCTGTCCCCTCAGGGAATCATCCAATTGCAGCAGGGCATCCTGATGGACAAAGTGTGTAAAATTTAATTCACTGTTTCACTTATTTGTTACATTTCACTTGCACTGAGACCATGTAGATGCTTAAGCATACAATGTATAGTTTATATTACCAATCAGAAAAGACTAATATACAAGTAAGTGCAATAGATTAACATTAGGATAGAAAGTTTTGAAAACTCTAATCTAAATATGTTGAACAGACTGATCAATAACTTGTACATTGGGAACACTAAGCTACAAGCAAAAGATTGCTTTATTTAATACATACCTTCAGTTGTGCCTGCACGTTTCTGAGCTGTTTCTGTGACTCTGCAGCCTGGCGGTTGGCATGGCTGAGCTGGATCTCAATTTCATTCAAGTCTCCTTCCATCTTCTTCTTCAGCCTCAGAGCATCGTTTCTGCTCCTGATTTCAGAGTCCAGTGTGCTCTGAATGGTGTCAATGGATCTCTGGCTGTTTCTCTTCAGCTGATCAATCTCCTCGTCCTTCTCTGCAATCTTCCTGTCCACCTCTGATTTGATCTGGTTCAGCTCAAGCTGGACACGCAGGATCTTGGCTTCTTCATGTTCCAGTGATCCCTTTGAAAATAGAAATAAGGTTAAATAATATTTAAAGAAACAATACTACAGTACTATTATGAGTAAATCTAAAGAGTCTGCAAAAGTCAGTTCTAGTCACTTACCTCAGCTTCCTCCAGGGCAGCTTGTAGGTCGCTCTTCTCCTGCTCAATCTGCTTCTTGGCCTTGTCCAGTTCATTGATAGATTTCCCGGTCTCGCCAATCTGTTCAGTAAGATCTGAAATCTCCTCTGGAAAAAAGAGATAACCAAATCAAAGCTGACATCACAAAAATAAACATTTATTAATTTTCAACTACAAACTAAGTCTTCAATCCATAAATACCTTTACAATAAAAATAGATGAAAGTTGTAGGAAATTAACAGTTTAAAAAGTAAAAATTTTTACAAACATACGTTGCAAATTTTTGTTTTCACGCTTCAGGGTTTCTACATGTTCCAGAGCCTCTTCATAAGCATTCTTCATCTTGAAGATCTCAGTGCTGAGGCTGCGGGCCTCTTTCTGAGCAGCCTCAAGTTCAGCCTGACCCTCTTCATATTTCTGCTTCCATTCTACAAGAACCTTTTAAGAATAATAATAATATACAATCTGCACAGTGTAAATCTAAATTATAATATTACCACAGTTGTCTATTTGCCTATTTACCTTATCAAAATTCCTCTGCTTCTTATCAAGGGCAGCTGCGGCACTGTTTGCTCTCTCCACATCAACCATAAGGTCCTCCACCTCAGCCTGCAGCCTCTGCTTGGTCTTTTCCAAGGAGGCAGATTTGGAGTTCACAGCCTCCACTTGTTCCTCAGCATCCTGCAAGCGCTGAGCCAGCTTCTTCCTGTATTATAAAAACAGTTTAAACATTATTGTTGGGCAATTATTTATAATTTGAGCATTAGTGAAGTGTTCTTCACTAGGACATACTTGGCCTCTTCCAGCTCTTCTGTGCGCTGAATGGCATCAGTTTCGTATTTGGTCCTCCATTGGGCAACTTCACCATTAGCTTTAGACAATGTTCGCTGGAGCTCAGCCTTGGCTTCTTGTTCTTCTTCATATTGCTCACGCAGCAAGTCATTGTCATGGCGGGAAGATTGCAGGGCATGGGCAAGGGCATTCTTAGCCTGGAATTTACAGAAACATTTAGTTTGTTGAAATATGGATGGTGTCATGTTAAACATTTGCTATCAAACCTTAATTAAACAACTCTGACTTATTACCTTTGATTCCTCTTCAAGTTGTCTCTTGAGTTCCTCAACCTGTTGGGTGAATCCCTGCTTTCCTCTGGAAAGCTGTGAAATCAGAGATTCCTTCTCTTCAAGCTGACGAGAGAGTTCACCTGGAATTAAGCAAATCTCAATGTCATGTCATTAAAATGCACTATGTATAAATCAAAATAGATTTATTTATTTATTTTATTTTTAAAATAAACTGTTAGGATGTAGCCTTTGTTTATTGCTATAATAGTAATATTCATTCTACAGTATAAATTATGAGAATGATGACTGTCCATTGGTGATTTATATTCAATACTTCACTGTTTTGAGGTTTGTTGTTTGGGATTTTTTTTTTTTTTTGCTACATTGCTTTCAAAGTGCAAATTAACTTAGTAGTAGTACTACTACTACTACTACTACTACTACTACTACTACTACTAAGAAGAAGAAGAAGAAGAATTATTATTAGAATAATATATTGATGTACCATTCTCAGTCTGGAAACGAGCCCTTTGTGTAGAGAGGTCATTAATCAATCGTTGGTGCTGATCATCCTTGGCCTTCACTTCACTGAGTTGGTCCTCAACTACACGGTTTACTTTCTCCAGGTTAGCCTTCAGCAACAGATAGCCATGTTACTATCTTCATACATATAATAAAATTGCAACAACAAACATTTTAATTATATTACCTTAGACTTAGAGATGCTCTCTAGGTTGCTGGCAAGGTCATCAACCTCCATCTTCAGCTCGCTCTTCTCTTTTTCTAGCTTCTGTTTGACACGCTGTAGGTTGTCAATCTGTTCTCCAAGCTCAGCAACACTGTCGGCATGCTTCTTGCGCAGGGCAGCAGCTACAGCTTCATGTTGGAGGGTGGCTTCTTCCAGGTCACGTCTCACTTTCTGGAACTCAGCTTCTCGCTTTTTATTCACCTCAATCTGGGCAGATGATGCACCTCCAGCTTCTTCAAGTCTTTCACTAATTTCCTCAAGTTCTCTGGAGAGATCGGCCCTCTGTTTTTCAACCTTGGCACGAGCTGCCCGTTCAGCTTCAATTTCCTCCTCAAGCTCTTCAATACGAGCCTAGAAAAGAGAAGTTTATGAATACATTGTAAAAAATATGTAATACACAGTATAAGATATGATTCTTTCAACCTCTGCCATACCTGCAGTTCCTTGATCTTCTTCTGTAGTTGTGATCCCAGTGATTGTTCATCCTCTATCTTTCCTTGAAGCTGGCTAATTTCAAAGTCCTTCCTGCAGATGCAGAAAATAAAAGTTACATAATGTGCCAATCAATTTTATTTCATGTTTAATCAATAGAAAATCTGATAGTAAATACACACTTTTTCAGTTTTTCATCAGTCTGTTGTTTCTCATTTTCAAGATCCATGACTGTTTCCTGGGACAGTTTGAGGTCACCTTCAAGCTTCCTCTTTGCTCTCTCAAGGTCAAGGCGAAGTTTCTTCTCTTGTTCCAGGGAACCTTCCAGCTAAATGTATAATTTCATTATTATATAAGGAGGTTCTTCATTGTTTAAAATTATTAATATAAAAATAGTTTTACAATTACTTACATCATCTACTTGCTGTTCCAGTTTTGTCTTTGCTTTGGTCAAGGAATTGACTTTGTCTTCTTCAGCTTGAAGGTCATCAAGTGTCTGCTGGTGAGCTTCCTGCAGAGCCTTCTTCTCCTTTGAGACTTTAGATACATTTTCATCAAGAGTTGCAAGTTCTTCAGTAAGGTTTTTAACCTAAAATTAAAATGAGAAAGATCAGGCAAAATATATGTGGAGTTTATACGTTCTCATGTATTTGCATGGGTGTCATCCCACAATCCAAAGCATACAGGCAGGATAATCGGCTTCTCATAATGGACAAAGACTTGATGTGAATGACTTAAATGCTTGTTGTAAACTGCTTAGAATTCTATGTTTTATATATACTGTATATATATACATATTAGAGATGTGCACTTGAAATTTTTCGGGTTTTGTGTTTTGGTTTTGGGTTCGGTTCCGCGGCCGTGTTTTGGGTTCGACCGCGTTTTGGCAAAACCTCACCGAATCTTTTTTGTCGGATTCGGGTGTGTTTTGGATTCGGGTGTTTTTTTCAAAAAACACTAAAAAACAGCTTAAATCATAGAATTTGGGGGTCATTTTGATCCCAAAGTATTATTAACCTCAAAAACCATAATTTCCACTCATTTTCAGTCTATTCTGAATACCTCACACCTCACAATATTATTTTTAGTCCTAAAATTTGCACCGAGGTCGCTGGATGACTAAGCTAAGCGACCCTAGTGGCCGACACAAACACCTGGCCCATCTAGGAGTGGCACTGCAGTGTCACGCAGGATGTCCCTTCCAAAAAACCCTCCCCAAACAGCACATGACGCAAAGAAAAAAAGAGGCGCAATGAGGTAGCTGTGTGAGTAAGATAAGCGACCCTAGTGGCCGACACAAAAACCGGGCCCATCTAGGAGTGGCACTGCAGTGTCACGCAGGATGTCCCTTCCAAAAAACCCTCCCCAAACAGCACATGACGCAAAGAAAAAAAGAGGCGCAATGAGGTAGCTGTGTGAGTAAGATAAGCGACCCTAGTGGCCGACACAAACACCGGGCCCATCTAGGAGTGGCACTGCAGTGTCACGCAGGATGTCCCTTCCAAAAAACCCTCCCCAAACAGCACATGACGCAAAGAAAAAAAGAGGCGCAATGAGGTAGCTGTGTGAGTAAGATAAGCGACCCTAGTGGCCGACACAAACACCGGGCCCATCTAGGAGTGGCACAGCAGTGTCACGCAGGATGTCCCTTCCAAAAAACCCTCCCCAAACAGCACATGACGCAAAGAAAAAAAGAGGCGCAATGAGGTAGCTGTGTGAGTAAGATAAGCGACCCTAGTGGCCGACACAAACACCTGGCCCATCTAGGAGTGGCACTGCAGTGTCACGCAGGATGTCCCTTCCAAAAAACCCTCCCCAAACAGCACATGACGCAAAGAAAAAAAGAGGCGCAATGAGGTAGCTGTGTGAGTAAAATAAGCGACCCTAGTGGCCGACACAAACACCGGGCCCATCTAGGAGTGGCACTGCAGTGTCACGCAGGATGGCCCTTCCAAAAAACACTCCCCAAACAGCACATGACGCAAATAAAAATGAAAGAAAAAAGAGGTGCAAGATGGAATTGTCCTTGGGCCCTCCCACCCACCCTTATGTTGTATAAACAGGACATGCACACTTTAACCAACCCATCATTTCAGTGACAGGGTCTGCCACACGACTGTGACTGAAATGACGGGTTGGTTTGGACCCCCACCTAAAAAGAAGCAATTAATCTCTCCTTGCACAAACTGGCTCTACAGAGGCAAGATGTCCACCTCATCATCATCCTCCGATATATCACCGTGTACATCCCCCTCCTCACAGATTATCAATTCGTCCCCACTGGAATCCACCATCTCAGCTCCCTGTGTACTTTGTGGAGGCAATTGCTGCTGGTCAATGTCTCCACGGAGGAATTGATTATAATTCATTTTAATGAACATCATCTTCTCCACATTTTCTGGATGTAACCTCGTACGCCGATTGCTGACAAGGTGAGCGGCGGCACTAAACACTCTTTCGGAGTACACACTTGTGGGAGGGCAACTTAGGTAGAATAAAGCCAGTTTGTGCAAGGGCCTCCAAATTGCCTCTTTTTCCTGCCAGTATAAGTACGGACTGTGTGACGTGCCTACTTGGATGCGGTCACTCATATAATCCTCCACCATTCTTTCAATGGTGAGAGAATCATATGCAGTGACAGTAGACGACATGTCAGTAATCGTTGTCAGGTTCTTCAGTCCGGACCAGATGTCAGCATCAGCAGTCGCTCCAGACTGCCCTGCATCACCGCCAGCGGGTGGGCTCGGAATTCTGAGCCTTTTCCTCGCACCCCCAGTTGCGGGAGAATGTGAAGGAGGAGATGTTGACAGGTCGCGTTCCGCTTGACTTGACAATTTTCTCACCAGCAGGTCTTTGAACCCCAGCAGACTTGTGTCTGCCGGAAAGAGAGATCCAAGGTAGGCTTTAAATCTAGGATCGAGCATGGTGGCCAAAATGTAGTGCTCTGATTTCAACAGATTGACCACCCGTGAATCCTTGTTAAGCGAATTAAGGGCTCCATCCACAAGTCCCACATGCCTAGCAGAATCGCTCTGTGTTAGCTCCTCCTTCAATGTCTCCAGCTTCTTCTGCAAAAGCCTGATGAGGGGAATGACCTGACTCAGGCTGGCAGTGTCTGAACTGACTTCACGTGTGGCAAGTTCAAAGGGCATCAGAACCTTGCACAATGTTGAAATCATTCTCCACTGCGCTTGAGACAGGTGCATTCCACCTCCTATATCGTGCTGAATTGTATAGGCTTGAATGGCCTTTTTCTGCTCCTCCAACCTCTGAAGCATATAGAGGGTTGAATTCCACCTCGTTACCACTTCTTGCTTCAGATGATGGCAGGGCAGGTTCAGTTGTTTTTGGTGGTGCTCCAGTCTTCTGTACGTGGTGCCTGTATGCTGAAAGTGTCCCGCAATTCTTCTGGCCACCGACAGCATCTCTTGCACACCCCTGTCGTTTTTAAAAAAATTCTGCACCACCAAATTCAAGGTATGTGCAAAACATGGGACGTGCTGGAATTTGCCCATATTTAATGCACACACAATATTGCTGGCGTTGTCCGATGCCACAAATCCACAGGAGAGTCCAATTGGGGTAAGCCATTCCGCGATGATCTTCCTCAGTTGCCGTAAGAGGTTTTCAGCTGTGTGCGTATTCTGGAAAGCGGTGATACAAAGCGTAGCCTGCCTAGGAAAGAGTTGGCGTTTGCGAGATGCTGCTACTGGTGCCGCCGCTGCTGTTCTTGCGGCGGGAGTCCATACATCTACCCAGTGGGCTGTCACAGTCATATAGTCCTGACCCTGCCCTGCTCCACTTGTCCACATGTCCGTGGTTAAGTGGACATTGGGTACAACTGCATTTTTTAGGACACTGGTGAGTCTTTTTCTGACGTCCGTGTACATTCTCGGTATCGCCTGCCTAGAGAAGTGGAACCTAGATGGTATTTGGTAACGGGGGCACACTGCCTCAATAAATTGTCTAGTTCCCTGTGAACTAACGGCGGATACCGGACGCACGTCTAACACCAACATAGTTGTCAAGGCCTCAGTTATCCGCTTTGCAGCAGGATGACTGCTGTGATATTTCATCTTCCTCGCAAAGGACTGTTGGACAGTCAATTGCTTACTGGAAGTAGTACAAGTGGGCTTACGACTTCCCCTCTGGGATGACGATCGACTCCCAGCAGCAACAACAGCAGCGCCAGCAGCAGTAGGCATTACACTCAAGGATGCATCGGAGGAATCCCAGGCAGGAGAGGACTCGTCAGAATTGCCAGTGACATGGCCTGCAGGACTATTGGCATTCCTGGGGAAGGAGGAAATTGACACTGAGGGAGTTGGTGGGGTGGTTTACGTGAGCTTGGTTACAAGAGGAAGGGATTTACTGGTCAGTGGACTGCTTCCGCTGTCGCCCAAAGTTTTTGAACTTGTCACTGACTTATTATGAATGCGCTGCAGGTGACGTATAAGGGAGGATGTTCCGAGGTGGTTAACGTCCTTACCCCTACTTATTACAGCTTGACAAAGGCAACACACGGCTTGACAAATGTTGTCCGCATTTCTGGTGAAATACTTCCACACCGAAGAGCTGATTTTTTGGGTATTTTCACCAGGCATGTCAACGGCCCTATTCCTCCCACGGACAACAGGTGTCTCCCCGGGTGCCTGACTTAAACAAACCACCTCACCATCAGAATCCTCCTGGTCAATTTCCTCCCCAGCGCCAGCAACACCCATATCCTCCTCATCCTGGTGTACTTCAACACTGACATCTTCAATCTGACTATCAGGAACTGGACTGCGGGTGCTCCTTCCAGCACTTGCAGGGGGCGTGCAAATGGTGGAAGGCGCATGCTCTTCACGTCCAGTGTTGGGAAGGTCAGGCATCGCAACCGACACAATTGGACTCTCCTTGTGGATTTGGGATTTCGAAGAACGCACAGTTCTTTGCGGTGCTTTTGCCAGCTTGAGTCTTTTCATTTTTCTAGCGAGAGGCTGAGTGCTTCCATCCTCATGTGAAGCTGAACCACTAGCCATGAACATAGGCCAGGGCCTCAGCCGTTCCTTGCCACTCCGTGTGGTAAATGGCATATTGGCAAGTTTACGCTTCTCCTCCGACAATTTTATTTTAGGTTTTGGAGTCCTTTTTTTACTGATATTTGGTGTTTTGGATTTTACATGCTCTGTACTATGACATTGGGCATCGGCCTTGGCAGACGACGTTGCTGGCATTTCATCGTCTCGGCCATGACTAGTGGCAGCAGCTTCAGCACGAGGTGGAAGTGGATCTTGATCTTTCCCTAATTTTGGAACCTCAACATTTTTGTTCTCCATATTTTAATAGGCACAACTAAAAGGCACCTCAGGTAAACAATGGAGATGGATGGATACTAGTATACTTATGGATGGACTGCCGAGTGCCGACACAGAGGTAGCTACAGCCGTGGACTACCGTACTGTGTCTGCTGCTAATATAGACTGGATGATAATGAGATGAAATCAATATATATGTATATATAATATCACTAGTACTGCAGCCGGACAGGTATATATATTTATTATGTAATGACTGATGACGGACCTGCTGGACACTGTCAGCTCAGCAGCACCGCAGACTGCTACAGTAAGCTACTATAGTAGTATGTATAAAGAAGAAAGAAAAAAAAAACAACCACGGGTAGGTGGTATACAATTATGGATGGACTGCCGAGTGCCGACACAGAGGTAGCTACAGCCGTGGACTAACGTACTGTGTCTGCTGATAATATAGACTGGATGATAATGAGATGAAATCAATATATATGTATATATAATATCACTAGTACTGCAGCCGGACAGGTATATATATTATATATTTATTATGTAATGACTGATGACGGACCTGCTGGACACTGTCAGCTCAGCAGCCCCGCAGACTGCTACAGTAAGCTACTATAGTAGTATGTATAAAGAAGAAAGAAAAAAAAAACAACCACGGGTAGGTGGTATACAATTATGGATGGACTGCCGAGTGCCGACACAGAGGTAGCTACAGCCGTGGACTAACGTACTGTGTCTGCTGATAATATAGACTGGATGATAATGAGATGAAATCAATATATATATGTATATATAATATCACTAGTACTGCAGCCGGACAGGTATATATATTTATTATGTAATGACTGATGACGGACCTGCTGGACACTGTCAGCTCAGCAGCACCGCAGACTGCTACAGTAAGGTACTATAGTAGTATGTATAAAGAAGAAAGAAAAAAACAACAACCACGGGTAGGTGGTATACAATTATGGATGGACTGCCGAGTGCCGACACAGAGGTAGCTACAGCCGTGGACTAACGTACTGTGTCTGCTGATAATATAGACTGGATGATAATGAGATGAAATCAATATATATGTATATATAATATCACTAGTACTGCAGCCGGACAGGTATATATTATATATTTATTATGTAATGACTGATGATGGACCTGCTGGACACTGTCAGCTCAGCAGCACCGCAGACTGCTACAGTAAGCTACTATAGTAGTATGTATAAAGAAGAAAGAAAAAAAAAACAACCACGGGTAGGTGGTATACAATTATGGATGGACTGCCGAGTGCCGACACAGAGGTAGCTACAGCCGTGGACTAACGTACTGTGTCTGCTGATAATATAGACTGGATGATAATGAGATGAAATCAATATATATGTATATATAATATCACTAGTACTGCAGCCGGACAGGTATATATATTTATTATGTAATGACTGATGACGGACCTGCTGGACACTGTCAGCTCAGCAGCACCGCAGACTGCTACAGTAAGCTACTATAGTAGTATGTATAAAGAAGAAAGAAAGAAAAAACAACCACGGGTAGGTGGTATACAATTATGGATGGACTGCCGAGTGCCGACACAGAGGTAGCTACAGCCGTGGACTAACGTACTGTGTCTGCTGATAATATAGACTGGATGATAATGAGATGAAATCAATATATATGTATATATAATATCACTAGTACTGCAGCCGGACAGGTATATATATTATATATTTATTATGTAATGACTGATGACGGACCTGCTGGACACTGTCAGCTCAGCAGCACCGCAGACTGCTACAGTAAGCTACTATAGTAGTATGTATAAAGAAGAAAGAAAAAAAAAACAACCACGGGTAGGTGGTATACAATTATGGATGGACTGCCGAGTGCCGACACAGAGGTAGCTACAGCCGTGGACTAACGTACTGTGTCTGCTGATAATATAGACTGGATGATAATGAGATGAAATCAATATATATGTATATATAATATCACTAGTACTGCAGCCGGACAGGTATATATATTATATATTTATTATGTAATGACTGATGACGGACCTGCTGGACACTGTCAGCTCAGCAGCACCGCAGACTGCTACAGTAAGCTACTATAGTATTATGTATAAAGAAGAAAGAAAAAAAAAAAAAAACACGGGTAGGTGCTAGGTGGTATACAATATTATATATATATTATATACAATTATATATATATATATAATATATATTAAACTCATAAACTGGTGGTGATTATTAAACTGGTGGTCAGGTCACTGGTCACACTATCAGCAACTTGCAAGTAGTACTCCTGAGTCCTAAGCAGACAATCACAATATATATTATACTGGTGGTCAGTGTGGTCACAAACAATGGCAGTGTGGCTGGCACTCTGGCAGCAAAAGTGTGCACTGTACGTTATATTATGTACTCCTGAGTCCTGAGTCCTGCTCTCAGACTCTAACTGCTCCCCACTGTCAGTGTCTCCCCCACAAGTCAGATAATACAGTCACACTATCTCTCTCTATCACTTCAGCAAGTACTAGTAGTAGTAGTACTCCTCCTAATGCTCCCCAAATTACTACTGTGTCTCTCTCTGTCTCACTCTCTTCTCGAATCTCTATAAACGGAGAGGACGCCAGCCACGTCCTCTCCCTATGAATCTCAATGCACGTGTGAAAAATGGCGGCGACGCGCGGCTCCTTATATAGAATCCGAGTCTCGCGATAGAATCCGAGCCTCGCGAGAATCCGACAGCGTGATGATGACGTTCGGGCGCGCTCGGGTTAACCGAGCAAGGCGGGAAGATCCGAGTCGCTCGGACCCGTGTAAAAAAACATGAAGTTCGGGCGGGTTCGGATTCCGAGGAACCGAACCCGCTCATCTCTAATACATATATATATATATATATATATATATATATATGCGAAAGCCCTCTCTCACTGACTGACTGACTGACTGACTGACTCATTACTAATTCTCTTACTTCCCGATATGTTAGGAGGCTGAAATTTAACATAGGTATTCTTCAGGTGGGAAATAGGAAAACTACATAATTCTAATTTTTATAACCGTCCCCTAAGGGAATGAAGAGGGGGTTGACATAATGACATCATCACCGACACGTGGCTTGTGTTGCATGAATGATAACACTCACACAAACAATCAAATAAAAATGTGGATTGCACCTCCAGTGTGTAGAGGGGGTTGACATAATGACATCATTACCGATGCATGGCTTGCGTTGCATGAACGATAACACCCAAACAGACAATTGGCTCAAAATTTGGATTGTACCTCCAGTGGATATAATTTAATAAACTACAAAAATGGTCCTGTCACTTGTTACCATATATGCTACAGGTGCTCCTTGGGTAACGCCAAGAACCATGGATTAATATATATTTACATTAAGACGTCTCAAATTTACATATCTATAGATGTACCAAATTTTCAACACTCATTTATATTTACAACCGTGAAAATCAGAAACTCCTGTGCGAAGAAAGGTTAGAACAGCTAATATATATATGCCCCTATTGTTGACTATACCTTGTTTTCTGTGGCATGTTTTTCCTTTTCTACTTTAGCAAGAGTAAGTTCCAAGTCATCAATATCTTTCTTCAGCTCAGAGCATTCATCCTCCAATTTCCTCTTCTTTGCTGTAAGCTCAGCATTGCTTTCTTCCTCATCTTCAAGCCTCTCAGTTATCTCCTTCAACTTTGATTCCAGTTGGATCTTGTTCTTGATAAGACCTTCACATCTCTCCTCAGCATCGGCAAGAGTTTCAGATTCCTACAGAATATTAGATGCACATCAGCTATGTTTTCTTAATGCAATAAAGATCTTTTTCATTTAAACTTGTATATAATGTGTTCCTACCGACTGGGATTGGAGAAGCAATTCATTCTTCTCTTGCACCAGGGAAATTAATTTCTCCTCAAGTTCTTTCTTTTTGGCTTCTGCCTTGACCAGAGCTTCTTTGGTCTTCTCAAACTCCTCTTTGATGTTTGCCATCTCCTTCTCATTTTCAGCACTCTGCAGCAGTGGCTTAATCTTGAAATACAACTTCATCCATGGCCAGTGTTTGACATTCATGAAAGATCTGACATTGTACTGGATGACATATAGTGCCTCCCTGTTTGAGAAATGGACATAATGTAAGGTTTTTGTTTATAAAACTAGTATTTTTGTAGTGGTTTTTCAACACAAAATTATTATTACCTTCTCTCCATCATTTTTGTAAACTCAACTCTCATTAAGAAGCCTCTGCAAAGAGCCTGAGTACGAGTAATAAGTTGTGCCAACTTTTCATCTCTCAACTCTTCCAGGGTACCCAGGAGACCAGCTTTAAAGAACACCTTATGGAAAAAAATATTACATAAAGACCAGAGAAGACAAAGGCTGGATTCCCCAACATGCCGGAGAGCTATTCATTGTGTACCTTGGTATGTCCAAATTTGTATTGAGTGTGATCTACATCAATTGAGCCCAAAAGTTTCTCAGATGCCTTCTTGCTGTCTATAAACTGCCCATCTGGAATTGCACTGGCATTCAGTACCTTGTAACTGTGTAACCAAATAAAGCAGGAGAAAATTAAAGACCGGTTTAAAAAAATGTAAAAGTACATTTTCAAATGTAATGGCTGCTAAATATTTCAATAAAGGAGTTAAACATGTTTTGACAATTTTCTATTTTCTGGAATTTTCTTGCATGGGTGTAAACATCAAGATGATATTTGAGGTTTGATGCTCCATAAAATTTTCAGTACTTCTGATAATGAATGAAAGATTATATGCAAGACTTTTATGAAATGTTCTAAAATTAATTTAATAAATTACCGTTGCTTAAAGTCAGCATAGAGGATTCTGCTTGGGAATCCCTTTCTGCAGATTCTGATGCCTTCCAATACACCGTTACATCTCAGCTGGTGGATGATCAAGTGGTTATCCATGATACCTGTCAGCAAGGAATTCATTATTTTATAACATAGAACAACAGTCTGAATGTTCTTTTCATTAGGAAAGAAAAATAAATAATGAAGACTATACCTGGAGTCTTGGTTTCATTGGGGATCAGACAACGTACAAAGTGAGGGTGAGTGCCTCTCAAGTTGGTCATCAGCTTGTTCAAGTTTTCCTGCAACAGACAGAAAATAAAATACAATATATTGAACATTATACCGGATGTATCTGATAACGCACACACACTAAACTATGAACACATATAATTACAAAATACTACAGATCAGCGGCTGCTCCTACCTTTTTAAGGTAGAGGGGCTGCCACGAGGACAGTCTGACTCCTGGGTCCCAGCACCTTTGCAATAGAGCCGACAGACGCCAGACCCGGCGCATGCGCACAAGCAGTGGCTTCAGTCCATATGCGCAAACCCCGGCTTCTATGGATTGCATCAGCTGCAGTACTTAGAAGCTGGCAAGGCAGGGAGTGGCTTCCTACAGGAAGCCAGCTCTCTGCCAATTGCAGCCCAGTTTGGCAGTCCCGGAGGGAGGAAATACCTCCCAATGGGACTGCCTGTCCTACTGGTGACTGACAGGTAGGACTTCCAATAGGAAGTCACTTCCAGTCCCAGTGAAGCCACTGAAGTCTCACGGACTACATCTGGCTCACTGAGCTGGGTGGCGGATTTTACCTGGGGGTGGCTGCAGTCCTGCAGCCCATAGGTAGAATCTGCCACTGCTACAGACTACTGTATACTATTATCACTTGAAGCTTTACCAGCTATATACATCTTACACTATAAGCAGCTTATACTGACCCTGAACAGACAAGACACAGTCTGGAAAGAGGAACCCTTCTTCTTCTTTCCTCCTTTGCCACCAGCAGCAGCACCCTCTGTTAAAAAATAAAAAAAAACAGTCATCACATCAATATTCATTATTCAGAATTGAAAATACTCCTAACCATGAACAGAAAACAACTCACCATCAGGATTATTGTGGGCGGAGTAGAGGTAGGCCAGCAGTTTGACTGAAGACTTCTGGTAGAGCTGGATAACAGATTCATTCAGTGGGTCCTTATTCTTTTCAAGCCAGCCAGTGATGTTGTAATCCACAGTACCAGCATAATGCACCAGGGAGAAGTGAGCTTCAGCCTTTCCTTTGCCAGGCTTGGGCTTCTCAAAGTTCTTGCACTTGCCAAGATGCTGCTCATACAGTTTGTTCTTGAAGGATGTGTCAGTGGATTTGGGGAACATGCACTCCTCTTCAAGGATGGAGAAGATACCCATGGGCTGAATATACAAATATAAAGTTAGTGAGCTCCAGAATACCATTGCTTTTTGAAGGACTGGATTAATCTATGTGAACTTACCTTCTCAATGAGCTCAATGCAGGCAGCCAGATCCATACCAAAGTCAATGAACTCCCAGTCAATACCTTCCTTCTTGTATTCTTCCTGTTCCAGGACAAACATGTGGTGGTTGAAGAACTGCTGCAGTTTCTCATTGGTGAAGTTGATGCAGAGCTGTTCCAAGCTGTTGTACTGTAAGTGACAGAAAGGAGATGAGGAACTGCAGTGCGACCAGCTTGAAGAAGTCACAAGGCTAGAACAGGTTAATAGCTTACATCAAAGATTTCAAAACCAGCAATATCCAGCACACCAATGTAGAACTGCCTGGCCTGCTTGGTGTCCAGCTGTTGGTTGATACGGGTGACCATCCACAAGAAGAGTTTCTCAAATACTGACTTGCAGAGGGCACCTACAGAGTTGTAGACCTGGAGAAGAACAAAACATTTTGAACTTACTGGTGGAAGTAAACTTTTCCAATATGTAGTTGTTTTGTTTCTGGTCTTAATGTACCTGTGGCACAGTCTGTCCCTTGGTGACAAACTCATTGCCGACCTTCACTCTTGGGTAGCACAAAGCTTTCAGTACATCAGCAGAGTTTAGACCCATGAGGTAGGCGATCTTATCAGCAACTGGAGACAGAACATGCAGCATGAAATTTATTTTACAAAATCATGGATGAAAAATATTTCTAATTGTCCTTGGTGATCAATGAAAACAAGAACAAACCATCTGTGCTCTCTGGCTCGGCCTGCTCCTCCCTCTGCTTCTGCTTGAACTTCAAGTTGCCGTGGTGCATGACAGCGCCGGTCATTTTGTAGATGCCGATCTTCTCATCTGCATTGAATCCCAGGACATCAATGGCGGTCTGTGGGATAATAATACAGTATAATTGAATTATAATTATGAGTGTACAACATATCCAGCAGACATAAATGACTTAAAGTAGCAGCTCATTGTTCTAATGTCCTCATCTACTTACATCGGTGGCTATGAACTCCTCCACATCATCAATACTCTTCACAACAATCTCACCCTGACTGATAGCGGGGTAGTCGTAGGGGTTGGTGGTGATAAGAAGCATCTCTAAACAAAAACATAATATTATCAGGCAACTTGACACATGACATTTTTATGTATAGGTGTCAGTATTATTACAGTAACTGGATCTGGAACTGTGGATCACCATTTTCACATCTCAGCGATCCAGGAATTATTGAATTATGAAGAGTGTAGAATGAAGAGAGTATCACATAACTACATCCTGTTACAGCCATATATTTTGTGAGTGGGGCAGGGCTGTGTTTAAACAACGGCGAACTTACCAACAATCTCTGGTTTCTTGTTGGTCATGATCTGGTAGAAGATGTGGTAGCTTCTCTCAGCTGAGAGCTGGAAGGTTACTCTGGACTTTTCCAGCAGATCTTTAGAATTAAAATTTAGGGTACACATAAACACATATAACAGTCTACATTAGTAATTACTAAAAGGGACACATTCATACTTACAAGTTTCAATATCAGCTGAAGACAGTTTTCCAGTTGCTCCAAAGTGAATTCTAATGAATTTACCCTAAACAAAACAGAATTAATTTAGAAAATCTGGTCACATTACTACATTATAAAACTGATTCCAGAAAAACAGAACACATTTCTAAAGGATACGTACAAAACGGGAGGAGTTGTCATTTCTCACGGTCTTGGCATTACCGAAGGCTTCCAGCAGAGGGTTAGCCTGGATAATTTGATCCTCCAGAGTACCCTAAGATGAAAGATATATTTATATATTGGTTTAATAGAATATAATAAAATGCATAAATGGTGAATATGGGATCTAAAGATTCAAAATCAGTCTAAATGGTCACTTTAACTTTTTGTAAATAATAAAAGAAATTCTTTAGCAGGTTGTTAATTTAAGGCAATACTCATATCTGTTTGTTTAATCAATTATAATTCATTCTGCAGTAAAATCAGTTATGTAAGTGGGCGGAAGCTGTTAGTGTGAATATGTATAGGAAGAGAGCAAGATGTTCTCCCAATGACTTTTTAATTTTGTAATGTAAAAACACATTTAGTGAATTGAGTGGAAAGAAGATGTTTCTAATCACTAAATTCCAGCTATTGGATTTCTTATATAACACCAATCGTATTATGCAATGTATATAGAGAACATATATTCATGTATATCAGTCCCTTCCCCATTGGCATTAATCTATCAGAATGTTTAACCTATTATATTGATTGTTTCAATTTCAAGATTTCCTTATTACCTAAGGGGCCCTACTCATTTGACGATGCGCCGCCGAGGTGCCCGACGGCCGAAACGGCCGACGAGCGACCCGGCGGCGGGGGGGGCAGTGACGGGGGGAGTGAAGTTTCTTCACTCCCCCCGTCACGCGGCTGCATTGAAGTGCAGGCAAATATGGACGAGATCGTCCATATTGGCCTGCATGCACAGCCGACGGGAGACCAGCGATGAACGAGCGCGGGGCCGCGCATCGTTCATCGCTGGAGTCTCCACACTGAAAGATATGAACGAGTTCTCGTTCATTTATGAACGAGATCGTTCATATCTTTCAGAAAATCGGCCAGTGTCTAGGGCCTATAACTGTGCTAACACTGTGTAATAGGATCCGGGAGAATGCAAAGGATGAGATATTCTCTACAACTGTACAGTGCTCCCATTACATGTTTGAATTCCCACAGAATGAAATAAGATACATTTGCTGATGTTGTTCAATTACACATAATAAGTGTACAATGCTAATTCGGACATATTTTTTTCTTTTGCTGTAACTGAGATCATGAAACTGTAGTGGAATATGAGGTTTAATGCAGTGATATAAGTAATGGGGTACAAGTAAGGTGTCATTTGTAAGTAGGACAAAAGCAATGTTCTGCAGATTTTAAGGTAGTATGAAGATGCACTCTACAGATCATTAATGGGAAGGCTAAAAAGAATGGACCTAACGGAAATATAGCTATGAGTACTGAAGAAAAAGTTCCTATATCCAAGATATATGGCAGGATGTAATGACGCCCAAGTTGTTGTTGTTTTTTTTGTTATTTTTTTTAAAGGGGCAATCACTTATAAGGCATGGTTTTGCCTTGTAAGTAATTGCCCCTTTAAAAAAACGTAGAAGTACAGCTGCCGAACTCGACATTCAGCCTGTAGTTACCCTTATTCATGTGTGCTGAGAGATGGGTACTGATTACATGGTTCTATGGTTGTTGGATGGGCCCAGTCAACAAATGTCCCCATTTGTAGTATTTTTTCAGAGGGGGCATGCGCTAAACCCCTGGATTTAGCTGCCACCCTTCCCAATATCTTCTCATCTTCCCCTTCCCTTACCCCTGGTTTGATGGGCATTTATCTACTGGCCCTATTCTCAAATATGCCTTATCTTGGGCAGATAAATATGACATCTTGTTTTTCACATAGTGTTGGAGTCATGTAGATGTATTATATATTCATTTGATTAGTCATTAAACAGATTATGTAGATGTTATTGTCAGCCTAGAAGTGAGAAGTTACCTGCATGCTGTTGCTGAGTTGTTCCTTCTTCTTGGGATCTCCAATGGCTGCAATTGTTGCAAAGTACTGGATGACACGCTTGGTGTTTACAGTCTTCCCAGCACCGGATTCTCCACTGGAGGTAAAGGAGAGATAAAGCACATAAATAATGATAATGAACAAAGATTAACCAAAATATAGGAAGTTTTACTTACGTAATTAGGACAGACTGATTTTCACGATCTGCCAAATGAAGTCACATTATTAATATGTATCTCCTGAACAGAATGTCTAACAAGTATCAGTTCAGAGAAATAAGATCTTCGTACCTGTTGACATGGCCTGATAGGCGTTATCAGAGATGGAGAAGATGTGTGGTGGGGCTTCCATACGCTTCTTGCCTCTGTAGCCAGCAACAACCCTAGGGTCGTACACTGGCAACCACTTGTAGGGGTTGACAGTCACACAGAAGAGCCCAGAGTAGGTCTGCAAAGTACATTAGATTGAGTAGCTGTCCTATAGCATTTTATAAGCTAAGGTGGCTCTATGCTTCCATTTAACCAAATAACAAGCGGTTAAGCTGTTGCCATTCTAGTGGCCTATAATGAGTTCATG
The DNA here is from genome assembly GCF_028390025.1 of Pseudophryne corroboree. Lineage (NCBI taxonomy): Eukaryota > Metazoa > Chordata > Amphibia > Anura > Myobatrachidae > Pseudophryne > Pseudophryne corroboree. The sequence continues at coordinate 52,904,013 of NC_086451.1, forward strand.
GTGTGCTGGGCACGTGGACCCCTGGGGCAATGGAGGCTCCATAATGAACATCTTGATTGTCCTCAAAATGTTTAGTTTTAATGCAGGAAGAACACAAATTTTAACATTAGTCTTCGGTTCTAGAGTTATAATAATAAGTTTGGCTACAATCTCTATGGCATTTATGCCTACATAACCCCAGAGTAAGAGTCAGGACTTACGTAGATCATCCAGGCTGCATAACGTTCTTTGAGGTTATACAGCACAGAGGCCTCATTCAGGTGAGTCATCATGGCCATGTCTTCAATTTTGTCATACTTGGGAGGATTTTGGGGGTAAACTTGACTCTCTTTTACTGTTACAGACTGAAAAGATAACAATGCAGTTTTAGATAATTCCAACAACAATTTTCATATTGCAATCTGATGTGCAAGATATAATATCACCCTTACCCTCCCATCGTCGGTCTTGACAGTAATTTTTCCATCTTCCCGAGCGGTGACGAGACCTTTCACGTAGAGTTCCTTCTGGTCATCCACGTAGCAGGTGTTCTTGGCATCAAAAGGCTTGTTTTGGGCCTCCAGTCTCTCTTTATCACCCTTACGGAGAAACTGGGCAGCATCCCCAAAAACTGCCATCTCACCGTCCCCCATGGTTGCTGGTTTCTGGAAGAGATTATTTGGTATGATTTTATGCTTTGACAATAAAAAAACACACACAACACATACACAACACACACTGATTTCTTATACAGTAAATGCTGGTGTGAATATTCTCCTTTATGGAACATTCTCCTTATGGGTACATGTTGAGTATCCCATATCCAAATATTCCGAAATACGGAATATTCCGAAATACGGAATTTTTTGAGTGAGACTGAGATAGTGAAACCTTTGTTTTTGATGGCTCAATGTACACAAACTTTGTTTAATACACAAAGTTATTAAAAATATTGTATTAAATGACCTGCAGGCTGTGTGTATAAGGTGTATATGAAACATAAATGAATTGTGTGAATGTACACACACTTTGTTTAATGCACAAAGTTAGAAAAAAATATTGGCTAAAATGACCTTCAAGCTGTGTGAATAAGGTGTCTATGAAACATAAATGCATTCTGTGCTTAGATTTAGGTCCCATCACCATGATATCTCATTATAGTATGCCATTATTCTAAAATACGGAAAAATCCAATATCCAAAATACCTCTGGTCCCAAGCATTTTGGATAAGGGAGACTCAACCTGTAATGGAACTGTGTATATATCAGATATTTTGATAAATGAGTGCAGTAACCTATGGGAGGTCATTCAGGTTGGATCGCATTCCGCGATCCAACCGGAAGTTTTGCAATCGCCCTTGGGCGCATGCGCAAGGCCTTCCTGCACATGCACCTGCAATTACTGCAGGTGACCTGCAGTAATTACGAATGCCTCTGCCTGATTGACGGGCAGAGGCGTTCGCAAGGCTCCATTTCCAAGGTGGAGGCAGAGTGTTGCAGGAGCGGCAACAGGGAAACAGGGGCATGTCGGCATAAACAGGGGGCGTGTCAGTGGTGTTATTGGGGCGGCTGCGTGTTGTCACATGCAGCCGCTAAAATCTTAAAAATAGCGCCGATCCTCCTGCTGTCACAGCCAGGCTGCGCCTGCAGGAGGCTTCCATAATTTCTGCGATCACTCTGAAATTGCGATCGCACAGCAATTTCACCATGATCGCAGTGGGTGGGCGGTGGACAGCATGCTGGATGGCCTTGCCCTGCGATGGGCGGTCCCCAGCATGCGAGTGAAAGGAATTTGCAATCCTTGCTGTATAGGGTCCTATGCTATTTCGTTCTTATCACATCAGATTCTAGCTATCATGTGTGTAATAGTTTCTATAAAATAATATCTAGAATTTGATTGGTTGCTTGGGAAAATGGGGGGTGTATTTGGATCCCCCCCAAATCTCCACTTGTTCTTTTTAGATGGATTGATAAATCTCCAAGAAAATGACATAAATCCATAGTAGTTTGTTCTCTGGTGTTGAGTCAATCCTATTGATCGTTCAGTTACCATAAAATGCTTCCAAATTTAAGCAACAATTTATCAATATGAATATTTTTTTGCAAATTTCGAAAGCAAAATTACTTATCGGGCATTTTTATAGACCCCGAAAACTTTTTTTCAATATACTGATTATGGGATTATTTTACTAAAGCTTCTAAAAATTAAAAGTGGTGATGTTGCCAATAGCAACCAATCAGATTCTGCCATTTCTCTACTGCAGCCTAGAAAATGATAGACAGAATCTAATTGGTTGCTATGAGCAACATCACCATTTTTACGCTTTAGAAGCTTTAGTAAATAATAAATACAGGTTGAGTATCCCATATCCAAATATTCCGAAATACGGAATATTCCGAAATACTGACTTTTTTTAGTGAGAGTGAGATAGTGAAATCTTTGTTTTTTGATGGCTCAATGTACACAAACTTTGTTAAATACACAAAGTTATTAAAAATATTGTATTAAATGACCTTCAGGCTGTGTGTATAAGGTGTATATGAAACATAAATGATTTGTGTGAATGTACACACACTTTGTTTAATGCTCAAAGTTATAAAAAATATTGGTTAAAATGACATTCAGGCTGTGTGTATAAGGTGTATATGAAACAGAAATTTATTCTGTGCTTAGACTTGGGTCCCATCGCCATGATATCTCATTATGGTATGCAATTATTCCAAAATACGGAAAAATCCGATATCCAAAATACTTCTGGTCCCAAGCATTTTGGATAAGGGATACTCAACCTGTATATCACTAAGTGTCTGCATATGTATCAAAAGATACTGGACTATTCTAATTGAATTTAAGTGTTTTTTTTTTTTTTTTTTAATGGGCCCTGTGGCACACACCTTGCTATGTATGTGTGATTCCTGGGCAATAGGGGCCATTGCATATAATAGTAGAATCTCTCCAATATGGCCCATCCACTTGTGTGACCAACTGGAATCAGGTCTGGTCATTGGAGACGCACCAAAGGCAATGTAGCATGGTATACGTACCAAAGTTTCTATGTAACTTTTTGATTTGTCTAGCACTGTATTGTACATTTCCCATATCACAGATCCCTTCCCTCTACTAAGATAGGTTTCGCTATACAATCCACAGAATGTGGCCATTGCTTTTCCTGCTCTCTCATTGTCTAAAACGGTCACACAACAAAGTAGTAGCAAATACAGACGAAAATAAATACTCACCTTTTATTACACAAAGTGATGAAAAAATATGAAGGTTTCCCTATAGTAAAAAAAATGTAAGAAATAATGATGGTAAATTTCAGGCGTGGAAAATTTTTTGTGAAATCCTTAAAATATACTGTTCTACACAAATCAAAATTCTGGGTTCCAAATTCAATCCGTCTACATTAGGCTGCGCTATTATAATATGTAGATAATATTGAACATCAAAATAATGTTTACAATATATTCATACATTAAGTATATTTTCCCAACATTATCAATAATGCCAACTGTTTTAAAAATGGTCACGTTAAAATAAACCAAATTTTTGTTTTATAAAAATTATGTGTGTGTATATTTGCTTTAATTCACTATGCCTAGCTTTCCAAGTCTTTACAGCCTTACACTACACACACACACAGTAGTAGTCCGTACTCACCAGAAACCAGTAACCATGTAACCATGCCCTGACCTTTGGCAAGCTTATATAGAAGGACCCCTATGCCTACTCAGCTCTCTACCCGTAAGGTTGGGTCTTCAAATTTCCTTAACTGAAGCAACAAGACCAAATCGGGAGTCAGTGTTAGTCCAAATCAGGTAAAAATAACCCACATACAGTAGTTTGACCTGCGGCCTGCAGTACTCAGCAACTGTCACTTTCTTAAATGTGGAAATTACATTAGGATTAGTTTACACATGGAATGTGGGTAGGCCGATAGATCATGTGTTGTTTGCATGTAAACACATCTCTGCATAAACACTTCACTGATTTTGTCCTAGCGTCATTACATATTTTGTAATGATTCCCTTGCAATCATATTACCATATGTGACTTCGTACCTCCCTGACGTATTCTCAACCACAGTACCTATTGTCATCTGTTTGTGCACTAGCAGCTGCAGCCTAGTGGGGTTAGCTTGGGGGATGCGACCTGTGAGTGACTAGTAATAAAACCAATGAATTCCTTGTGGGGATCCTTTGTGAAGAACCATCTCCCATTAGACTCATCACCATCTGCTAGCAGCACAGCTGGAACCTGTTGGATGTATATACGTTGAATTGTGTAGAGATGTTTCTGACACCGCTGTCTTCATTACTTTTACAGGAACCTGACAATCACTGTCCTAATCTAATGGTGTAAAATGTGTTCAGTGGAATTTCGGTTGTATTAAAATTTTGGAACTACTGTATGCAGGTCGGCACCAGTCAGTATGGATGCACGTCGGCACCAGTCAGTATGGGTGCAAGTCGGCACCAATGACATATGCATCTGGATTACTTCAAGTATATAAAATCAACAAGAAGACAAAGTATTCCTATATAGGGCACTTACTGGATCGATTCAATCTGTAAGTGTGTATATGTTTTGAATAGTAGAGGTCTGGGTAAAAGAATTAAAACGTGACATATTTTTGTCTGATTAAAATAATTTAAAAGCCATTGAAGTATAGTATGAAGAGTGGAAAGATAAAGAAAGACATTTGTTTGTAAATATTGACTAAAATAAATACTGTCTCCCAATTGGATCTCTTGTATTTATTATAGGGTCTGTTTATCTATACTTGTGTTCCACCATAATATCAATCACCAATTCCAATTAATTATTGCATAAATGTCTATATCACAGAACCTGGTATGATTGGTATATGTCAGATAATTATGTCACAGCAAACTATTAGCATATGTATCCCTCAGAGTGAGTTGCACCGTTAAATTGATCATCCTGGTCTGCAGATTATTGGCAGATTAGGATGATAAATGCATAATGTATGACCATGAGCAATTTTCGATTATCAGGCATTAGAGCATGAAATATATCTTCCATCATGCCTGACTGAACCTATAATTGGTCAGCTAATAAAACACAGAAAGATTTGAAAGCGCTGACACTCTGTATATATGTATATATAAAATATATTTATTTATTTTAACTTGAGTTTCTTAATTCCACACAATAAAATACAAGAAATATAAAATCAGCAGTACATTTAAAAACACAACCTATAATTGGTCAGCTGCAGCTGGCAGTGTATGCGTTTCTGCAGCTGACTGCCCAACATTTCCCATGTTCCTTCTTTGGCTGACTGACCAACATTTCCCCTGGGGGGTCCTTTGCTGGATCATGTTTGGGGGTTTCCTGCATTCCGGATGTTGGCCCCATAGTGTTAGGAACCTGCCCGACAAGAGGTGACCTGGACGATTGGTGGGTAGGCCAATATCATTGGCCAACGATATACTAACAACCTCTTATGATTTACTATATTATACTGTAATGATCGCTTAGTGCATCTGCACCCCTTTTGTCTGTGTGTACTACTTTATTCTCAGCAGCATAGCACCTTTCATTACTGGAGGGTGTGCAATTTAGAACCATTTCCCTTGCTCCTCCTTGGTCTAAGGGACTCTGTGGACTTTCATCTATTGGTCATCTACTGGACGATTCTGGTCATATACGGTCCTAGCACTAAAGGTTAGAGGGACTCCATCAAATGCGCTGAAATCCATTGCCATTTCAGTGAAACATCGTATGAAAAGGATCATCGCTAACAGGATTCATCCCTTCACAATTACCTTAGGACCGGTAACTATTACAAATGTTTGGGACCCCCACCATTGGTCCATGACCATGACTGCATCCACATTTGGCCTGTGGTTCATAGAACTTTATAAAAAATCCCCAATCTATGACCTAAAAAGGAGGACAATAGTCTAAAGTTGCACGGTACTAAATTTTCATTATCTCCTATATAATAGCCCTGTGATTCTGTGCCTGGGTCTCTAACGCTGGGCGTGGCTAGGAGCTCTCATTGGGTTAGTGGCAGGTCTATCACACCCAGTCCACAGCTGATTGGGCGAGAAACTCCCTCCCACACAGGTTACATCCAATGGGAGGCTCTGCCCTTTGCCTGCTGTGTTTTCACAGAGCAGGATTAGCAATGGGACTGATGGAGCTGCAGCTCCAGGTCCACACCCCAAAATAGGCCCACTGCATCTGCAGGAACACACCCTCCAACACTTTACACATAAACATTGATACAAATTCCAAAAGGGGGCGTGGCCACGGGTGCATCGCCGTGGCCACGCCCCTTTTCCTATACTTTCAATGGAAGCTTGGAGAGTCAAAAAACGGTACAGACCATAAAAATAAGGTCCTGTACCTACCAAAAAGGTGCAGCTGGAGGGTATGCCACCACTGCATCTGCAGCAAGTCTCTGCGCTGTAGATAGGAGGAAAAAAACCTTTTACTACAGCGTTCTACGGGGGTCATTCCAAGTTGTTCGCTAGCTGCATTCGTTCGCTGTGCAGCGATCAGACAAAAACTCTGCACTTCTGCGCATACGTATGCAGCACATGCGTATGCAGTGCAATGCGCACGTGCGGCGTACTATTACAACGAGCGATGTAGTTTTACACAGGGTCTAGCGATGCTTTTCAGTCGCACAGGCAGCCGCAGAGTGATTGACAGGAAGAGGGCGTTTCTGGGTGTCAACTGACCGTTTCAGGGAGTGTTCGGAAAAACCCGTCCGAACGCAGGGCGTGTTCATGAAGTCAAATCAGGAACTGAATGGTCTGAAGTGATCGCAAGCACCGAGTAGGTCTGAAGCTACTCTGAAACTGCACAATTTTTTTTCCACTTCTGCTAAGCTAAAATACACTCCCAGTGGGAGGCGGCATAGCGTTTGCACGGCTGCTAAAAACTGCTAGCGAGCGATCAACTCAGAATGACCACCAATGTCTTGCTGCCAGTCCACCTGCCCCCTCCGGCATCAACAATCCCCACTCCTTAGCCGCGGCGCAGGTAGAACAAAAGCTGCTGCGGCCACCGGCATAGATGTGTATGAAAGCGGCGCAGCAGAAGCCTTTCATAGGCCTCCCTGCGTCGCATACTCTCTGAGCCCCGGAGCCTGCTCTGCGTGTGATGTCACAGAAGTGCCTCCCCACCACAGCCGCGCCCAGATTCCCAGAGGCCCTGATTCCGCAACACAGCACCTGGGATGCCGGCCTGGAAGCCCCGAGATGGCTAATGTAGCGGATAGAGAGGGTGATATCGCAGAGGGTAATGTCTGGACGCTGAATCAATGTAAAAGGTGACAGTGCTGTGCAGTGGGTGTGCAGTCAGGGCCGGTGCTAGAGTGTTCGCCGCCCCCCCTGCAAACTATAAATCTGCACCCTTGCATACTTTACAAACGCACAGCGCACATAATGACCCCTGTAGTAGAGACACTTACACATGTAATGCCCCCTGAACCAGTGACGCTTACACATGTCACACCCCCCCTGTGCCAGTGACGCTTACACAAGTAACACCCCTTGTAGCAGTGACGCTTACCTACGTAATGCCCCCTGTAGCCGTGACGCTTACACACGTAACGCCCAGTGGCGGATCCAGGGGGGGGGGCACTTGGGCCCGTGCCCCCCCTGTCATTTGTGGCTTCCCCCCCCGTACCCCCCCCTCGCGGCGTCGGCGCCGCACAGGGAGATGACGGGCGCCCGCTGAGATTGTGTTACCAGCGGGCGCCCGTCTCCCTGCACAGCGGTAGCCGGAGGCAGGAGCTCAGTACTGAGCTCCGGCTTCCGGCGCTGTCACTGCGCCGTGCGCTATGGGAGAGACGTCAGTCATGACGTCTCTCTCATAGTACTGAGGAGAGGACGCCAGCCAGAAGGAGGACTGCAGCGGCGCGGGAACGGGGCTCGGTAAGTATTATGTTTTTTTCTTCCTTAATCCAGCGGGGGCATCTCCTGGGGGAAACTACGGGGGGACATTACTACTGGGGGGGGGGGCACCAACAAGGGGCTTTACTACTGGGGGGCGCATCAACAAGGGGCATTACTACTGAGGGGGGGCATTACTACTGGGGGCATTATAACTGGGGGCATCACTACTGTGGGGCAGCTACTGGGGGCATTATTACTGGGGGGGCAGCTACTGGGGGCATTATTACTGGGTGGCACCTACAGGGGGCATTACTACTTGGGGGCTAAACTACAGGGGCATTACTACTTGGGGGCTAAACTACAGGGGGAGCCAAACTACTGGGGGCATAACTACAGGGGCCAAACTATTGGGGGCATTACTACTTGGGGGCTAAACTACAGGGGCATTACTACTTGGGGGCTAAACTACAGGGGGAGCCAAACTACTGGGGGCATAACTACAGGGGCCAAACTATTGGGGGCATTACTACTTGGGGGCTAAACTACAGGGGCATTACTACTTGGGGGCTAAACTACAGGGGGAGCCAAACTACTGGGGGCATAACTACAGGGGCCAAACTATTGGGGGCATTACTACTGGAGGCTAAACTATAAGGGGGGCATAACTACAGGGGCTAAACTGCAATGGGGCAAACTACAGGGGGGCATTACTACTGGTGGCTAAACTATAAGGGGGGCATAACTACAGGGGCTAAACTACAATGGGGCAAACTATAGGGGGGCATTACTACTGGTGGCTAAACTACTGGGGTCATAACTGCAGGGGCATTACCACTGGGGGCATAATGACTGGGGGCATTACTACAGGCAACATTACTACTGGGGGCAATACGGGCATTGCATAAGGGACACCACTACTATGGGGTCTCTATAAGGGGCACTACCAGTACAGTGGACATTGCATAATGAGCGCTACAACTGTGGGCATTGTATAAGAAACGCCACCTCACATGCACCGAAGCCGCACGCAAATGTACTTGCCCCTTCCATGGTGCCCCCCCTATCATTTTCTTCTGGATCCGCCCCTGGTAACGCCCCCTGTACCAGTGTTGCTTACACACGTTATGCCCCCTCTACCAGTACCGCTTACACACGTAACGCCCCCGGTGCCAGTGTCGCTTACACACGTAACGTCCCCTGTACCAGTGACGCTTACACACATTATGCAGCAGACACACACACACACACACACACACACACCAGACACATATATATACAAACACACACACATACATACTGTACATACATTACACACATACACAGTCACACATATATATAGTATACACAGACACTGTATATACACACACTCTCTCTTTCCAGACACTTATCTAATGAAGTCTGGATGGCCGAAGCTGTAGCAGCTCATCCTCCTGCTGCAGCATGGTCCCGTGTAGCTCCGCCCCTTACTCCCATCTAGCTCCGCCCACTTTGCCTCCCTCCCGGCCTCTGAATGTTACACAGGGGAGGGGAGGGGAGAGAGGAGGTTTTGCGCTGACGGCGCCGAGGGGGAGAGGAGACTTTGGGCTGCCGGCGCAGAGGGGGTGAAAAGGTTTTGTGCTTCCGGCGCCGCTGCATGTGTGACAGCATCCGGCAGCAGCAGCAGCAGGGATAGCAGCAGAAGCTCAGCACAGGGATGCAGAGCAGGGAGAACGCCTCTCCTTCCTGGTGCCTCCCTGCACTGCATCCCTTTGCTGAGCGGCTAGCGTCGGGCCTGTGTGCAGTGTCACTGCACAGCACTCTCACCTTTTACATTGATTTAGCCAGTCACTCAGTTCTGCCAGCCAGTCTCTATTGTTAGCACCAGTGTCCCAACGCCCCGCATTACAGGGAAGTAGACACACTAAATAAACTACAGCTCCCAGCAGCCCTTAGCGCCGAAACATTCCGGCCCTTAGGGCTGCTGGGAGTTGTAGTTTATTGAGTGCATCTTCTTCCCTGTAATGTGGCGTGTTGGGACTCCGGCGCTAACAATAGTGACTGCCTGCTGTGCGAGTCTCCGGGAGAGCCACTGCCAAAGGGGGGACAGCAGCTTAGCTGCTGACAGGAGGAGAAGCAGGATAAGCATTACTCACCCCTCCCCCACTCACAGTACCTCTGGCCCCATCCGTGGCACCCCCACACACCCCCTCCAGCACCTGCGGTAGTTCCGGACCCCCTCCCCACCTGCAGCAACCCCACACCCGCCCCTCCCGCCGCACCACCCCATCCACCCCTCCCCCACCCGGGGCACCCCCACTACTGCTCCTCCCCGACCTGCAGTGGCTCCGGACCACCACTCGTGGCACCCACGCACCCTCCCCCACCTGTGGCACCACCGCACAAGCCCCTCCCCCACCTGCATCACCACCGCAATCGCCCCTCCCGCGGCACCCCAGGGTCCCATCCGCATCTTCCCCGCACCCGACACTCCCCCAACCACAGCACCTAATAGGTGATTCACCAGCCCCTGCGTGCGCTATTCACGCCGTTGCAAGGGGCTTCGACCCCTTAACCATTGCACGCCCTTTGTCCGTGCAATATTTAACCACTCACACAATTATGATTGGATGTAATACTCCATTTAATAAAAATATTGCACGCCACAAGGGTGTGCAAGGGTTAAGGGGGCGAAGAGCGGTGTGAAGAGCGCCTGTAGGGCGCGATGAATCACCTAGTGCATAATAATTGTGCATACTGTATGTAACAATTTGTTTTTAAATTGTAACTGAATATAGTGAAGGCTTGCTAGCCAGTTACACTTATTTGTTATAAAGTATTGTTTAATAAATGATACCTTTTTAGATTACCATGCTGTCCATAACAATGTTTGTATAATTGATAACCATAAGCGCTGTTTTTTTCTTTCTTCTTTTCTGGGGAAGAGGCACACACTGACTGGTGACATATCAATATGCTATAATAATCTATTTTAAGTACTACCATGTATAGGAGATGCCTGCTACAATCAGTGGGGAACTTTAATCAATACAGTCACACTGACTGAGGGGTATAATAATGGGCATTATAAGGGATGGGCGACCTACTAGGCTGCTACAATCATTAAGGTGTTGGGGGCACAGCACTCATATAATGCAGTCAACACTAATGAAAGTGGGAGTAATAACAGGATTTTGATACCTACCGGTAAATCCTTTTCTCCTAGTCCGTAGAGGATGCTGGGGTCCACTTAATGACCATGGGGTATAGACGGTTCCGCAGGAGCCATGGGCATGCTTATGACTTTTCAATGGGTGTGAACTGGCTCCTCCCTCTATGCCCCTCCTCCAGACCTCAGTTATAGGAACTGTGCCCAGGGAGACGGACATTTCGAGGAAAGGATTTACTTTAAACTAGTGGTGAGATACATACCAGCTCACACCTCAACCATGCCGCACAACATGGCATTCAAAAGAACACACGCCAACAGGCATGAACCAATTACAGCAACATGCTGAAACTAATATAACACAACTTGTGTAACTCTAATAACAAAACTGCAGGTAAAGTACGCACTGGGACGGGCACCCGGCATCCTCTACGGACTAGGAGAAAAGGATTTATCGGTAACAAAATCCTGTTTTCTCATACATCCTAGAGGTTGCTGGGGTCCACTTCATGACCATGGGGTTTATACCAAAGCTCCAGTACGGGCAGATGACCCTGCAGCACCGATTGACCGAACTTGAGGTCTTCATCGGCCAAGGTGTCAAACTTGTAGAATTTTACAAATGTGTTTGACCCCGACCAAGTAGCTGCTCAGCAAAGTTGCAATGCCGAGACCCCCCCGGGCAGCCGTCCAGGATGAGCCCACCTTCCTAGTGGAATGGGCCTTCACCAACGTCGGCAACGGCAATCCAGCCATAGTATGAGCGTGCTGAATCGTAATCTGATCCAACGCACAATAGTCTGCTTGGAAGTAGGACACCCATTCTTGTTGGGAGCATACAGTACAAACAAAGACTCTTTTTTCCGTATTTGAGCTGTTCTAGCAACATAAATCTTCAAAGCCCTAACCACATCTAGAGACTTTGACTCAGTGAACGTGTCAGTAACTACTGGAACCACAATAGATTGGTTTATGTGGAAAGATGAAACCACCTTTGGAAGAAAATGTTGACGAGTACTCAACTCTGCCCTATTTTCATGGAAGATCAGGTAAGGGCTCTTGTGAGACAAGGCCCCCAATTCAGACACCCGCCGTGCGGATGCCAATGCCAAAAGCATCACCACTTTCCAAGTGAGGAACTTCAACTCTATCTCTTGTAGAGGCTCAAACCAATCTGATTGAAGGACCTGCAACACCACGTTAAGGTCCCATGGTGCCACTGGAGGCACAAATGGAGGCTGGATGTGCAGAACCCCTTTCACAAAGGTCTGAACCTCTGGAAGAGAGGCCAATTGTTTTTGGAAGAACACTGACAAGGCCGAAATCTGGACCTTGATTGACCCCAATCGGAGGCCCGCCTCCACACCAGCCTGCAGAAAATGGAGAAAACGTCCCAACTGAAACTCTTCCGTAGGAGCCTTCTTGGATTCACACCAAGACACATATTTTCTCCAAATACGGTGGTAATGTTTCGACGTTACTCCTTTCCTGGCCTGAATAAGGCTGGGGATGACTTCCTTGGGAATACCTATTCGGGCTAGGATCCGGCGCTCAACAGCCATGCCGTCAAACGTAGCCGCGGTAAGTCTTGATACACGCACGGCTCCTGCTGCAGCAGGTCCTCGCGAAGAGGAAGAGGCCGAGGATCTTCTATGAGCAACTCCTGAAGATCTGGGTACTAAGCCTTCCTTGGCCAGTCTGTGGCAATGAAGATTGCTTGAACTTTTGTTCTTCTTATGATCCTGAGCACTTTTGGGATCAGCAGAAGTGGAGGGAAGACATACACCGACCGGAACACCCACTGGGCCACTAGCGCATCCACTGCTATTGCTTGAGGGTCTCTCAACCTGGAACAATATTTCTGAAGCTTCTTGTTGAGACGAGATGCCATCATGTCTACTTGAGGAACTCCCCAAAGACTTGTCACCTCTGCGAAGACTTCTTGGTGGAGGCCCCACTCTCCTGGATGGAAATCGTGTCTGCTGAGGAAGTCTGCTTCCCAGTTGTCTACTCCCGGAATCAAAATTGCCGACAGAGCCTTTACATGTCTTTCGGCCCAGAGGAGGATCTTCGTCACCTCTGCCATTGCCGCTCTGCTTTTCGTTCTGCCCTGCCTGTTTATGTACGCGACTGCTGTTACATTGTCCGACTGCACGGGATGATCTTGAAGAAGATGTACCGCTTGTTGAAGGCCGTTGTAAATGGCTCTCAATTCCAGCACGTTTATGTGAAGGCAGGCTTCCTGACTTGACCATTTTCTTTGGAAGCTTTCCCCCTGAGTGACAGCTCCCCAGCCTCGGAGACTTGCATTACCAGGACCCAGTCCTGAATCCCGAACCTGCGTCCCTCTAGTAGGTAAGAACTGTGTAGCCACCACAGGAGTGAAATCCTGGCTTTTGACGACAGGAGTATCTTCCGGTGCATGTAGGTGGGATCCCGACCACTTGTCCAACAGGTCCCACTGGAATAATCTGGCCTGGGATCTGCCAAACTGTATGGCCTCGTAGGCCGCCACCATCTTCCCCAACAACCGAATGCACTGATGGATCGACACACTTGATGATTTCAATATCTGTTTTACCATTTTCTGGATTTCCAGAGCCTTTTCCACCAGTAGAAATACTCTCTGAACTTCTGTGTCCAGAATCATCCCGAGAAAAGACAATCTTGTCGTCGGTTCCAGCTGTGACTTTGGATAATTTATGATCCAACCGTGTTGTTGGAGTATTGACAGGGAGAGTGTGATGTCTTGTAACGACTGCTCCCTGGATCTCGCCTTTATCAGGAGATCGCCCAGATAAGGAATTATATTGACTCCTTTTTGACGCAGGAGAACCATCATCTCCGCCATCACCTTGGTGAATACACTCGGCGCCGTGGAGAGACCGAAAGGTAACGTCTGGAATTGGTAATGGCAATCCTGAACCGCGAATCTCAGATAAGCCTGGTGAGGAGGATAAATGGGAACATGCAGGTAAGCATCCTTTATGTCTACAGAGACCATGTAGTCCCCCTCCTCCAGACTGGAAATCACTGCCCTCAGTGATTCCATTTTGAACTTGAATCGTTTCAAGTAGAGATTCAGATTTTTTAGGTTTAGGATCGGTCTGACCGAGCCGTCCGGCTTCGGAACTACAAAAAGGCTTGAATAAAACGCCTCCCCTTGTTGTGACAAAGGTATCAGGACTATGACCTGATCCTGACATAATTTTTGGATTGCTGTTGTTACTGCTTCCCTTTCCGGAAGAGAAGCTGGCAAGGTCGATTTGAAAAATCGGCATGGGGGAACGTCTTGAAACTCCAGCTTGTATCCCTGGGACACTATTTGCAACACCCAGGGATCCAGGCCAGACAGAATCCAACCTTGGCTGAACAGTTTGAGACGTGCCCCCACCCGAGCGGCCTCCCGCAAAGGAGCCCCAGCGTCATGCTGAAGATTTGGCAGAAGTAGGGGTAGACTTCTGCTCCTGGGAACCTGAAGCCGCTGTGGACTTCTTTCCCTTTCCCCTTCCTGCAAAGAAGGGAGAACCTCTCGCTTTTTTGTATTTATTGGGCCGAAAGGACTGCATGTGCGGGTGATATGTCTTTTTTGCTGATGCAGGCGCAGAGGGCAAAAATGTCGACTTACCTGCAGTAGCCGCCGAGACTAATGCATCCAGTCCATCGCCAAATAAGACCTCACCTTTATATGGGAGAGCCTCCATATTTCTCTTGGAATCTGCATCCGCGTTCCACTGGCGAATCCACAACGCCCGCCGAGCCGATACTGCCATGGTAGCGGCTTGTGAACTCAAGAGTCCAATATCTTTAATCGCTTCTAGCATGTATGCGGCAGCGTCTTTGATATTCCCTAACTTAAGGAGTATCTCATCTTTATCAATCGTGTCAATTTCTGATGACACGCTTTCTGACCATTTTTCAATAGCGCGACTCACCCATGCGCAAGCAATTGTGGGCCTGAGCAGCGTACCATTGGCAACAAAAATGGATTTCAATGTAGTTTCCATCTTTCGGTCTGCCGGCTCATTTAGTGAAGCCGTGCCAGGTGCAGGGAGAATTACCTTCTTTGTCAACCTGGACAGTGCACTGTCTAACACAGGGGGTGACTCCCATTTTTTCCTGTCCTCCACCGGGAAAGGATAAGCTATTTGAATTCTCTTGGGAGCTCGTGGGAAGGAGAAAAAGTGACCTTGGATTTTTTTTCTTTATAGAAATAAGCCTTCTCCTGAGGTACAGGAGTGGCTTCCGTGACTTCCAGAACTTCCCTTATAGCTACAATCATATATTGTATATTTTTTTCCAATTTATGATCTATTTCTCTGGAGTCACTATCGTCGACACAAGAATCAGTGTCCGTGTCGGTATCAGTATTCACAATATTTGCAAGTGGTCTCTTATGGGACCCAGATGGGTCGCCTGCGGATGGAAGAAGAGCCCTGAAAAATCACATCCTCCACAGATTTTCTCCAGCACTCAGCATAAGATTCAGACTTATCTAATCTCCTATTGATATGATGCATACTATCACGTATCTCTTTCACCCATGCAGGCTCTTGGTGTGCCGGCAGCGCCCCCACATTACACTTCTGTGTCCCTAAAATGGTTTCCTCCGGGGAGGAACTCCCTGCCCCTGACATGTCTTACACACGTGTACAACACACACACAGACACACTGGGACTTATAGGGGACAGACCCACAGTAAAATCTGGCAGAGGGACACAGTTTAGGAGCAGCCAGTTCACAACCCCAGCGCCAGTATCTAATGCCTGTGAACACAGAATGCCCACTGATATGCTGCGCTTTTTACACAGTAAAACACACTTGTAAAGCTCCAAATTCGCATGTGCCCCCCCCCCCCCCTGTTTTTGCACCCTGATACTTGTAGTCAGAAGTGAAGGAGGACCAGCGATGTCTCTACAGCTCTGAGGAGAGAGAGAAAATGGCACTGAGCAGTGTGCTGGCTGCCTGAGTAAGAAGCTCTGCCCTTTTTACCTCAGAAACTTTTCATAATATTTATACTGGCGGGGGTAGGGCTGTGCCTGGGCATCTTATGCCCCATTTTTGCCAGTTTATAGAGGTGCTTTTGCTGCCCAGGGTGCCTCCCCCCCAACGCCCTGCACCCTGCAGTGCCTGTGTGTGTGGGCAGCAATGGCGCGCTGCGCTCCCGCCAGCCGCGCTGTACCTCAGCAGTCACTTTTCTTGATAGAAGATCTGTCTTCTTCTACTCACCTGTCTTCTGACTTCTGGCTCTGTGAGGGGGGTGACGGTGTGCTGTGGGAGTGAGCATCTAGACACGGCTAGCATTCAGTACCCTTCAGGAGCTAATGGTGTCCTGTCAGCCAGAAGCAGAGCCATGAAACTCTTCAGGAAGTTGGTTCCTACTTCTACCCCCTCAGTCCCATGAAGCAGGGAGTCTGTTGCCAGCAGTTCTCCCTGAAAATAAAAAACCTAACATAAGTCTTTTCAGAGAAACTCAGTAGAGCTCCTCAGAGTGCATCCAGTCTGCCTGGGCACATTTCTAAAACTGAGGTCTGGAGGAGGGGCACAGAGGGAGGAGCCAATTCACACCCATTGAAAAGTCTTAAGAGTGCCCATGGCTCCTGCGGAACCGTCTATACCCCATGGTCATGAAATGGACCCCAGCATCCTCTACGGACTAGGAGAAAAGGATTTACCGGTGGTTTCATCTTTCCACATAAACCAACCTATTGTGGTGCCAGTAGTTACTGACACGTTCACTGAGTCAAAGTCTCTAGATGTGGTTAGGGCTTTGAAGATTTATGTCGCTAGAACAGCTCGAATACGGAAAACAGAGTCTTTGGCCAGTATTTACTAAAAATTCGAGTTTGTCCGATTTGTGTTTTTTTTTCTAAGTCCCAATCCGGGAATTCACTAAGCACCAATCTCGGCAGTGTCTGGTCTATTCGTAATAGAGATGAGCGCCTGAAATTTTTCGGGTTTTGTGTTTTGGTTTTGGGTTCGGTTCCGCGGCCGTGTTTTGGGTTCGAACGCATTTTGGCAAAACCTCACCGAATTTTTTTTGTCGGATTCGGGTGTGTTTTGGATTCGGGTGTTTTTTTTAAAAAACACTAAAAAACAGCTTAAATCATAGAATTTGGGGGTCATTTTGATCCCAAAGTATTATTAACCTCAAAAACCATAATTTACACTCATTTTCAGTCTATTCTGAATACCTCACACCTCACAATATTATTTTTAGTCCTAAAATTTGCACCGAGGTCGCTGTGTGAGTAAGATAAGCGACCCTAGTGGCCGACACAAACACCGGGCCCATCTAGGAGTGGCACTGCAGTGTCACGCAGGATGTCCCTTCCAAAAAACCCTCCCCAAACAGCACATGACGCAAAGAAAAAAAGAGGCGCAATGAGGTAGCTGTGTGAGTAAGATTAGCGACCCTAGTGGCCGACACAAACACCGGGCCCATCTAGGAGTGGCACTGCAGTGTCACGCAGGATGGCCCTTCCAAAAAACCCTCCCCAAACAGCACATGACGCAAAGAAAAAAAGAGGCGCAATGAGGTAGCTGTGTGAGTAAGATTAGCGACCCTAGTGGCCGACACAAACACCGGGCCCATCTAGGAGTGGCACTGCAGTGTCACGCAGGATGTCCCTTCCAAAAAACCCTCCCCAAACAGCACATGACGCAAAGAAAAAAAGAGGCGCAATGAGGTAGCTGTGTGAGTAAGATTAGCGACCCTAGTGGCCGACACAAACACCGGGCCCATCTAGGAGTGGCACTGCAGTGTCACGCAGGATGTCCCTTCCAAAAAACCCTCCCCAAACAGCACATGACGCAAAGAAAAAAAGAGGCGCAATGAGGTAGCTGACTGTGTGAGTAAGATTAGCGACCCTAGTGGCCGACACAAACACCGGGCCCATCTAGGAGTGGCACTGCAGTGTCACGCAGGATGTCCCTTCCAAAAAACCCTCCCCAATCAGCACATGATGCAAAGAAAAAGAAAAGAAAAAAGAGGTGCAAGATGGAATTGTCCTTGGGCCCTCCCACCCACCCTTATGTTGTATAAACAAAACAGGACATGCACACTTTAACCAACCCATCATTTCAGTGACAGGGTCTGCCACACGACTGTGACTGATATGACGGGTTGGTTTGGACCCCCCCCCAAAAAAGAAGCAATTAATCTCTCCTTGCACAAACTGGCTCTACAGAGGCAAGATGTCCACCTCATCTTCACCCTCCGATATATCACCGTGTACATCCCCCTCCTCACAGATTATCAATTCGTCCCCACTGGAATCCACCATCTCAGCTCCCTGTGTACTTTGTGGAGGCAATTGCTGCTGGTCAATGTCTCCGCGGAGGAATTGATTATAATTCATTTTAATGAACATCATCTTCTCCACATTTTCTGGATGTAACCTCGTACGCCGATTGCTGACAAGGTGAGCGGCGGCACTAAACACTCTTTCGGAGTACACACTTGTGGGAGGGCAACTTAGGTAGAATAAAGCCAGTTTGTGCAAGGGCCTCCAAATTGCCTCTTTTTCCTGCCAGTATAAGTACGGACTGTGTGACGTGCCTACTTGGATGCGGTCACTCATATAATCCTCCACCATTCTATCAATGTTGAGAGAATCATATCCAGTGACAGTAGACGACATGTCCGTAATCGTTGTCAGGTCCCTCAGTCCGGACCAGATGTCAGCATCAGCAGTCGCTCCAGACTGCCCTGCATCACCGCCAGCGGGTGGGCTCGGAATTCTGAGCCTTTTCCTCGCACCCCCAGTTGCGGGAGAATGTGAAGGAGGAGATGTTGACAGGTCGCGTTCCGCTTGACTTGACAATTTTGTCACCAGCAGGTCTTTCAACCCCAGCAGACTTGTGTCTGCCGGAAAGAGAGATCCAAGGTAGGCTTTAAATCTAGGATCGAGCACGGTGGCCAAAATGTAGTGCTCTGATTTCAACAGATTGACCACCCGTGAATCCTTGTTAAGCGAATTAAGGGCTCCATCCACAAGTCCCACATGCCTAGCGGAATCGCTCCGTGTTAGCTCCTCCTTCAATGTCTCCAGCTTCTTCTGCAAAAGCCTGATGAGGGGAATGACCTGACTCAGGCTGGCAGTGTCTGAACTGACTTCACGTGTGGCAAGTTCAAAGGGCATCAGAACCTTGCACAACGTTGAAATCATTCTCCACTGCGCTTGAGACAGGTGCATTCCACCTACTATATCGTGCTCAATTGTATAGGCTTGAATGGCCTTTTGCTGCTCCTCCAACCTCTGAAGCATATAGAGGGTTGAATTCCACCTCGTTACCACTTCTTGCTTCAGATGATGGCAGGGCAGGTTCAGTAGTTTTTGGTGGTGCTCCAGTCTTCTGTACGTGGTGCCTGTACGCCGAAAGTGTCCCGCAATTCTTCTGGCCACCGACAGCATCTCTTGCACGCCCCTGTCGTTTTTTAAAAAATTCTGCACCACCAAATTCAAGGTATGTGCAAAACATGGGACGTGCTGGAATTTGCCCATATTTAATGCACACACAATATTGCTGGCGTTGTCCGATGCCACAAATCCACAGGAGAGTCCAATTGGGGTAAGCCATTCCGCGATGATCTTCCTCAGTTGCCGTAAGAGGTTTTCAGCTGTGTGCGTATTCTGGAAAGCGGTGATACAAAGCGTAGCCTGCCTAGGAAAGAGTTGGCGTTTGCGAGATGCTGCTACTGGTGCCGCCGCTGCTGTTCTTGCGGCGGGAGTCCATACATCTACCCAGTGGGCTGTCACAGTCATATAGTCCTGACCCTGCCCTGCTCCACTTGTCCACATGTCCGTGGTTAAGTGGACATTGGGTACAACTGCATTTTTTAGGACACTGGTGAGTCTTTTTCTGACGTCCGTGTACATTCTCGGTATCGCCTGCCTAGAGAAGTGGAACCTAGATGGTATTTGGTAACGGGGGCACACTGCCTCAATAAATTGTCTAGTTCCCTGTGAACTAACGGCGGATACCGGACGCACGTCTAACACCAACATAGTTGTCAAGGACTCAGTTATCCGCTTTGCAGTAGGATGACTGCTGTGATATTTCATCTTCCTCGCAAAGGACTGTTGAACAGTCAATTGCTTACTGGAAGTAGTACAAGTGGGCTTACGACTTCCCCTCTGGGATGACCATCGACTCCCAGCGGCAACAACAGCAGCGCCAGCAGCAGTAGGCGTTACACGCAAGGATGCATCGGAGGAATCCCAGGCAGGAGAGGACTCGTCAGAATTGCCAGTGACATGGCCTGCAGGACTATTGGCATTCCTGGGGAAGGAGGAAATTGACACTGAGGGAGTTGGTGGGGTGGTTTGCGTGAGCTTGGTTACAAGAGGAAGGGATTTACTGGTCAGTGGACTGCTTCCGCTGTCACCCAAAGTTTTTGAACTTGTCACTGACTTATTATGAATGCGCTGCAGGTGACGTATAAGGGAGGATGTTCCGAGGTGGTTAACGTCCTTACCCCTACTTATTACAGCTTGACAAAGG
This sequence comes from Pseudophryne corroboree, assembly GCF_028390025.1. NCBI lineage: Eukaryota > Metazoa > Chordata > Amphibia > Anura > Myobatrachidae > Pseudophryne > Pseudophryne corroboree. The sequence continues at coordinate 52,924,523 of NC_086451.1, forward strand.
GAACACACGGCTTGACACCTGTTGTCCGCATTTCTGGTGAAATACCTCCACACCGAAGAGCTGATTTTTTTGGTATTTTCACCTGGCATGTCAACGGCCATATTCCTCCCACGGACAACAGGTGTCTCCCCGGGTGCCTGACTTAAACAAACCACCTCACCATCAGAATCCTCCTGGTCAATTTCCTCCCCAGCGCCAGCAACACCCATATCCTCCTCATCCTGGTGTACTTCAACACTGACATCTTCAATCTGACTATCAGGAACTGGACTGCGGGTGCTCCTTCCAGCACTTGCAGGGGGCGTGCAAATGGTGGAAGGCGCATGCTCTTCACGTCCAGTGTTGGGAAGGTCAGGCATCGCAACCGACACAATTGGACTCTCCTTGTGGATTTGGGATTTCGAAGAATGCACAGTTCTTTGCTGTGCTGCTTTTGCCAGCTTGAGTCTTTTCATTTTTCTAGCGAGAGGCTGAGTGCTTCCATCCTCATGTGAAGCTGAACCACTAGCCATGAACATAGGCCAGGGCCTCAGCCGTTCCTTGCCACTCCGTGTGGTAAATGGCATATTGGCAAGTTTACGCTTCTCCTCCGACAATTTTATTTTAGGTTTTGGAGTCCTTTTTTTTCTGATATTTGGTGTTTTGGATTTGACATGCTCTGTACTATGACATTGGGCATCGGCCTTGGCAGACGACGTTGCTGGCATTTCATCGTCTCGGCCATGACTAGTGGCAGCAGCTTCAGCACGAGGTGGAAGTGGATCTTGATCTTTCCCTAATTTTGGAACCTCAACATTTTTGTTCTCCATATTTTAATAGGCACAACTAAAAGGCACCTCAGGTAAACAATGGAGATGGATACTAGTATACAATTATGGACTGCCTGCCGACTGCAGACACAGAGGTAGCCACAGCCGTGAACTACCGTACTGTACTGTGTCTGCAGCTAATATAGACTGGTTGATAAAGAGAAGATGTCTATGTAACTATGTATGTATAAAGAAGACTGAAAAAAATCCACGGTTAGGTGGTATACAATTATGGACGGACTGCCTGCCGAGTGCAGACACAGAGGTAGCCACAGCCGTGAACTACCGTACTGTACTGTGTCTGCAGCTAATATAGACTGGTTGATAAAGAGAAGATGTCTATGTAACTATGTATGTATAAAGAAGAATGAAAAAAAACCACGGTTAGGTGGTATACAATTATGGACGGACTGCCTGCCGAGTGCAGACACAGAGGTAGCCACAGCCGTGAACTACCGTACTGTACTGTGTCTGCAGCTAATATAGACTGGTTGATAAAGAGAAGATGTCTATGTAACTATGTATGTATAAAGAAGAATGAAAAAAATCCACGGTTAGGTGGTATTACAATTATGGACGGACTGCCTGCCGAGTGCAGAGACACAGAGGTAGCCACAGCCGTGAACTACCGTACTGTGTCTGCTGCGACTGGATGATAAATGATATAAAAAATATATATATATCACTACTGCAGCCGGACAGGTATATATTATATATTATATAATGACGGACCTGCTGGACACTGTCTGTCAGCAGAATGAGTTTTATTTTTATAGAATAAAAAAAACAAAAACACACAAGTGAAGTCACACGACGAGTGTTTAACTTTTTCAGGCAATCACAATATAAGTATACTACTAACTATACTGGTGGTCAGTGTGGTCAGGTCACTGGTCAGTCACACTGGCAGTGGCACTCCTGCAGCAAAAGTGGCTCCTGCTATAACCTATAACTGGCACTGCAGTAGTGCTCCCCAGTCTCCCCCACAATTATAAGCTGTGTGAGCTGAGCAGTCAGACAGATATATATAATATTATATATAGAGATGAGCGGGTTCGGTTTCTCTGAATCCGAACCCGCCAGAACTTCATGTTTTTTTTCACGGGTCCGAGCGACTCGGATCTTCCCGCCTTGCTCGGTTAACCCGAGCGCGCCCGAACGTCATCATGACGCTGTCGGATTCTCGCGAGGCTCGGATTCTATCGCGAGACTCGGATTCTATATAAGGAGCCGCGCGTCGCCGCCATTTTCACACGTGCATTGAGATTGATAGGGAGAGGACGTGGCTGGCGTCCTCTCCGTTTAGAATAGATTAGAGAGACACTTGATTTACTAATTTTGGGGAGCATTAGGAGTACTCAGTACAGTGCAGAGTTTTGCTGATAGTGACCAGTGACCACCAGTTTTATTTATAATCCGTTCTCTGCCTGAAAAAAGCGATACACAGCACACAGTGACTCAGTCACATACCATATCTGTGTGCACTGCTCAGGCTCAGGCCAGTGTGCTGCATCATCTATTATCTATATATAATATTATATATATCTGTCTGACTGCTCAGCTCACACAGCTTATAATTGTGGGGGAGCCTGGGGAGCACTACTGCAGTGCCAGTTATAGGTTATAGCAGGAGCCAGGAGTACATAATATATTATATAGTGAGTGACCCCCAGACACACAGTGCAGTTTATTTAATATATCCGTTCTCTGCCTGAAAAAAGCGATACACACAGTGACTCAGTCAGTCACATACCATATCTGTGTGCACTGCTCAGGCTCAGGCCAGTGTGCTGCATCATCTATATATATTATATATCTGTCTGACTGCTCAGCTCACACAGCTTATAATTGTGGGGGAGACTGGGGAGCACTACTGCAGTGCCAGTTATAGGTTATAGCAGGAGCCAGGAGTACATAATATTATATTAAAATTAAACAGTGCACACTTTTGCTGCAGGAGTGCCACTGCCAGTGTGACTAGTGACCAGTGACCTGACCACCAGTATATATAATATTAGTAGTATACTATCTCTTTATCAACCAGTCTATATTAGCAGCAGACACAGTACAGTGCGGTAGTTCACGGCTGTGGCTACCTCTGTGTCGGCACTCGGCAGCCCGTCCATAATTGTATATACCACCTAACCGTGGTTTTTTTTTCTTTCTTTATACATACATACTAGTTACGAGTATACTATCTCTTTATCAACCAGTCTATATATTAGCAGCAGACACAGTACAGTGCGGTAGTTCACGGCTGTGGCTACCTCTGTGTCGGCACTCGGCAGCCCGTCCATAATTGTATATACCACCTAACCGTGGTTTTTTTTTCTTTCTTTATACATACATACTAGTTACGAGTATACTATCTCTTTATCAACCAGTCTATATATTAGCAGCAGACACAGTACAGTGCGGTAGTTCACGGCTGTGGCTACCTCTGTGTCGGCACTCGGCAGCCCGTCCATAATTGTATATACCACCTAACCGTGGTTTTTTTTTCTTTCTTTATACATACATACTAGTTACGAGTATACTATCTCTTTATCAACCAGTCTATATATTAGCAGCAGACACAGTACAGTGCGGTAGTTCACGGCTGTGGCTACCTCTGTGTCGGCACTCGGCAGCCCGTCCATAATTGTATATACCACCTAACCGTGGTTTTTTTTTCTTTCTTTATACATACATACTAGTTACGAGTATACTATCTCTTTATCAACCAGTCTATATATTAGCAGCAGACACAGTACAGTGCGGTAGTTCACGGCTGTGGCTACCTCTGTGTCGGCACTCGGCAGCCCGTCCATAATTGTATATACCACCTAACCGTGGTTTTTTTTTCTTTCTTTATACATACATACTAGTTACGAGTATACTATCTCTTTATCAACCAGTCTATATTAGCAGCAGACACAGTACAGTGCGGTAGTTCACGGCTGTGGCTACCTCTGTGTCGGCACTCGGCAGCCCGTCCATAATTGTATATACCACCTAACCGTGGTTTTTTTTTCTTTCTTTATACATACATACTAGTTACGAGTATACTATCTCTTTATCAACCAGTCTATATATTAGCAGCAGACACAGTACAGTGCGGTAGTTCACGGCTGTGGCTACCTCTGTGTCGGCACTCGGCAGCCCGTCCATAATTGTATATACCACCTAACCGTGGTTTTTTTTTCTTTCTTTATACATACATACTAGTTACGAGTATACTATCTCTTTATCAACCAGTCTATATATTAGCAGCAGACACAGTACAGTGCGGTAGTTCACGGCTGTGGCTACCTCTGTGTCGGCACTCGGCAGCCCGTCCATAATTGTATATACCACCTAACCGTGGTTTTTTTTTCTTTCTTTATACATACATACTAGTTACGAGTATACTATCTCTTTATCAACCAGTCTATATATTAGCAGCAGACACAGTACAGTGCGGTAGTTCACGGCTGTGGCTACCTCTGTGTCGGCACTCGGCAGCCCGTCCATAATTGTATATACCACCTAACCGTGGTTTTTTTTTCTTTCTTTATACATACATACTAGTTACGAGTATACTATCTCTTTATCAACCAGTCTATATTAGCAGCAGACACAGTACAGTGCGGTAGTTCACGGCTGTGGCTACCTCTGTGTCGGCACTCGGCAGCCCGTCCATAATTGTATATACCACCTAACCGTGGTTTTTTTTTCTTTCTTTATACATACATACTAGTTACGAGTATACTATCTCTTTATCAACCAGTCTATATATTAGCAGCAGACACAGTACAGTGCGGTAGTTCACGGCTGTGGCTACCTCTGTGTCGGCACTCGGCAGCCCGTCCATAATTGTATATACCACCTAACCGTGGTTTTTTTTTCTTTCTTTATACATACATACTAGTTACGAGTATACTATCTCTTTATCAACCAGTCTATATATTAGCAGCAGACACAGTACAGTGCGGTAGTTCACGGCTGTGGCTACCTCTGTGTCGGCACTCGGCAGCCCGTCCATAATTGTATATACCACCTAACCGTGGTTTTTTTTTCTTTCTTTATACATACATACTAGTTACGAGTATACTATCTCTTTATCAACCAGTCTATATATTAGCAGCAGACACAGTACAGTGCGGTAGTTCACGGCTGTGGCTACCTCTGTGTCGGCACTCGGCAGCCCGTCCATAATTGTATACTAGTATCCAATCCATCCATCTCCATTGTTTACCTGAGGTGCCTTTTAGTTGTGCCTATTAAAATATGGAGAACAAAAATGTTGAGGTTCCAAAATTAGGGAAAGATCAAGATCCACTTCCACCTCGTGCTGAAGCTGCTGCCACTAGTCATGGCCGAGACGATGAAATGCCAGCAACGTCGTCTGCCAAGGCCGATGCCCAATGTCATAGTACAGAGCATGTCAAATCCAAAACACCAAATATCAGTAAAAAAAGGACTCCAAAACCTAAAATAAAATTGTCGGAGGAGAAGCGTAAACTTGCCAATATGCCATTTACCACACGGAGTGGCAAGGAACGGCTGAGGCCCTGGCCTATGTTCATGGCTAGTGGTTCAGCTTCACATGAGGATGGAAGCACTCAGCCTCTCGCTAGAAAAATGAAAAGACTCAAGCTGGCAAAAGCAGCACAGCAAAGAACTGTGCATTCTTCGAAATCCCAAATCCACAAGGAGAGTCCAATTGTGTCGGTTGCGATGCCTGACCTTCCCAACACTGGACGTGAAGAGCATGCGCCTTCCACCATTTGCACGCCCCCTGCAAGTGCTGGAAGGAGCACCCGCAGTCCAGTTCCTGATAGTCAGATTGAAGATGTCAGTGTTGAAGTACACCAGGATGAGGAGGATATGGGTGTTGCTGGCGCTGGGGAGGAAATTGACCAGGAGGATTCTGATGGTGAGGTGGTTTGTTTAAGTCAGGCACCCGGGGAGACACCTGTTGTCCGTGGGAGGAATATGGCCGTTGACATGCCAGGTGAAAATACCAAAAAAAATCAGCTCTTCGGTGTGGAGGTATTTCACCAGAAATGCGGACAACAGGTGTCAAGCCGTGTGTTCCCTTTGTCAAGCTGTAATAAGTAGGGGTAAGGACGTTAACCACCTCGGAACATCCTCCCTTATACGTCACCTGCAGCGCATTCATAATAAGTCAGTGACAAGTTCAAAAACTTTGGGTGACAGCGGAAGCAGTCCACTGACCAGTAAATCCCTTCCTCTTGTAACCAAGCTCACGCAAACCACCCCACCAACTCCCTCAGTGTCAATTTCCTCCTTCCCCAGGAATGCCAATAGTCCTGCAGGCCATGTCACTGGCAATTCTGACGAGTCCTCTCCTGCCTGGGATTCCTCCGATGCATCCTTGCGTGTAACGCCTACTGCTGCTGGCGCTGCTGTTGTTGCCGCTGGGAGTCGATGGTCATCCCAGAGGGGAAGTCGTAAGCCCACTTGTACTACTTCCAGTAAGCAATTGACTGTTCAACAGTCCTTTGCGAGGAAGATGAAATATCACAGCAGTCATCCTACTGCAAAGCGGATAACTGAGTCCTTGACAACTATGTTGGTGTTAGACGTGCGTCCGGTATCCGCCGTTAGTTCACAGGGAACTAGACAATTTATTGAGGCAGTGTGCCCCCGTTACCAAATACCATCTAGGTTCCACTTCTCTAGGCAGGCGATACCGAGAATGTACACGGACGTCAGAAAAAGACTCACCAGTGTCCTAAAAAATGCAGTTGTACCCAATGTCCACTTAACCACGGACATGTGGACAAGTGGAGCAGGGCAGGGTCAGGACTATATGACTGTGACAGCCCACTGGGTAGATGTATGGACTCCCGCCGCAAGAACAGCAGCGGCGGCACCAGTAGCAGCATCTCGCAAACGCCAACTCTTTCCTAGGCAGGCTACGCTTTGTATCACCGCTTTCCAGAATACGCACACAGCTGAAAACCTCTTACGGCAACTGAGGAAGATCATCGCGGAATGGCTTACCCCAATTGGACTCTCCTGTGGATTTGTGGCATCGGACAACGCCAGCAATATTGTGTGTGCATTAAATATGGGCAAATTCCAGCACGTCCCATGTTTTGCACATACCTTGAATTTGGTGGTGCAGAATTTTTTAAAAAACGACAGGGGCGTGCAAGAGATGCTGTCGGTGGCCAGAAAAATTGCGGGACACTTTCGGCGTACAGGCACCACGTACAGAAGACTGGAGCACCACCAAAAACTACTGAACCTGCCCTGCCATCATCTGAAGCAAGAAGTGGTAACGAGGTGGAATTCAACCCTCTATATGCTTCAGAGGTTGGAGGAGCAGCAAAAGGCCATTCAAGCCTATACAATTGAGCACGATATAGTAGGTGGAATGCACCTGTCTCAAGTGCAGTGGAGAATGATTTCAACGTTGTGCAAGGTTCTGATGCCCTTTGAACTTGCCACACGTGAAGTCAGTTCAGACACTGCCAGCCTGAGTCAGGTCATTCCCCTCATCAGGCTTTTGCAGAAGAAGCTGGAGGCATTGAAGAAGGAGCTAAAAGGGAGCGATTCCGCTAGGCATGTGGGACTTGTGGATGCAGCCCTTAATTCGCTTAACAAGGATTCACGGGTGGTCAATCTGTTGAAATCAGAGCACTACATTTTGGCCACCGTGCTCGATCCTAGATTTAAAGCCTACCTTGGATCTCTCTTTCCGGCAGACACAGGTCTGCTGGGGTTGAAAGACCTGCTGGTGACAAAATTGTCAAGTCAAGCGGAACGCGACCTGTCAACATCTCCTCCTTCACATTCTCCCGCAACTGGGGGTGCGAGGAAAAGGCTCAGAATTCCGAGCCCACCCGCTGGCGGTGATGCAGGGCAGTCTGGAGCGACTGCTGATGCTGACATCTGGTCCGGACTGAAGGACCTGACAACGATTACGGACATGTCGTCTACTGTCACTGCATATGATTCTCTCAACATTGATAGAATGGTGGAGGATTATATGAGTGACCGCATCCAAGTAGGCACGTCACACAGTCCGTACTTATACTGGCAGGAAAAAGAGGCAATTTGGAGGCCCTTGCACAAACTGGCTTTATTCTACCTAAGTTGCCCTCCCACAAGTGTGTACTCCGAAAGAGTGTTTAGTGCCGCCGCTCACCTTGTCAGCAATCGGCGTACGAGGTTACATCCAGAAAATGTGGAGAAGATGATGTTCATTAAAATGAATTATAATCAATTCCTCCGCGGAGACATTGACCAGCAGCAATTGCCTCCACAAAGTACACAGGGAGCTGAGATGGTGGATTCCAGTGGGGACGAATTGATAATCTGTGAGGAGGGGGATGTACACGGTGATATATCGGAGGGTGAAGATGAGGTGGACATCTTGCCTCTGTAGAGCCAGTTTGTGCAAGGAGAGATTAATTGCTTCTTTTTTGGGGGGGGTCCAAACCAACCCGTCATATCAGTCACAGTCGTGTGGCAGACCCTGTCACTGAAATGATGGGTTGGTTAAAGTGTGCATGTCCTGTTTTGTTTATACAACATAAGGGTGGGTGGGAGGGCCCAAGGACAATTCCATCTTGCACCTCTTTTTTCTTTTCTTTTTCTTTGCATCATGTGCTGATTGGGGAGGGTTTTTTGGAAGGGACATCCTGCGTGACACTGCAGTGCCACTCCTAGATGGGCCCGGTGTTTGTGTCGGCCACTAGGGTCGCTAATCTTACTCACACAGTCAGCTACCTCATTGCGCCTCTTTTTTTCTTTGCGTCATGTGCTGTTTGGGGAGGGTTTTTTGGAAGGGACATCCTGCGTGACACTGCAGTGCCACTCCTAGATGGGCCCGGTGTTTGTGTCGGCCACTAGGGTCGCTAATCTTACTCACACAGCTACCTCATTGCGCCTCTTTTTTTCTTTGCGTCATGTGCTGTTTGGGGAGGGTTTTTTGGAAGGGACATCCTGCGTGACACTGCAGTGCCACTCCTAGATGGGCCCGGTGTTTGTGTCGGCCACTAGGGTCGCTAATCTTACTCACACAGCTACCTCATTGCGCCTCTTTTTTTCTTTGCGTCATGTGCTGTTTGGGGAGGGTTTTTTGGAAGGGCCATCCTGCGTGACACTGCAGTGCCACTCCTAGATGGGCCCGGTGTTTGTGTCGGCCACTAGGGTCGCTAATCTTACTCACACAGCTACCTCATTGCGCCTCTTTTTTTCTTTGCGTCATGTGCTGTTTGGGGAGGGTTTTTTGGAAGGGACATCCTGCGTGACACTGCAGTGCCACTCCTAGATGGGCCCGGTGTTTGTGTCGGCCACTAGGGTCGCTTATCTTACTCACACAGCGACCTCGGTGCAAATTTTAGGACTAAAAATAATATTGTGAGGTGTGAGGTATTCAGAATAGACTGAAAATGAGTGTAAATTATGGTTTTTGAGGTTAATAATACTTTGGGATCAAAATGACCCCCAAATTCTATGATTTAAGCTGTTTTTTAGTGTTTTTTGAAAAAAACACCCGAATCCAAAACACACCCGAATCCGACAAAAAAAATTCGGTGAGGTTTTGCCAAAACGCGTTCGAACCCAAAACACGGCCGCGGAACCGAACCCAAAACCAAAACACAAAACCCGAAAAATTTCAGGCGCTCATCTCTAATTATATATAGATAATAGATGATGCAGCACACTGGCCTGAGCCTGAGCAGTGCACACAGATATGGTATGTGACTGACTGAGTCACTGTGTGTATCGCTTTTTTCAGGCAGAGAACGGATATATTAAATAAACTGCACTGTGTGTCTGGTGGTCACTCACTATATAATATATTATGTACTCCTGGCTCCTGCTATAACCTATAACTGGCACTGCAGTAGTGCTCCCCAGTCTCCCCCACAATTATAAGCTGTGTGAGCTGAGCAGTCAGACAGATATATATAATATTATATATAGATAATAGATGATGCAGCACACTGGCCTGAGCCTGAGCAGTGCACACAGATATGGTATGTGACTGACTCAGTCACTGTGTGTATCGCTTTTTTCAGGCAGAGAACGGATATATTAAATAAACTGCACTGTGTGTCTGGTGGTCACTCACTATATAATATATTATGTACTCCTGGCTCCTGCTATAACCTATAACTGGCACTGCAGTAGTGCTCCCCAGTCTCCCCCACAATTATAAGCTGTGTGAGCTGAGCAGTCAGACAGATATATATAATATTATATATAGATAATAGATGATGCAGCACACTGGCCTGAGCCTGAGCAGTGCACACAGATATGGTAAGTGACTGACTGAGTCACTGTGTGTATCGCTTTTTTCAGGCAGAGAACGGATATATTAAATAAACTGCACTGTGTGTCTGGTGGTCACTCACTATATAATATATTATGTACTCCTGGCTCCTGCTATAACCTATAACTGGCACTGCAGTAGTGCTCCCCAGTCTCCCCCACAATTATAAGCTGTGTGAGCTGAGCAGTCAGACAGATATATATAATATTATATATAGATAATAGATGATGCAGCACACTGGCCTGAGCCTGAGCAGTGCACACAGATATGGTATGTGACTGAGTCACTGTGTGCTGTGTATCGCTTTTTTCAGGCAGAGAACGGATTATAAAGTAGACTGCACTGTCCTCACTAGTAAACTCTCTCCACTCAGTCTCTACACTTCTACAGTAACAGTACTCCTCCTAGTCAGCTCCAGTAAATCTCTCTCAGTCTCTTATAATCTAAATGGAGAGGACGCTAGCCACGTCCTCTCCCTATCAATCTCAATGCACGTGTGAAAATGGCGGCGACGCGCGGCTCCTTATATAGAATCCGAGTCTCGCGATAGAATCCGAGCCTCGCGAGAATCCGACAGCGTCATGATGACGTTCGGGCGCGCTCGGGTTAACCGAGCAAGGCGGGAAGATCCGAGTCTGCTCGGACCCGTGAAAAAAACCATGAAGTTCTGGCGGGTTCGGATTCAGAGAAACCGAACCCGCTCATCTCTAATTCGTAATGGTTTGAATGACAACGTTCCGAAATACGAATGAATAGACCATCGGTCAAACGCGGCTGTTATTTCATAGAATACGGCCATTCACTATTCATTCGTATTTGGGTGTTAGTTTCTGAGTGGTCAAGTGCGGGTCTGTTTTTTTTTGATTCGTTAAAAAAAAGCAGCAAAAAAATAGACCTGCTTTTTCCAGTCGAGTTTGGATAACCATGCACGGATCAGTGAGATCTGTGCATGGTTATCTATGGGAAAGGGTCTGTTTAGTGTAAAAACAGAAAAAAAAATTGCGTGGGGTCCCCCCTCCTAAGCATAACCAGCCTCGGGCTCTTTGAGACGGTCCTGGTTGAAAAAATATGGTGAAAAAAATGACAGGGGTTCCCCCATATTTAATCAACCAGCACCAGGCTCTGCGCCTGGTCCTGTTTCAAAAAATATGGGGGACAAAAAGCGTAGGGGTCCCCCGTATTTTTAAAACCAGCACCGGGCTCCACTAGCCAGGTACATAATGCCACAGCCGGGGGACACTTTTATACTGGTCCCTGCGGCCCTGGCATTACATACCCAACTAGTCACCCCTGGCCGGGGGTACCCCGGAGGAGTGGGGACCCCTTCAATCAAGGGGTCCCCCCCCTCCAGCCACCCAAGGGCCAGGGGTGAAGCCCGAGGCTGTCCCCCCCATCCAAGGGCGGCGGATGGGGGGCTGATAGCCTTCTGAAAATTTGTGAATATTGTTTTTAGTAGCAGTACTACAAGTCCCAGCAAGCCTCCCCCACAAGCTGGTACTTGGAGAACCACAAGTACCAGCATGCGGTGGAAAACCGGGCCCGCTGGTACCTGTAGTACTACTACTAAAAAAATACCCCAATAAAAACAGGACACACACACACCGTGACAGTACAACTTTATTACATACATGCACACTAACATACACACATACTTACCTATGTTCCCACTAGGCTCGGTCCTCTTCTCCATGTAGAATCCTTGGGGTACCTGTGAAAAAAATTATACTCACATAATCCAGTGAAGAATCCAACCTTTGAATAATCCACGTACTTGGCAAAAAAATAAAACGGAAAACCGACCACGCACTGAAAGGGGTCCCATGTTTACACATGGGACCCCTTTCCCCGACTGCCAGGACCCCCCCTGACTCCTGTCAAAGAGGGTCCCTTCAGCCAACCAGGGAGCGCCACGTCGCGGCACCCTCCTGATTGGCTGTGTGCTCCTGTAGTGTCTGTCAGGCAGCACACGGCAGTGATACAATGTAGCGCCTATGCGCTCCATTGTAGCCAATGGTGGGAACTTTGCGGTCAGCGGTTGACCGAAAGTAACCTCACCGCTGACCGCAAAGTTCCCACCATTGGCTACAATGGAGCGCATAGGCGCTACATTGTATCACTGCTGTGTGCTGCCTGACAGACACTACAGGAGCACACAGCCAATCAGGAGGGTGCCACGATGTGGCGCTCCCTGATTGGCTGAAGGGACCCTCTTTGACAGGAGTCAGGGGGGGTCCTGGCAGTCGGGGAAAGGGGTCCCATGTGTAAACAATATTCACAAATTTTCAGAAGGCTATCAGCCCCCCATCCGCCGCCCTTGGATGGAGGGGACAGCCTCGGGCTTCACCCCTGGCCCTTGGGTGGCTGGAGGGGGGTACCCCTTGATTGAAGGGGTCCCCACTCCTCCAGGGTACCCCGGCCAGGGGTGACTAGTTGGGTATGTAATGCCAGGGCCGCAGGGACCAGTATAAAAGTGTCCCCTGGCTGTGGCATTATGTACCTGGCTAGTGGAGCCCGGTGCTGGTTTTAAAAATACGGGGGACCCCTACGCTTTTTGTCCCCCGTATTTTGGAACCAGGACCAGGCGCAGAGCCCGGTGCTGGTTGATTAAATATGGGGGAACCCCTGTCATTTTTTTCACCATATTTTTTCAACCAGGACCAGCTCAAAGAGCCCGAGGCTGGTTGTGCTTAGCAAGGGGGGACCCCACACAATTTTTTCCAGATTTTTTAAGACTTTAATCAACTTTTTAAGGTACACAATGAAGCCCTGCACGGATCTCACATATCCGGCCGGGATTCCTTGTGTTTTTTCAGGCAGTGTTTTACTCATCACTCCCGTATAACACTGCCTGATATTACGAATCACATCGACATCGGAAAAAACTATTGTGCAAAACTCGGCAGCTTAGTGAATGACCGTATCAGGATTCAAAAAGTTGCAGTAAAATGCACCCGATACCATTCGAGTTCAAACACCCTTCAAAACGGCCAATACACGAATATTAGTAAATAAACCCCTTTGTTTGTACTGTATCCTCCCAACAAGATTGGGTGTCCTGCTTCCAAGCAGACTATTGTGCGTTGGATCAGAGGTACGATTCAGCACGCTCATACTATGGCTGGATTGCCGTTGCCGACGCCGGTGAAGGCCCATTCCACCACTAGGAAGGTGGGCTCATCCTGGATGGCTGCCCGGGGGGGTCTCGGTATTGCAACTTTGCCGAGCAGCTACTTGGTCGGGGTCAAACACATTTGCATAATTCTACAAGTTTGACACCTTGGCCGATGAAGATCTCAAGTTCGGTCAATCGGTGCTGCAGGGTCATCTGCCCATACTGGAGCTTTGGTATAAACCCCATGGTCATGAAGTGGACCCCAGCAACCTCTAGGATGTATGAGAAAACAGGATTTTGTTACCGATAAATCCTTTTCTCCTAGTCCGTAGAGGATGCCGGGTGCCCGTCCCAGTGCGTACTTTACCTGCAGTTTTGTTATTAGAGTTACACAAGTTGTGTTATATTAGTTTCAGCATGTTGCTGTAATTGGTTCATGCCTGTTGGCGTGTGTTCTGTTGAATGCCTTGTTGTGCGGCATGGTTGAGGTGTGAGCTGGTATGTATCTCACCACTAGTTTAAAGTAAATCCTTTCCTCGAAATGTTCGTCTCCCTGGGCACAGTTCCTATAACTGAGGTCTGGAGGAGGGGCATAGAGGGAGAAGCCAGTTCACACCCATTGAAAAGTCATAAGCGTGCCCATGGCTCCTGCGGAACCGTCTATACCCCATGGTCATGAAGTGGACTCCAGCATCCTCTAGGACGTATGAGAAAATAAGGATTTTAAGGTATGCACTATATATCAGTCCCCCCCACTACCACCCCCGCAGATACACACTGATTGTAGCATGTCACTCATCCCGATTAGCAGGTCCCCCATCCCTTATAATATTTATTATTGCACCCCTCAATCATTGACTCTATTATCAGTGCCTTATACAAGGGCTGACAATTAAGTTAGCGAACTCACCACCGTACACTAGCAGATTTACCTGTAGGCAATTAAAGCAGCCGCAAGGGACTGGCAAGTTCCAGGGGGCTTGCTGACAGATCATGGATTCGGGAAGGCATTTCTGATTTCCTCTGAAACTGTCAGAGTGCTAGGCTGGCTGAATACTTCCGGCAGGCTGTCATTGACTAGATGGAGAGTGTGTATACCAGCGCTGGCTGTTTATAGCAAAATAGAACGGCTTGTAATATTAAAAATATATATAACAATTTATTAAAATTACACACAACATTAGAAATTCATGAATATTGATATGTATCACCAATTCTCTGTGCTGGTGTAGCTTGGTTGCCAAAGGTCTCCACCAAGTGTGTAGCTACCATAGTTGCAGGGAGTGCAGCTGCTATGGGCCCAGAGCTGAGAGGGGCCCACCTTCCCTGTCACAGTTACATGTGTTATATACAAGGGTGTAGCTAGCATAGCGTATGACTCAGAGGCAGAACTCTGGGAGGCAACGGAGTCATCTGCCGCCGGGCTCCTGCTCTGAAGGGGGGCACCTCTCCTCCCATTCTGTGACACCAGTGAATTAAGTTAATTGATAGCTGCCGCTATCTTTTCAGTGGCCAACTTCCTCACTGGTCCTTGCACCTTACAAATCACACCCTCTTTATTATACACATTTTACAAGTGTCACACCCAGGATTAGAAACCACACCCTATTACACTGGAAGCAGACACCTTACTGATGAAGCTGTTTGCGCCTGTATAGGAAATATGAGAATTTTAACTATATGAAGATACTTCTCTGACAATTACACGTAACTTCATATAGTTAGCATTCTCATGCTTCCTCTACAGGAGCAAATACCTCCATCAGTAAAGTGTCTGCTGTTACACACACACACACACACACACACACACACACACACACACACACACACACACACACACACACACACACACACTTATCTTGATATAGGAAAAAGGGGGGCACCAATTTTTATCTTGCCTCCGGGCAACTGGGACGAACTTACGCCACTGGTATGACTGAATCATTGTGTGCAACTCTAAATCATAGTGTGCATCTCTGAATCATAGCATATGACTCTAAATCATAGTGTGCAACTCTAAATCATAGTGTGCAACTCTGAATCATAGCATATGACTCTAAATCATAGTGTGCGATTCTAAATCATAGCTTGTGACTCTGAATCATAGCATATGACTCTAAATCGTAGTGTGTGACTCTATATCATAGCATGACTGAATAATAGTGTGCAACTCTAAATCATAGTGTGCAATTCTGAATCATAGCGTATGATTCTAAATCATAGTGTGCAACTCTGAATCATAGTGTATGACTCTGAATCATAGCATATGACTCTAAATCATAGTGTGCAACTCTGAATCATAGCATATGACTCTAAATCATAGTGTGTGGTCCTAAATCATAGCTTGCGACTCTGAATCATAGCATATGACTCTAAATCATAGTGTGTGACTCTAAATCATAGTGTGCGACTGAATCATAGCGTATGACTGCATCATTGTATGCAACTCTAAATCATAGTGTGCGATTCAGAATCATAGCATATGACTCTAAATCATAGTATGCAACTCTAAATCATAGTGTGCGATTCTGAAACATAGCGTATAACTCTAAATCATAGTGTTCAACTCTAAATCATAGTGTGCGATTGAATCATAGTGTATGACTGCATCATTGTGTGCAACTCTAAATCATAGTGTGCAACTCTGAATCATAGCATATTATTATTATTATTATTATTATTATTATCCTTTATTTATATGGCGCCACAAGGGTTCCGCAGCACCCAATTACTGAGTACATAAACACATAATCAAACAGGAAAACAGCAACTTACAGTTGATGACAGTATAGGACAAGTACAGGGTAAATAAACATTGTTACATCAGCAGATGACACTAGAATAAGTATCAGGTGGCAGAAGACTGCTGGATTTGGTGCAGTTGAAGATTATTAAAGTAAGAAAGGATAAGCACATGAAGCAAGAGGGCCCTGCTCTGGAGAGCTGACAATCTAAAGGGAGGGGTAGACAGACAGGGGTGACACAGATGGGGCACATAGAGATCGTAGAACAGAGGGTTAGGATGATATTTGGCTGGGTTTGGTGAAGAAGTGGGTCTTGAGAGCCCGTTTGAAGTTTTGTAGAGAGGTGGAGAGTCTGAGGGGGAGAGGCAGGGAATTCCAGAGAAGTAGTGCAGCACGTGAAAAATCTTGGAGGTAGGAGTGGGAGGAAGTAATCCGTAGGCAGGAGAGTCGGTGTGCATTAGCAGAGCGAAGAGGACGGGTGGGAGTGTAAAGGGAGATAAGGTCAAAGATGTAGATGGGAGAGGAGTGGGTGAGGGCTTTGTAAGCGAGTGTGAGAAGCTTGAAATGGATTCTGAAAGGGAAGGAGAGCTAGTGAAGGTCTAGTAAGAGAGGAGAGGTGGACGTAGTGCGTTTGGTGAGGAAGATGAGCCGGGCAGCAGCATTGAGTATAGATTGGAGTGGAGAGAGGTATTTGTCAGGAATGCCAGTCTGGAGGAGATTACAGTAGTCCAGTCTGGAGATGACCAGTGAGTGGATAAGAGTCTTAGTAGCATCCTGGGTCAGAAAGGGTCTGATCCTGGAAATATTTTTTAGATGAAAATGGCAGGTTTGTGACAGGTGCTGAATGTGTGGTTTGAAGGAGAGGGAGGAGTCAAGGGTTAGTCCAAGACAGCGCACTTGGGGGCTAGAGGAGATAGTAGTGCCATCAATAGATAATGAGATTGTAGGAGGTGAGGTTATGCGGGAGTGAGGGAAGATGATCAGCTCGGTCTTAGACATGTTAAGTTTAAGAAAGCGCTGGGACATCCAAACAGAGATAGCAGTGAGACAGTTGGAGATGCGATTGAGGAGAGCAGGGGAGAGGTCTGGAGAGGAAAGATAGATTTGGGTGTCATCAGCATAGAGCTGATATTGGAAACCAAAAGAACTAAAAAGCTTATCTAGTGAGGACGTATAGAGAGAGAAGAGAAGAGGACCAAGGACAGAACCTTGGGGTACCCCTACAGTTAGTGGAAGTGAGGGGGAGGTGGAGTCATGAGAGAAGACAGAGAAAGAACGGTCAGAAAGGTAGGAGGACAGCCAAGAGAGGGCAGTGTCACGCAGACCAATGGAGTGAAGAATTTGCAGTAGGAGAGGATGGTCCACAGTGTCAAAAGCAGCAGAGAGATCAAGTAGAATAAGTATAGAGTTGTGTCCCTTAGATTCAGCAGCATGGAGGTCATTACATACTTTTGTAAGGGCAGTTTCAGTGGAGTGGAGAGGACAGAAGCCAGACTGGAATGGGTCAAGCAGTGAGTGTGAGGAAAGAAAGAAAGTAAGGCAGTTGTAGACAATACACTCAAGGAGTTTGGAGACAAAAGGGAGGAGAGAGATGGGTCGGTAGTTGGAGAGAGTGTTTGGATCAAGGGTAGGTTTTTTAAGAATAGGAGAGATGAGTGCATGCTTGAAGGCAGAGGGGACAGTGCCTGATGAGAGGGATAGATTGAGAAGGTGGGAAAGATGGGAACAAGCAGAAGGAGAGAGGTAGCGGAGGAGGCGGGAGGGGATAGGGTCAAGTGGGGAGGTGGTGAGGGGACAGGAACGAATGAGGGTCATGACTTCCTCTCCAGATGCATAGGAGAAAGATGTCAGAGTAGGTGCGAGGGATGGGTAGGGTTGGTAAGGGATGGGAGAAGGCTGGTTACTGATGGTCTGGTGTGATGTGATGTCCTGACGTATGGGGCAATATTTACTAATATTCGTGTTTGAGTCGGTTTGTGTAGTGTTTAAACTCGTTTTGTATCAGGTGCATTTTCATGCAACTTTTTGAATCCATGGCCCTCATTCCGAGTTGTTCGCTCGCAAGGCGAATGTAGCAGAGTTACACACGCTAAGCCGCCGCCTACTGGGAGTGAATCTTAGCTTCTTAAAATTGCGACCGACGTACGCGCAATATTGCGATTACAAACGAGTTAGCAGTTTCTGAGTAGCTTCAGACTTACTCTGCCTGTGCGATCAGTTCAGTGCTTTTCGTTCCTGGCTGACGTCATAAACACACCCAGCGTTCGCCCAGGCACTCCCACCGTTTCTCCGGCCACTCCTGCGTTTTTTCCGGAAACGGTAGCGTTTCCAGCCACACGCCCCTAAAACGCCGTGCATCCGCCCAGTAACACCCATTTCCTGTCAATCACAATGCGAACGTCGGAGCGATGAAAATGCCGTGAGTAAACTTACTTTCATCATAGTAAAGTTACTTGGCGCAGTCGCAGTGCGAACATTGCGCATGCGCACTAAGAGAATTCTCACTGCGATGCGATGAAAATCTCCGAGCGAACAACTCGGAATGAGGGCCCATATACGCAAAGTTACTAAGCATTCGAGTTTATTGTTTTCGTGTTTTCCGATGTCGATGCCAGCCGGGTTTTTTTGGCACATTTGCGGCCGTCATTGTCTTTTGCGTACGTGTTTTTGTTGTTTTTGCTGGGTTCTTTTCTAAGTTAAACGCGGCAGGGGTTTTTTTTTTCCGCGGCCGCATTTTCACTTTTAGTTTCGATTTTCATCCCCGTTCATGATTGGTTGTGTTTCAGATGGTAGGAGTGTCTGTGCGCAACCATATAAATACACCCCAAACCGTCCGCACCTCGTGGGTTTAGTTAGTGGTGAGGAGGGAGGTTGTGCTGTGGAGGTTGGTGAGTAGTTGGTTTGGTGAGGAGTTTTTTGGGCGATTTCTGAGTGTAGTATTGTGTTTGAAAGTAGTCTTGTCATTCTTGTAGTCTTGTATTTTGTGGTTTTGTCTAATTTTTGGTCCAAGTAATTTTTTTTAAAGTCCCTTGTCACTGTGTGTGTGTGTGTGTGTGTGTGTGTGTGTGTGTGTGTGTGTGTGTGTGTGTGTGTGTGTGTGTGTGATTTGTGTGTGTGATTTGTGCAGTGGTAGTAGAGGAGTGTGTTGTTTGTCTTTTTCTTTTTCTATGTTAAGTGTTTAGACACACAATTATGTGTGACTCAGAGGTGGGTGAGGTGGAGGGTGTGAGTGAGGGGGAGGAGGTCGGTCAGGTGGAGGAGGTGAGTGTGTGTGAGGTTAGTGAGGTGGAGGAGGTAGGTGAGGTTGCTGCAGCAGCCTCAAGTGACAGTGATAGTGACAGTCAGAGAGCTCCGCAGCCACGCACCACTACTAAGACTGGGCGGAATGTAAAGTTTAGTTATGCAGAAAATGTGGCATTGGTGTGGGAGCTGATGAAGTATCAGCGCCAGCTATTTGGGCCTGAGTCAGCCAAGGTGCCAACACGGAAGAAGACAGTGTTGTGGGCGAAAGTAGTTGCTGCTGTAAATAGTGAGGGGGTGGTGAAGCGGACGGAGGACACGTGCTGCAAACGGTACTATGACATAAAGCGACGTGTCAAGTCCAAAATGGCTAAGGAGGCGAAGTCGGCTCGCAAAACAGGTGGTGGTCCTCCCTTTATTGCCACATAGCTGGACTATGAGGAGCCCATGCGGACTATAATCCCTCCAGAAGTAGTGTCTGCAACCCATGTCCGGGATTCCGATCGCCCCAGGAAGGATGGTGAGCATGTGTATTTGCCTTAACATTCTATGACATTACTTCTGGATTACTGTATGTTTTAAATGTGTGTCATGTGACGTTGCATATTACTCCCATCTTCAAGTGTGCGTCATCAAATACATTGTTTTGGGTCATGTTTTATTCAAAAGTCAATGTAACGTCTTACTTGCTTGTATGTCATGTGGTTTTTGGACAGTACATTTTCCATGTGTAGCTTGGACTTGGTGTGTCATTGAATTGTCCCGCAATAATGTTTTCCTTTTGCACATTGTACATTTTGAAAGTTGGAATATGTTTTTTATTTCAGTTATCCATGTGCAATGTTTCCAAATCAGTGGTTGATATGTTAGAGGCTGGAGTAGTGCAAAGTGTCTTTGAAGGCAGTTACATGTGTAATTTCATTAGTACTCAATGTAATATTGTTTAAGTCAAGGCCACTATTTGCTGGTTCATTTTGAGTGTGTATTTGTACACTGACACAACAACTGCAGACTTAGTTACCTTACTGTTTTTTTTATAATTTTTTTTTTTTTTTTGGCCTCATATTGTGGTAATGTGTGTTTGGAGTGCCACATCACAGACCTATTTCTATATTGCATCTGTAATTTTTTACCTTTTATTAGAAAATGAAGCTGTGTGTGTTTTGACTTGTTAGTGTATGTTTTTGGAATTGTGTCCTATGTCTGTGTCCTGTATATGATTCCCTGTGTTGCACTTTCCATAGTGCATATGGCTATTGGACGTTGTTTTGGGTTTGATGTTGTGCTTTTTGTGTTTAATGTCCTTAATTTTAAATTCATAATAAAACATCCATTTTTTAAAGATGTAATGTTTATAAGCATAATGGGTGGATGTATTAACAATAGCATGATTTTTTGGGAGGGGGATTTACAGTGTTGAAAAAAAGCAGTATTGGTCGTCCTACAGTCACTCCCATCACATCTGATGATGATGACGCTGCGGAAGCAGGTAAAGTGTCCATTGTAGTATAGGTTAGGTTTGTAAATGAATGGCCATAACAAAATGCCATTTTCAATACTAGGTCCATCCAAAGAAGTCTTAAGCAGCAGAAGGCGCACTTCTGGAACACACCACAAAAAACATCTGCCAGCAAAGAAAGCAAGGTCTGATGTCCAGGGCCAACCACAGCAGGCTACCCCGCCACGAAGATCATCTACTGTTTGTTCGGTGCCCCCACTCCAAATTTTGGACACACCTCCAAGACGACAACCACACTCCCCTCATCTTGATTGTGAGTAACAAACTGTGATAACAATTAAAAATGTCAGATCTTTAAAAAACCATTTACTTAAACTCATTAAGTAAATACCCATCAAAATCTGCTATATTTACCCAAGTCAGTAAAACATGAAATGGAAACCTAACAAATGGCCTTCACAACATCCAGTAAAGATATGTATGTCCACATCAGCCAAACAGTAGCACAATGTGTGGAAGATGCTGCAACATAAACTCATGTGTAAGCTTTGCAAATAGTAAGGTTGTTAGAATCATTTACACATGTGTGTTTGTCCTAACATTGCCAACTGCATACTAAAACATTACTATGTTTTGGTTGGAGACACTATAAGGCAACACATTATGGATTACAATGTGTTTTTAGTCAGGAGTATGTCTGATGTACCATACAACTCATGTGTTTGCTTTCAGAATGAAGTAACCAGACACATTTGCCACAAACAGGCATACTGTATGTATGTATGTATTTAAGTAATGAGTGATGATGTTGCTAGGCCAGATATCTGAAAGCACCAGTCCATTACACGTGTTCCATGTTTAGTGCTTTGTACCAATGTATTAAACATATGGATAAGTAACGGATAAATGTTTTTAATTTCAGCTTCTAGTCCTGGTACCAGCATCCCTCCGCAACAACAGCAACACAGTGACATGGATGACACAATCATGTTAGAAATGCATCCAGTAATCGAAGGAATCAGCCCCCCAGCACCTGTGAGTACTCCACCACAGCAAAGCAGACCACCACCCCAACACAGCCCAACAACACCAGTAACACAAGGCCCTGATCAAGTGTTCTGGACCATTTGGGCTAGACAGCAGGCCACTAATGAAGATTGCCTGCGTAGGCAGATCCAAATGTTTGCAAGCCTACCATCTCACCTCAGACGAATCAGCAGAAATCTGAGTAGACAAAATGAAACAAACACAAGAATTGCAAATACCATGGAAATCATGCGTGCAGACATTACACATGTCATGGGCAACTTACAGCGCATAATGGAAGAACAGCACAGACAACAGCAAAGCTATATAAACATTTTAGAAAGCAATCAAATGATCAATGAATTCATGTCCAGAATTGTAGACAATCAAAATGCTGCAACACGTGAACTCAATGCCATCCTCACTAACCTCAATGAAACACTCAGATCCCTGCAGCAACAGCAAACAAGCAGCAGTTCTGGTACGACTACTCCAAATGTAACGCCAGTGTCATCACCACCAAGGCGCTCCACCAGAGCACGCCAACACGACAGTGGTAAAGGCAAAGGCCAGAACAAGCAACCACCCAAATAAACATTTAAAAAAAACACACACCCATTTCTTTAAAGAGAAGAGAAACAAAACACTTACCAAGTGTATGATTAACAGAATATATATAACACTTAGCTCCTTGACAATTTGTACAACATCATTAATTATAACTGGTACAAACAACAACAGGAATTTTGTTTGCAAATTTCTTTATCATCTTTGTATTTTTTGTTAGCAGGAAACTGTTGTTTGAGCTGCACATAGATGTTAGCATGCAGAAAGCAGACCACTTGATTTTTTTCTAATCATTACTCTTTATAGATTCTAATCATTCTTTGAGCCAGAAGACAGACTAATTGGCAGCCAGGCAGATTGTTTTAAGCAGGCAGAAAGCAGACCACTTGATTTTTTTCTAATCATTACTCTTTCTAGATTCTAATCATTCTTTGAGCCAGCAGACAGACTAATTGGCAGCCAGGCAGATTCATCCATGACCAATACAATTTACAATGTGAATTGTAACTGTTTAACATTTCTTCTCTAGATTAATTGACAATAAAAACACAATTGAGTTGGCTAAAAGTGTCCTAATATGTTGGGGATAATATTTAGATAATTTAGTCCGAAAATGACTGACATTATTGTTGTGCCATGTTTGTGTGTGTTAAAAATAAGTAATCAGATTTAAAAACATGATGCAGAAACAACAACATTTGAAATATTTGAAAGTTGAACACAAATGTGTGTAATAATGGATATATGTTGAAAAATGTGTGTTGCCTTACAAATCTACAAGTTTTGGGCTGCAAACATAAGGAAATAAATTATTTGGCATGAGAGAAGTTTGTGTCCCTTTTATAAACATCCTAATTCAGGTTAGAATGATTTGTAAGTGTCAACACATGTAAACACGGATGAAAAAAGCAGGTCTATTTTTTTGCCGCTTTTTTTACCGATTCGCAAAAAAATACGACCGCAATTGAGCACTCAGAAACTAACACCCAAATACGAATGAATAGTGAATGCCCGTATTCTATGAAATAACAGCCGCGTTTGACCGATGGTCTATTCATTCGTATTTCTGAACGTTGTCATTCAAACCATTACGAATAGTCCAAACACTGCCGAGATTGGTGCTTAGTGAATTCCCGGTTTGGGACTTAGAAAAAAACACACAAATCGGACAAACTCGAATTTTTAGTAAATACTGGCCATGGAGTAAATTTTGGATGTGAAGTAAGTGGCAAAGTCAAGAGCAGAGAGTGAGGAAGGGAGACGAGGTGGAGGTGGGCAGAGGAGTGAGTTGAGAGTGGCAAAGAGACGCTAAATCATAGTGTGCAACTCTAAATCATAGTTTGCGACTCTGAATCATAGTGTGCAACTCTAAATCATAGTGTTTGACTCTGAATCATAACATATGACTCTAAATCATAGTGTGCAACTCTAAATCATAGTGTGCAACTCTGAATCATAGCTTGCGACTTTGAATCATAGCATATGACTCTAAATCATAGTGTGTGCCTCTATATCATAGTGTTTGACTGAATCATAGCATATGACTCTAAATCATAGTGTGCAACTCTAAATCATAGTGTGCAACTCTAAATCATAGTTTTTGACTCTGAATCATAGTGTGCAACTCTAAATCATAGTGTTTGACTCTGAATCATAGCATATGACTCTAAATCATAGTGTGCAACTCTAAATCATAGCTTGCGACTCTGAATCATAGCGTATGACTCTAAATCATAGTGTGCAACTCTAAATCATAGTTTGCGACTCTGAATCATAGTGTGCAACTCTAAATCATAGTGTTTGACTCTGAATCATAGCATGTGACTCTAAATCATAGTGTGCAACTCTAAATCCTAGTGAGCAACTCTGAATCATAGCATATGACTCTAAATCATAGTGTGTGATTCTAAATCATAGCTTGCGACTCTGAATCATAGCTTATGACTCTAAATCATAGTGTGTAACTCTATATCATAGTGTATGACTGAATCATAGTGTGCAACTCTGAATCATAGTGTGCAATTCTGAATCATAGCGTATGACTCTAAATCATAGTGTGCAACTCGAAATCATAGTGTGCTACTCTGAATCGTAGCATATGACTGAATCATAGTGTGCAACTCTAAATCATAGTGTTCGACTCTGAACCATAGGGTGGAATTCAAATGTTTGAAAAATCGGTTGGGTGTCTGTCTATTAGATAGGAAAAAACAGACTCCCAACTGACTTTTCAAACATTTGAATCTCCCCCATAGGGGTAAATTTACTAAGATGGGAGTTCTATTTAAGATGAGATGTTGCCCATAGCAACCAATCAGATTCTACTTCTCATTTATCTAGCACATTCTAGAAGATAATATCTGGAATCTGATTGGTTGCTATTGGCAACATCCCATCTCAATTAGAACGCCCATCTTAGTAAATTTACCCCATAGAATATGATTCTAAGGGGTCTATTCATGAAGCAGTGATAAGAGTGGAGAAGTGAGCCTGTGGAGAAGTTGCCCATGGCAACCAATCAGCTGCTTCGTACAATTTTATAGTATGCAAATTATAAATGTTATTTCAATGCTGATTGGTTGGCATGGGCAACTTCTCCACTGGCTCACTTCTCCACACTTTTCACTGCTTCATGAATAGACCCCAAACTCATAGTATGCGATTCTAAATTATAGCTTGCGACTCTGAACCATAGAGCACCACCCTAATACCCCTTTTCCACTAGCTCAAAAAACACGGGGTTTTGCACGGGGGCACGCATTTACCCGTGTTTTTTGCTAGTGGAAATGGCTCCCTCTGAAAAAACCCAGGTCAAGTGATCCAGGAATCCTACCTGGGTAACTACCTGGGTAGGACACGGGAATGACCCGGGTAAGGTGTAGTTACAGCATGTGAAGATCCCATACCTCCCTGACCGCAGTGTCCCACGGGCGGTCGGGAGGTTGGGGGGGAGGGGGGGGGAGGTATGGCAGCACATGCTGCCAGCGCTGCTGTCTCTCCTGCTATGCAGACAGCAGCGCGGGCCGGAAAAGCGTGTGCCAGAGGCTGGGGGCAGCCCAGCAGCTTCTACAGTGCTGGGCTTGCCCCCAGCGTGACGGTGGGCAGCATCGAATTGGGGGCGTGGCCTAACGGGGCCGAGGCCATGCCCCGGGGGTCCCAATCTGCCGGTTTTCCTGGCGCTTGGAGATAACGTCTTCTCCAAGTGCCGGGCAGAAGACACTGTACCCGGGTGCATTGCAAATGGCGCCTACACGGAATATTCCCGGGTCGGCGCCGTAGTGCAAAAGGGGTCCGTCTCGGGTCTGACCTGGCTCAGAACCGTGTTTGAACACACCCCACCCAAATCTAACACTCTCTGCACATGTTACATCTGCCCCCCCTGCAGTGCACATGGTTTTGCCCAACTGCTAACAAATTTGCTGCTACGATCATGGGGGTAATTCAGAGTTGATCGCAGCAGCAAATTTGTTAGCAGTTGGGCAAAACCAAGGGCCTAATTCAGACCTGATCGCTCGCTAGGGGTTTTTGCACTCCTGCGATCAGATAGTCGCTGCCCATAGGGGAGTGTACTTTTGCTTTGCAAGTGTGCGAACTCATGTGCAGCCGAGCGGTACAAAATAGTTTTGTGCAGTTTCTGAGTTGCCTAGAACTTACTCAGCCGCTGCGATCATTTCAGCCTGTCCGGGGCCGGAATTGACGTCAGACACCCATCCTGCAAACGCTTGGACACGCCTGCGTTTTTCCAACCACTCCCTGAAACGGTCAGTTACCACCCACAAACGCCCTCTTCCTGTCAATCTCCTTGCGATCAGCTGTGCGAATGGATTCTTCGTAAAACCCATCGCACAGCAACGATCTGCTTTGTGCCAGAGCAACGTGCCTACGCATGCACAGTTCTGACCTGAACGCTGCGCTGCAAAAAAAGCAAGAGTGCGATCTGGTCTGAATGACCCCCTATGTGCAGTGCTGGGATGGCAGATGTAACATGTGCAGAGAGAGTTAGATTTGGGTGGGGTGTGTTCAAACTAAAATCTAAATTGCAGTGTAAAAATAAAGCAGCCAGTATTTACCCTGCACAGAAACAAAATAACCCACCCAAATCTAACTCTCATACCTCCCAACTTTGCAGGATCTGGAAGTGGGACCCCATGATCGGCAAAGCCACGCACGCTGCCTAAAAGGGGGCGTGGCTACAGAAAGTGGGCTTGGCTTCAGTGCGCTGCTGGCATGCCCCCAGTACCTCTGTCTCCATGAATAGACGCTGCATGCGCATGCGCACAGCGTCTATTCACCGTGGTCTGCAGCGAGTGGAAGAGCCTCCCACCTGTCCCCCTCCACTGCGGGACACTGCTGCCCGCGGGTGGGACAGCCGGACAGTCCCAAAGAAAGGGACTGTCCCGCGAAAATCGGGACAGTTGGGAGGTATGCTCTCTGCAAATGTTATATCTGCCCCACTTGCACTGCACATGGGGGTCATTCCGAGTTGATCGCTAGCTGCCGTTGTTCGCTGCACAGCGATCAGTGTCAAAAATGGCTAATCTGAGCATGCATAGGCACCGCAATGCGCACGCGCGTCGTACGGGTACAAAGTCCATTGTGGTTTTGCACTGGTTCTAGCGACGATTCCAATCGCACAGACGGCCGCAAGGAGATTGACAGAAAGAGGGCATTTCTGGGTGTCAACTGACCGTTTTCAGGGAGTGCCTAGAAAAACGCAGGCGTGTCTTGGCGTTCGCTGGGCGGGTGTGTGACGTCAAAAGTCGTCCCTCTGTCGTTAGAATCAACGTACAGGATAAGTAAGTCCAGGGCTGGTCTTGTTTTGCACAAAAAGATTTTGCAGGCGCTCTGCTGCACAGGAATTCGCACTTCTGCAAAGCGAAAATACACTCCCCGGTGGGCAGCAACAATGCGTTTGCACAGTTGCTAAAAACTGCTAGCGAGCGATCAACTCGGAATGACCCCCATGGTTTTGCCCAACTGCTAACAAGTTTGCTGCTCTGATCAACTCTGAATTTCCCCCAATGATCACTGGGAGAAGAGAGAGGAGTCTATCTTAGGGCAAGTGTTTAGTAATAACTAGAGATGTGCACTTGAAATTTTTCGGGTTTTGTGTTTTGGTTTTGGGTTCGGTTCCGCGGCCGTGTTTTGGGTTCGACCGCGTTTTGGCAAAACCTCACCGAATTTTTTTTGTCGGATTCGGGTGTGTTTTGGATTCGGGTGTTTTTTTCAAAAAACACTAAAAAAACAGCTTAAATCATAGAATTTGGGGGTCATTTTGATCCCAAAGTATTATTAACCTCAAAAACCATAATTTCCACTCATTTTCAGTCTATTCTGAACACCTCACACCTCACAATATTATTTTTAGTCCTAAAATTTGCACCGAGGTCGCTGGATGACTAAGCTAAGCGACCCTAGTGGCAGACACAAACACCTGGCCCATCTAGGAGTGGCACTGCAGTGTCACGCAGGATGGCCCTTCCAAAAAACACTCCCCAAACAGCACATGACGCAAAGAAAAAAAGAGGCGCAATGAGGTAGCTGTGTGAGTAAGATAAGCGACCCTAGTGGCCGACACAAACACCTGGCCCATCTAGGAGTGGCACTGCAGTGTCACGCAGGATGGCCCTTCCAAAAAACACTCCCCAAACAGCACATGACGCAAAGAAAAAAAGAGGCGCAATGAGGTGTTAGGGTCTCCTGCCCTGTGCTGCCACGTCGTCATGGCAACCGGGAGACAAGTACTAGCGGAGTAACCTGAGCGCAGCTGATACCCAGGTTCGGGTCTTTTGCTGTGCAGTGGTTATAGGCTCTGTGCACGGCAGGGGATCCTGTGCTGGTTTTTGTGCTCACAGTCTGTGAGGTCTGAGTGGGGCGTGGACAGCACCTGCTTTATAAGGCCTCTTTCCAGGTTAAGCAGATGCTGCTGAATCTTTGTTGGTTAGTCAGTTCCTGAAAGTTAGCCAGTACTGTGTAGCTTTGTATTTGTTTGTTGCTTACTGCAAATAGGCCTGGGAATTTGGTATTACACTCTGCCAATCCAGACCTAGCAGTAAGACTGGAGTCAGTCGTTTAGCTTGCTGGGGTTCTGTTACTACTCTGTGAACTTAGCAAGTTTGCGGCTGTATTCTAAGACTTGCCTGTCTAATCCTGTCTCACTGTGCTAGGTGTCAGGGGTCAGTTTAGTGGCAGTAAACTGAACCTGTGCACTGCAAGTGAGAATTAGGATTGTGGAGACTCTCCTTGTGTCTATCATTCCATCTCTGACCAAGGAGTTTACTGCCACACCCGTTGGTAACCCTTTAGGGTTTTGCTGTTGCCCTTAGCAACAGCATTTCGGGTTCTCTATGTATTAAAACACAACATCTTGCTTTTCCCATCTGAGCATTTCTAATACAAGGGAGATACCCAGTTCCTTAGCCTCTGGGCTTCTCTGTTCACTTTGTGTGTATTTTGTTACCCTATCACCTTCTGTGTACGTTATGTCATATTCCCCAGTCTGTCTGTGAGTCCATTTGTGGTGCATAACAGTTCTGACACCAGTACTTTCCTGCAGGCACTGGTGTACATAACATATTCAGCAGCCTAATACTCCTGTTGAAATTTTGTGGGAATATGGAGCATACCCCTCAAAATACGTTGCAACAGGTGGTCGATCAGGTGCAGGTCCTGACTCGACAATTTAATGATCTGTCCATTAAAATGCACACCTCCCAGGCTGCTGGCGGAGCTCCCGCAGCAGCAGCACCTGCAGGGGTTAAGGAGCCGAAAGTAAATCTCCCGGATCGTTTTTCTGGAGATCGCTCGCAGTTCTTTTGTTTTAAGGAGAGCTGCAAGCTATACTTCCGGCTTAGGCCTCAGTCTTCTGGGTCGGAGATTCAGCGGGTGGACATAGTGATTTCCTTGCTACAAGGAGACCCACAGGTCTGGGCATATGGGTTGCAGCCTGACTGTCCGTCGCTTAAAAGTGTTGATGCTTTTTTTACGGCACTGGGCATGTTGTATGATGACCCTGACAAGACGGCCTCAGCCGAGGCTCAGATTTCGATCCTTAAGCAAGGGCGAAGGCCAGTTGAGGTTTACTGTACGGAGTTTCGGAGGTTGGCCCATGATACCCAGTGGAATGACCCAGCCCTGAGACACCAGTACCGAAGAGGTCTTTCTAACCAGATAAAGGACCAACTGGTACAATATCCCTTGCCTGATAGCTTGGATCAGCTCATGCAGTTATCCATCCGGGTGGATAGACGGCTGAGAGAGCGTAGGCTTGAAAGGGAGACTGAGATTTCCTTCCTTCCCAAGGGAACCTCAGACTCTGAGGAATTTTCCGAGGAGCCTATGCAGATTGGGGCTACCCGCCTCTCCTCGCGTGAGAAGACGCGGAGGAGACAGCAGGGGTTGTGTTTGTACTGTGGGAATAAAGGTCATGTGGTAGTATCATGCCCAGAAAAGCCGGAAAACTTCAGGGCCTGAGGGTGATGGGAAATATCCTGTCAGGCCAGAAGTCAGAATTTCCCAAGAAGACTTTTATCATTCCGGTGACCTTGAAGATCCTCGGTCAAACTGTCAAGACTGAGGCCTTTGTGGACAGTGGGGCCGACGGGGTTTTTATGGACCGCCAATTCGCCCTGAAACACTCTGTTCCCTTAGTACCCTTGGCATCGGAAATTGAGATTTGTGGGTTAAACGGGGAACCATTATCCCAAGGTAAAATTACCTCTTGCACTAGCCAGATTTCTTTGTTTATTGGAGCCACACACTCTGAAAAATTGTCCTTTTATGTGACTGTCTGTACTTTTGCCCCATTGGTGTTGGGGTTACCCTGGTTAAGGGCCCACAATCCTCAATTTGACTGGGTCTCTGGGGAGATTCTTAGTTGGGGTACTGATTGTTTCAGGAGTTGCTTGAGCCTTCCAGTCAGGCTCTCGCAGCTAAGTTTGCCAGGATTGCCAGGGTGTTATGCAGATTTTGCGGACGTGTTCTCCAAAAAAGTTGCAGAGGTACTACCTCCCCATCGCCCCTATGACTGTGCCATTGATTTGTTGCCAAATGCTAAGCTTCCCAAGAGCAGGTTGTACTCCCTGTCACGTCCTGAGACTCAGGCTATGGCAGAGTACATTCAGGAGAACTTGGCTAAGGGATTTATCAGACCTTCACAGTCTCCAGTTGGGTCGGGGTTCTTCTTCGTGGGTAAAAAGGACGGTTCGTTGCGACCCTGCATCGACTTCAGGGAATTGAACCGTATCACGATTAAAAACTCATACCCACTGCCTCTCATTTCGGTCTTGTTTGACCAGCTTCGTACTGCCACCATTTTTTCTAAGATTGACCTACGCGGTGCGTACAATCTAATCCGAATAAGAGAGGGGGATGAATGGAAGACTGCCTTTAATACCCACTCAGGGCATTATGAATATTTGGTGATGCCTTTTGGGCTCTGTAATGCCCCGGCAGTCTTCCAGGATTTCATGAATGATGTGCTCAGGGAATATTTGGATAGATTCTTAGTTGTATACTTAGATGACATCCTAATCTTCTCCCATTCCCTGGAGGAACATCGGAAGCATGTACGCTTAGTCCTCCAGAAACTCAGAGACCACCGGCTTGGGGCGAAGCTGGAGAAGTGCGAATTTGAAGTTCAGCAAATCGCATTTCTAGGATATATTATCTCCCCAGAAGGTTTCCAAATGGAGGGTTCCAAGGTACAGGCAGTCCTGGATTGGGTGCAACCCACTAGTTTGAAGGCGCTTCAGCGTTTCCTGGGCTTTGTGAATTTTTATAGACGATTTATCGCTGGATTTTCGTCTATAGTGGCGCCCTTGGTGGCACTCACTAAGAAAGGGGCGGATGTTGCTCACTGGTCTTGTGAGGCTAAAGCGGCTTTTGCCCGTCTCAAAAGGGCATTTGTTTCGGCCAAGGTGCTGCGACACCCAGATCCAGAGCGTCCTTTTGTGGTGGAGGTGGATGCCTCTGAGATGGGTATTGGGGCAGTGCTTTCTCAGATGGGAGTGTCTGATAATCGCCTTCATCCCTGTGCTTACTTTTCCCGTAAATTTTCGCCGGCCGAGATGAATTATGACGTGGGTAACCGGGAATTGTTGGCTATTAAGGATGCACTCGAGGAGTGGAGACACTGGCTTGAGGGGGCTAAGTTTGTGGTCTCAATTCTCACTGACCATAAGAATCTGGCATATTTAGAGTCAGCGAAGCGTCTCAATGCCAGGCAGGCACGATGGGCTTTGTTTTTTGCTCGCTTTAATTTTTTGATAACATATCGCCCTGGGTCAAAAAACATCAAGGCTGATGCGCTCTCGCGGAGTTTTGCTCCAATCCAGGAGACCACCGAGGAGCCGTTGCCCATTGTTTCCCCATCATGTATTAAAGTGGGCATTACCCAGGACCTCTTATCATTAGTCCTTAGAGCACAGGAGCAGGCTCCTCCAGACCTTCCGGTAGGTCTTTTGTTTGTGCCTCCTAGGTTAAGACAGCGAGTGTTCCTGGAATTCCATGCCAAGAAGTCGGCAGGTCACCCGGGTATTGCCAGAACTCGGGAGTTGCTATCTAGGGCGGTGTGGTGGCCCTCGGTGGCTAAGGATGTGGATCAGTGGGTTCGGGCATGTGACATCTGTGCCCGAAATAAGACTCCTAGAGGGGTTCCTGTTGGCCCATTACATCCACTCTCTATCCCATCTAAGCCATGGACCCACATTTCAATGGATTTTGTGGTGGACTTGCCCAAATCCTCGGGGATGACAGCCATCTGGGTTGTCGTTGACAGGTTTTCGAAGATGGCGCACTTCGTTCCACTGGTTGGGCTGCCATCGGCCAGACGCCTGTCTGAATTATTTATGCTGCATGTTGTGCGTCTCCACGGGTTGCCACTTGATGTGGTCTCTGACCGCGGATCCCAGTTTGTGGCCAAATTCTGGAGGGCATTTTGTTCCGATCTCCAGATTTCTGTCAGCTTGTCGTCAGGCTACCATCCGCAGTCTAATGGGCAGACTGAAAGGGTGAACCAGTCCTTGGAGCAGTTCCTCAGGTGTTATGTCTCCAAGTGTCAGACTGACTGCTCATCTGTCCATGGCGGAGTTTGCCTATAACAACGCGGCTCACTCTGCTACAGGGATCTCTCCCTTCCTTTGTGTGTATGGGCATCATCCTAAGGCCAATTCTTTTGACCCCCTGGACTCCACGCCTGGTGGTTCCTCTGTGGTTTCGGTCCTTAGAGGTATTTGGCGGAAAGTGAAGAAAGCCCTTGTGTCTGTGTCATTAGTGACCAAAAGGGTTTTTGATAAGCGGAAAAGACCCTGCAGCTTCAAATTAGGAGACTTCGTCTGGTTGTCTACCAAGAATTTGAAGTTGAGACAGCCATCTCATAAGTTAGGCCCCCGGTTCATCGGCCCTTATAAGATCACCAGGGTTATCAATCCGGTGGCATTTCAGTTAGATCTGCCCCGTTCTTTGGGTATCAATAAAACATTTAATTGTTCCCTTTTAAAACGGGCGATTAGTAATCCTTCTTCCAGTGGAAGACCTTCCCCTCTTCTGATACGTGGCCAGAGGGAGTTTGTTGTTGAAAGGATTCTTGACTCCAAGGTGGTTCGGGGTTGGCTGTAATTTTTGGTGCACTGGAAGGGGTATGGCCCGGAGGAGCGGTCGTGGGTGCGCGGTTGTGATCTTCATGCCCCCAGACTGATACGCTCTTTCTTCTCGCAGTTCCCCGATAAACCCGGTGGTAGGGGTTCTTTGACCCCTCGTCAGAGGGGGGGTACTGTTAGGGTCTCCTGCCCTGTGCTGCCACGTCGTCATGGCAACCGGGAGACAAGTACTAGCGGAGTAACCTGAGCGCAGCTGATACTCCGGTTCGGGTCTTTTGCTGTGCAGTGGTTATAGGCTCTGTGCACGGCAGGGGATCCGGTGCTGGTTTTTGTGCTCACAGTCTGTGAGGTCTGAGTGGGGCGTGGACAGCACCTGCTTTATAAGGCCTCTTTCCAGGTTAAGCAGATGCTGCTGAATCTTTGTTGGTTAGTCAGTTCCTGAAAGTTAGCCAGTACTGTGTAGCTTTGTATTTGTTTGTTGCTTACTGCAAATAGGCCTGGGAATTTGGTATTACACTCTGCCAATCCAGAACTAGCAGTAAGACTGGAGTCAGTCGTTTAGCTTGCTGGGGTTCTGTTACTACTCTGTGAACTTAGCAAGTTTGCGGCTGTATTCTAAGACTTGCCTGTCTAATCCTGTCTCACTGTGCTAGGTGTCAGGGGTCAGTTTAGTGGCAGTAAACTGAACCAGTGCACTGCAAGTGAGAATTAGGATTGTGGAGACTCTCCTTGTGTCTATCATTCCATCTCTGACCAAGGAGTTTACTGCCACACCCGTTGGTAACCCTTTAGGGTTTTGCTGTTGCCCTTAGCAACAGCATTTCGGGTTCTCTATGTATTAAAACACAACATCTTGCTTTTCCCATCTGAGCATTTCTAATACAAGGGAGATACCCAGTTCCTTAGCCTCTGGGCTTCTCTGTTCACTTTGTGTGTATTTTGTTACCCTATCACCTTCTGTGTACGTTATGTCATATTCCCCAGTCTGTCTGTGAGTCCATTTGTTGTGCATAACAGTTCAGACACCAGTACTTTCCTGCAGGCACTGGTGTACATAACATGAGGTAGCTGTGTGAGTAAGGTAAGCGACCCTAGTGGCCGACACAAACACCTGGCCCATCTAGGAGTGGCACTGCAGTGTCACGCAGGATGGCCCTTCCAAAAAACACTCCCCAAACAGCACATGACGCAAAGAAAAAAAGAGGCGCAATGAGGTAGCTGCGTGAGTAAGATAAGCGACCCTAGTGGCCGACACAAACACCTGGCCAATCTAGGAGTGGCACTGCAGTGTCACGCAGGATGGCCCTTCAAAAAAATACTCCCCAAACAGCACATGACGCAAAGAAAAATTAAAGAAAAAAGAGGTGCAAGATGGAATTGTCCTTGGGCCCTCCCACCCACCCTTATGTTGTATAAACAGGACATGCACACTTTAACCAACCCATCATTTCAGTGACAGGGTCTGCCACACGACTGTGACTGAAATGACGGGTTGGTTTGGACCCCCACCAAAAAAGAAGCAATTAATCTCTCCTTGCACAAACTGGCTCTACAGAGGCAAGATGTCCACCTCATCATCATCCTCCGATATATCACCGTGTACATCCCCCTCCTCACAGATTATCAATTCGTCCCCACTGGAATCCACCATCTCAGCTCCCTGTGTACTTTGTGGAGGCAATTGCTGCTGGTCAATGTCTCCACGGAGGAATTGATTATAATTCATTTTAATGAACATCATCTTCTCCACATTTTCTGGAAGTAACCTCGTACGCCGATTGCTGACAAGGTGAGCGGCGGCACTAAACACTCTTTCGGAGTACACACTTGTGGGAGGGCAACTTAGGTAGAATAAAGCCAGTTTGTGCAAGGGCCTCCAAATTGCCTCTTTTTCCTGCCAGTATAAGTACGGACTGTCTGACGTGCCTACTTGGATGCGGTCACTCATATAATCCTCCACCATTCTTTCAATGGGGAGAGAATCATATGCAGTGCCAGTAGACGACATGTCCGTAATCGTTGGCAGGTCCTTCAGTCCGGACCAGATGTCAGCATCAGCAGTCGCTCCAGACTGCCCTGCATCACCGCCAGCGGGTGGGCTCGGAATTCTGAGCCTTTTCCTCGCACCCCCAGTTGCGGGAGAATGTGAAGGAGGAGATGTTGACAGGTCGCGTTCCGCTTGACTTGACAATTTTCTCACCAGCAGGTCTTTGAACCCCAGCAGACTTGTGTGTGCCGGAAAGAGAGATCCAAGGTAGGTTTTAAATCTAGGATCGAGCACGGTGGCCAAAATGTAGTGCTCTGATTTCAACAGATTGACCACCCGTGAATCCTTGTTAAGCGAATTAAGGGCTCCATCCACAAGTCCCACATGCCTAGCGGAATCGCTCCGTGTTAGCTCCTCCTTCAATGTCTCCAGCTTCTTCTGCAAAAGCCTGATGAGGGGAATGACCTGACTCAGGCTGGCAGTGTCTGAACTGACTTCACGTGTGGCAAGTTCAAAGGGCAGCAGAACCTTGCACAACGTTGAAATCATTCTCCACTGCGCTTGAGACAGGTGCATTCCACCTCCTATATCGTGCTCAATTGTATAGGCTTGAATGGCCTTTTGCTGCTCCTCCAACCTCTGAAGCATATATAGGGTTGAATTCCACCTCGTTGCCACTTCTTGCTTCAGATGATGGCAGGGCAGGTTCAGGCGTTTTTGGTGGTGCTCCAGTCTTCTGTACGTGGTGCCTGTACGCCGAAAGTGTCCCGCAATTCTTCTGGCCACGACAGCATCTCTTGCACGCCCCTCTCGTTTTTTAAATAATTCTGCACCACCAAATTCAAGGTATGTGCAAAACATGGGACGTGCTGGAATTTGCCCATATTTAATGCACACACAATATTGCTGGCGTTGTCCGATGCCACAAATCCACAGGAGAGTCCAATTGGGGTAAGCCATTCCGCGATGATCTTCCTCAGTTGCCGTAAGAGGTTTTCAGCTGTGTACGTATTCTGGAAACCGGTGATACAAAGCGTAGCCTGCCTAGGAAAGAGTTGGCGTTTGCGAGATGCTGCTACTGGTGCCGCCGCTGCTGTTCTTGCGGCGGGAGTCCATACATCTACCCAGTGGGCTGTCACAGTCATATAGTCCTGACCCTGCCCTGCTCCACTTGTCCACATGTCCGTGGTTAAGTGGACATTGGGTACAACTGCATTTTTTAGGACACTGGTGAGTCTTTTTCTGACGTCCGTGTACATTCTCGGTATCGCCTGCCTAGAGAAGTGGAACCTAGATGGTATTTGGTAACGGGGGCACACTACGTCAAGAAATTGTCTAGTTCCCTGTGAACTAACGGCGGATACCGGACGCACGTCTAACACCAACATAGTTGTCAAGGCCTCAGTTATCCGCTTTGCAACAGGATGACTGCTGTGATATTTCATCTTCCTCGCAAAGGACTGTTGGACAGTCAATTGCTTACTGGAAGTAGTACAAGTGGTCTTCCGACTTCCCCTCTGGGATGACCATCGACTCCCAGCAGCAACAACAGCAGCGCCAGCAGCAGTAGGCGTTACACGCAAGGATGCATCGGAGGAATCCCAGGCAGGAGAGGACTCGTCAGAATTGCCAGTGGGGGGGCGTGGTCTGGGGTCTGAAGGAGGCAGACGTGCTGGAAAAGAGCTCCTTAGACCCATAATCTAAATCAAATATTCCACTTGTGTCCACACCTACCAGGCCACCCCACTTCATCTACTGCCCTCCTGGTGCCCCCCAGCTGAGACCCCTGAGGTACCGCGGAATCGGGGAGCAGTTTTAACTGCTCCCGCGGATTGCGGCCTGCGGGGTCGGAAGAAGCCGGGGTCTCGATTTTAACAGTAGGCCGGAGACGGCTCCGGGACCCGCTGATCGGGCCGCGAACGTCAGGAGGAACAACAAGCACCCACCTGCCGCCGGCCGCTTGCTGCGGCTAGTCGTTCTCTCCCTGCCTCCGGCTTCCACAGTGACGGGGACCCGGCAACTCGGCAGACGGGAGGAGGACGGAGGACGCCCGGCGGCCATCTTGGGTTCAGTGAGAGGCACTGTGCTGTGCTTTCACTGCGGCTGCAGCACCGCACAGAAAGAAAAAAGGGAGATCCACAAAGCTGGGCTATATAGACTTGCTCACACTACAATATATTACAAAAACAATCACCCCACCCATCTATCCATCCACCCATCCATCCATCCATCCATCCATTTAATTACTCTTTATAATAGCTGGCCAACTCCTTAATCGGTGGCCTGGGGTCCTATACATACACCCCGATCGAGATATATCAGAGACACCACCATAACAAGTGGAAACATGGGCCCCTAGCCTCGTGCATGCCTGCCTGATGCCACCCTAAGACCACGAGGGGGGTTCTTGCACGATGACGGCGCTCATACTACATAATGCCGAGGAAATGTGAAAGTGTAATTCTAATCTGCTCTATCTAAAGACCGATCTCATGGTGAAAGGGATAAAGAAAAAAAAGAAGGCCAAGACTAAGCCGGACGAGATTCCTCCCACCGCGAATCGACGTTCATCAGATCTACGTCAGTTCCTAACCTCTCCAACCTCGACCCTCTCTACTTCTACTAACGTCCCGACCTTCTCGAGTATACGCGACCCGGTGGACGACATGACCTCCCCTGGGCCTTCAGAGCCCTCACAGGCCCTCTCCTTATCGGCGGAGATAAGTGAAATATTGTCTCATGTACGATCACTTCCCACGAAACAAGACTTCTCCGCATTGGAGACCCGTCTACTATCCACCATCACTCAGGAAGTGACAGCGCTCCGACAAGATATGTCTCAAATCGCGACTCGAGTCGATGTCCTGGAACGCCATGAATCGTCTACTGTGGACTCTTTGACTAAATTCCGGGATGTCCTATCTCACCAACAGGACGATAT
This sequence comes from Pseudophryne corroboree, assembly GCF_028390025.1. NCBI lineage: Eukaryota > Metazoa > Chordata > Amphibia > Anura > Myobatrachidae > Pseudophryne > Pseudophryne corroboree. The sequence goes on from NC_086451.1 coordinate 52,962,283, forward strand.
CTCCTTCTTAAAGTCGCGCATAGAGGACATGGATAATCGCGGCCGGCGGAATAATATTAGAGTCAGGGGCCTGCCAGAGAGCGTCCAGCAAACAGACCTGGTACACGCCTTATCTAAGATATTCGGGGAACTTATTGATTTGGATCCGAATAAAGACATCATATTTGATAGAGCCCACAGAGCCCTTCGCCCTCGAGGCTTACCCTCCGACAGACCACGGGACGTGATTTGTAGGCTACACTATTACGCCCAAAAAGAAGATATAATGAGGTCGGCTCGTCTACTTGACAACATTGAATTTCAAGGCGACAAGATTCAGATTTTCCCTGACCTTGCCTGGTCAACCTTACAACAACGTCGCGCCTTGAAACCTCTCACAGACTCTCTCAGGAAGCTCGGGCTGAAATACAGATGGGGCTTTCCATTCTCCCTCCAGGTCTCTCATGGCGGCAAAATTGCGAGTCTTTCTAGACCGTCGGATTTACAGGCTTTCTTCACGATTCTAGGTATCCCCCCGGTTCCGGTTCCTGACTGGGACGCCTTTCACCACCTTCCGGACTTACCTGTTGTACTCCCTCCAGAAGACGCGTGGCAGCAGGTTCGCACCCCACGGATGCGGGGATCCACTCCTGGCCCACAACTTCTGAAGCCTCCTTGAGTGTGATGCCTCGTCCCGAGTGGATGTAAATTTACTTGCCGAATATGTTATACATAGATTTTTTCTATCTTTTCATAGTGCAATGTATTGTTCACCAATGTGATCGGTTTCTGTTTTTACTTGTATTTTCTCTTTTCCTTTTTATTTCTTGTTGTCTTTGTTTACGTGGGTGGATAACAGCGTACAGACACTAAAGTCTATTGAAACCCGGCTTGATGACTGGAGGTTTGTCTGTGCGCTCTTATTCCAATACATGTACTTATATATTTGTATGCTCTATTTTTCATGTTTCACATATGCCTAGTGCATACCTCGGTGATACCGTATATTTAACGAGTTTCTATATTGGGAGTGGTCGCTGTCCTGAACCCCCCGCAGGACCCCAATATGCTGCATCCCCTGTTTCTTTGGACTGGGAGTTGGCAGGATTCCGCTCCTGTCCTTCTTGCAGCAGTTCTTGTAGTAATACCACTCATGTTTAATGTTAAAGTATTTTTTGGCGGAGATTCCCCCGCCGCAGCTTTTTCTTTCTATTTCTTTGCTCCTTCTTTTTTCCTACCTCTCCCCCCTGCTATCTTTCCCTCACCTTTCCCAGGGTCTGCCGAAGAGGAGACTATCCTGAAACGATTGGATCCGACTGACAATGGGGGTGAGTGATCTACACGTTACTACCCTTAACGTCAAGGGGCTGAATGTCCCTGAAAAAAGGTCTAAACTTCTTAAATGGCTTAGAGACGAGAAAATAGACGTTGCTTTTATTCAGGAAACACACTTCAAGATGGGACACGCTCCGTCCCTAAAATGCCACTATTACCCGCATGTTTTCCTGTCCAATAATTCGGCTGGTAAAACACTGGGTGTAGCCATTCTACTAGCCCGCCATCTGCCTGTCCTCAATGTAGCCTCCCACAGAATAGCTGAAGGTAGGGGGTTGCTGGTGAAATGCGACATACATGGCCAACGTTTCTCTTTTTTAAACATATATGCCCCCAACGCTAAACAACCCGCCTTTCTATCCTCAATTCTAGAAGACGCGGAACCTCTATTGGAGGGGGTGGTGGTGATGGGAGGTGATCTGAATTGGACACTGGATCCTTGCCAGGACAATTCTAAAAAGATCTCCAGCAAGCCAGAAAGGGAGCATAGGGGAATGAGGCGTGCTCTGCACGAACACCAGCTGATCGACACTTGGAGATTGACACACCCCACTGATATAGATTACACCTATTTCTCACACCCACACCAGACATATTCTAGGATCGATTATTTATTTTTGAGTCACCGACACTTACACCTTCTGTCTGATGCCTCCATAGGACAGATTGTATGGTCCGACCATGCCCCAGTCAACCTCACCATACGCTTACCTCCCACCGCACATCGCCAATGGTCTTGGCGTTTCAACGACACTTTCTTACAAGATGCAGAATGTAAGTCCCGAATTGATAACGCTTTGGACTCCTATATTGATACCAATGACTTAGATGACATCTCCAAAGTCTCAGTGTGGGAAGCACACAAATGTGTTATCAGGGGGGTCTGTGTCCAAATAGGATCCTTTCGCAAAAAGCAGATGGAGAAACTCAGAGAAGATTTACTGTCTAAAATACAATCTCTAGAACTTGCACATAAAAAATCCCAAACCCCACAACACTACGCCGATCTCGAAACTGCTAGGGCGGCTCTGAATAAGTTACTCTCAGATAGAGTCAAGTTTTCTTATCGGAAGTGCCGTAGCAGATACTATCAATGGGGCAACAAGCCTGGAAAATTACTGGCCAAAGCACTTAGAGAACAACGTGCTCTTACTTTCATTCATACAATTAAAGACAATCATGGCCAACCCCAACACCAGACATCTCACATAGACAGGGCCTTCAAGACATACTACTCTACCCTGTATAACCTCTCCGGCCCAACCGGCAGACTTGACAGGTCGTCACATCAAAAAGCCATAGTTGACTATTTAAAGACCTTACATTTCCCCACTCTGACCGCAACAGAAATAGAAGAGCTGGATGCCCCTTTTTCTACTGAGGAGGTCCAGAGAGTTATTGAATCCTCTCCTAATGGCAAGAGTCCCGGCCCTGATGGATATACTATTGCATATTACAAAGCTTTTAAAGAGAAATTAATCCCCATACTTACAAGAGCCTTTAATACTATATCTGACCAATCGCCCTCCTCCCCACAATCTCTCGAAGCCCATATTGCAGTTCTACCCAAAGAGGGTAAAGACCCCAGTCTTTGCTCCAGCTACCGCCCAATCTCCCTATTAAATATTGATATAAAGCTTTTCGCTAAATTGATTGCAAACCGCCTTAAACTACTATTGCCTGGCTTGATACACGGAGATCAAGCTGGGTTTGTTTTAGGCCGGGAAGCCAGGGACAATACCACCAAAGTGCTCAGCATGATTCACTATGCTGGTCAGCTGTCATCCCCATCTATCCTACTGTCAACCGATGCAGAAAAAGCTTTTGACAGAGTGGACTGGGATTTTATGACCGGAATATTGAGACATCTGGGACTTGGTAACATCTGTCTCCACAGAATCCTATCCCTCTATACCTCCCCATCCGCCAAAATTAAGATTAATGGCACCCTTTCTGACCCCTTTCCAATTCTCAACGGTACGCGACAGGGATGCCCGCTATCCCCATTGCTCTTTGTCATCTGCATGGAAGCACTAGCCCGAAGCATTAGGGCTAACCCAAATATTTCGGGCTTGTTAGTGAGGGGAACCGAATACAAACTGGCATTATATGCCGATGATCTACTCGCAATAATCACGAATCCGGTCACCTCTCTGCCAAACCTAATGGTGGAGTTTGAGAGGTTTGGAGTCCTCTCTAACTTCAAAATAAATTATTCCAAATCTATTGCCATGACCTTAACTGCACCTCCTGCTATAGTAGAAAGCCTGAAACAAGCCTTCCCCTTCACCTGGCACGATCATAAACTAAAATATTTGGGGGTGTTATTGACCAATGACCTATCCAAAGTGTTCTCCCTAAATTTTAAACCCTTACTGTCTAGGCTACGTTTAGACTTCCTGTTGTGGAAAAAGCTGAGATTGTCCTGGTTCGGAAGGATCAACGTAGTTAAAATGAATGCCCTCCCCAGGATTTTATTCTTTCTCCAGACCCTTCCGATACACATCCCCCTACTATGGCTCCGAGATGTCCAGAGGCTTATCCGAACATTCGTATGGGGTGGTAATACACCTAGATTTAAACATGATATTTTGTTCAGGAGAAAACATCAAGGGGGGCAACAACTCCCACATATCCCTAACTATTACCACGCAATACACCTGAATAGGATACTGGAATGGACACGTGCCAAGGATCGCAAACAATGGGTCCTCCTAGAGGAGGGATGTCTCCCATATTATATAGAGATTGCACCTTGGCTCCCTACCCTCCCGAAGGTATCACATCCTACGGTCGCTCCCACGCTCAGATTATGGGCCAAGTTGAGATCCCAGAGTTATATATCCTCCAAACGGTCCCCCTTAACCTCGTTTCTTTATAACTCTGAATTTACCCCTGGCCTTCAAGGGACTGCTTTCGCCTCATGGGCAGAAGCTGGGATCTTTCGAGTCGGTCAGCTGGTGAGCTCGGGTAGGGCGCGCTCTTTTTCAGATGTTCAGTCCTCCTGGAACCTACACAGTGCTGAGTTTTGGAGGTTCCTGCAGGTCCACCATTTTATATCATCTCCCAAGAACTTCTCTGACATAACTAGGGACCTCACTGGATTTGAGAGACTATGTATCTCCCCCAGTTCACCCACACATACTATTTCTCAAATTTATACGTTGATTATGGAAAATTTCTTCCCACAACCTCCTACCTTCTTGGCTTCCTGGGAAAGGGAATTGTCGGGGCTACCTACTCAAATAAACTGGGAATCCGTGTTCAAGAACGCTCAGGCGAGTTCTTTATGCATTTCGACACTAGAAACCCTTTATAAACTTATATACAGGTGGTATAGGACCCCTCGTGCCCTCAATAGAATGTTCCCTTCTCTCTCAAATATGTGTTGGAGATGCAAAAATGCCCCAGGGAGTTTTATACACATTTGGTGGGATTGCCCTCTTATAACTCCATTCTGGGCAGAAGTATTTAAATGCACCGAACAGATAGTAGGTGACGAAATCCCGAGAGACCCAGATTTCTGGCTCCTTAATCATACTCCCGCAGGATCACACTCCTACAAACATTCCCTGTTAAGACACCTTTGCAACGCTGCTAAAGCGGTAATCCCAATTCTTTGGAGATCTACCTCTCCACCCTCAATTAAAATGTGGTTCACAAAGATTGATCACTTTTTGGACATGGAAGACTTGGTTTCCTTCTCATCTGGGAAAACAGCTAGCTTCATAGCTATTTGGTTTCCCTGGTACGACTTTAAAGACACATTGCAATATAGGTCCTATATTGCGATATAATCCCCCTCATATTGGTATACGGGCCCATATTCATATATACACCATTATTTATACCCATACTCTGACAATGTTGTTCCTGTACTATGGTCCAGACTTAGGATTGGTGGAGACCGCCCACACACTCCCCAAATAGTCTACCCGCACCATGCAGACTGTCACACCTGACCCTACCCACTCTATTCTTCCCTTGCTTATCCTCTTTTCCTCTTCTCTTCTCTCTTTTCTTCCTCTTTCCCATTCATTGATGCTGTTTTGATATTATGCTCTTCACTTATAAGTTTTTATGATGACAGAAATGCAGATAGATATACTTTGGCCAAGGGCGCTTGACGTGGGGGGTACTGATGGATATATGTTATGCGACATTTCTGTATGCCCTTCTTTCGTCTTTTGTCCTTTGTTTTTTGAAAATGTTTCTGTAATGTTTTTGAATACTGCTTTGACTAATAAAAACAGTTTACACAAAAAAAGAATTGCCAGTGACATGGCCTGCAGGACTATTGGCATTCCTGGGGAAGGAGGAAATTGACACTGAGGGAGTTGGTGGGGTGGTTTGCGTGAGCTCGGTTACAAGAGGAAGGGATTTACTGGTCAGTGGACTGCTTCCGCTATCGCCCAAAGTTTTTGAACTTGTCACTGACTTATTATGAATGCGCTGCAGGTGACGTATAAGGGAGGATGTTCCGAGGTGGTTAACGTCCTTACCCCTACTTATTACAGCTTGACAAAGGCAACACACGGCTTGACAAATGTTGTCCGCATTTCTGTTGAAATACTTCCACACCGAAGAGCTGATTTTTTTGGTATTTTCACCAGGCATGTCAACGGCCATATTCCTCCCACGGACAACAGGTGTCTCCCCGGGTGCCTGACTTAAACAAACCACCTCACCATCAGAATCCTCCTGGTCAATTTCCTCCCCAGCGCCAGCAACACCCATATCCTCCTCATCCTGGTGTACTTCAACACTGACATCTTCAATATGACTATCAGGAACTGGACTGCGGGTGCTCCTTCCAGCACTTGCAGGGGGCGTGCAAATGGTGGAAGGTGCATGCTCTTCACGTCCAGTGTTGGGAAGGTCAGGCATCGCAACCGACACAATTGGACTCTCCTTGTGGATTTGGGATTTCGAAGAACGCACAGTTCTTTGCTGTGCTTTTGCCAGCTTGAGTCTTTTCATTTTTCTAGCGAGAGGCTGAGTGCTTCCATCCTCATGTGAAGCTGAACCACTAGCCATGAACATAGGCCAGGGCCTCAGCCGTTCCTTGCCACTCCGTGTGGTAAATGGCATATTGGCAAGTTTACGCTTCTCCTCCGACAATTTTATTTTAGATTTTTGAGTCCTTTTTTTACTGATATTTGGTGTTTTGGATTTTACATGCTCTGTACTATGACATTGGGCATCGGCCTTGGCAGACGACGTTGCTGGCATTTCATCGTCTCGGCCATGACTAGTGGCAGCAGCTTCAGCACGAGGTGGAAGTCGATCTTGATCTTTCCCTATTTTTGGAACCTCAACATTTTTGTTCTCCATATTTTAATAGGCACAACTAAAAGGCACCTCAGGTAAACAATGGAGATGGATGGATACTAGTATACTTATGGATGGACGAGCGACTGCCGACACAGAGGTAGCTACATCCGTGGACTACCGTACTGTGTCTGCTGCTAATATAGACTGGATGATAATGAGATAAAATTAATATATATATATATATCACACTAGTACTGCAGCCGGACAGGTATATATTATGTAATGACGGACCTGCTGGACACTGTCTGTCAGCACTGCAGACTCCTAAAGTAAGCTACTAGTATCAAGAAGATAGAAAAAAAAAAAACCACGGGTAGGTGGTATACAATTATGGATGGACGAGCGACTGCCGACACAGAGGTAGCTACAGCCGTGGACTACCGTACTGTGTCTGCTGCTAATATAGACTGGATGATAATGAGATAAAATTAAAATATATATATATATATCACACTAGTACTGCAGCCGGACAGGTATATATTATGTAATGACGGACCTGCTGGACACTGTCTGTCAGCACTGCAGACTCCTAAAGTAAGCTACTAGTATCAAGAAGATAGAAAGAAAAAAAAAACCACGGGTAGGTGGTATACAATTATGGATGGACGAGCGACTGCCGACACAGAGGTAGCTACAGCCGTGGACTACCGTACTGTGTCTGCTGCTAATATAGACTGGATGATAATGAGATAAAATTAAAATATATATATATATCACACTAGTACTGCAGCCGGACAGGTATATATTATGTAATGACGGACCTGCTGGACACTGTCTGTCAGCACTGCAGACTCCTAAAGTAAGCTACTAGTATCAAGAAGATAGAAAAAAAAAAAACCACGGGTAGGTGGTATACAATTATGGATGGACGAGCGACTGCCGACACAGAGGTAGCTACAGCCGTGGACTACCGTACTGTGTCTGCTGCTAATATAGACTGGATGATAATGAGATAAAATTAAAATATATATATATATATATATATATCACACTAGTACTGCAGCCGGACAGGTATATATTATGTAATGACGGACCTGCTGGACACTGTCTGTCAGCACTGCAGACTCCTAAAGTAAGCTACTAGTATCAAGAAGATAGAAGAAAAAAAAAAACCACGGGTAGGTGGTATACAATTATGGATGGACAAGCGACTGCCGACACAGAGGTAGCTACAGCCGTGGACTACCGTACTGTGTCTGCTGCTAATATAGACTGGATGATAATGAGATAAAATTAAAATATATATATATATCACACTAGTACTGCAGCCGGACAGGTATATATTATGTAATGACGGACCTGCTGGACACTGTCTGCAGAATGCGTTTATAAAAACACCACACGACGAGTGTTTAACTTTTTCAGGCAGACAATCACAATATACTGGTGGTCAGCAGACAATCACAATACTGGTGGTCAGTGGTCACTGGTCAGTCACACTGGCAGTGGCACTCTGGCAGCAAAAGTGTGCACTGTACTTAAATGTACTCCTGTTATAACTGCTCCCCAGTCTCCCCCACAATTAAGCTGTGTGAGCAGTGAGCACTCAGCAGTCAGATAATGATATACAGTATATGATGCAGCACACTGGGCTGAGCACAGATATGGTATGTGTGACTGTGTCACACTGTGCAGTGTGTATCGTTTTTTTTCAGGCAGAGAACGGATTAATTAAACTGGTGGCACTGGTCACTGGTCACACTATCAGCAGCAAGTAGTACTCCTCCTATATGCTCCCCAAAATTTGTGTCTCTCTCTAGTACTCTAGTCACTCTAAACGGAGAGGACGCCAGCCACGTCCTCTCCCTATCAATCTCAATGCACGTGTGAAAATGGCGGCGACGCGCGGCTCCTTATATAGAATCCGAGTCTCGCGATAGAATCCAAGCCTCGCGAGAATCCGACAGCGGGATGATGACGTTCGGGCGCGCTCGGGTTAACCGAGCAAGGCGGGAAGATCCGAGTCGCTCGGCCCCGTGTAAAAAAACCTGAAGTTCGGGCGGGTTCGGATTCCGAGAAACCGAACCCGCTCATCTCTAGTAATAACCTGATGGAAGGGGAGGGGGGGGGGGGTAATAAGGGGCATTATGCTGTGGTTATGGCACCAGTAGGGACTCAATCACGTTATTTACTTACGCTCACACAAAATCATTTTATGAAAGACATTAACTTTGCCTATAAATTATAATCACGGTTTGTTTCTATCTTTAAAATAGATGTAACTTGCTGATTTGTTGCATTGTGTACAGATCAGATTACACAGCTCAGATCAGATTGTACCATGTCAGAAATCTCTCAGGCGAGACCCGACAGCTGCAGGAAGCTCTTGAGGGAACTTGATGGCACTATGTAACATAGAAACATAGAATTTGACGGCAGATAAGAACCACTTGGCCCATCTAGTCTGCCCCCTATGTACTTACATATACAGATCTAAACTAAATAAAACATTAGTCTTTATCATCCAGCAGTTTACTGTGGGTTACTAGTGCACCACTTTGTACATACATGGCTCCTCCGGGTTGGGTGGGGGGCTGGTAAGATGTATCTTGGAAGCCCTATGTATAAAATAGTGAATAATAATAGGTGAGCTGCAGGGGAGGCATTTGATATGCCGCCTGTTGGGATCCCGGCGCTCAGTATACCGACAACGGAATCCCGACAGCCGGCATACTGACAACTATTCTCCCTCTTGGGGGGTCCACGAAACACCAAAAGAGGGTTAATGCTGCTGCCCTGTATTAGGAGCTCTGGGCTGCAACGTTTAAATCAAACAACTTACAGGATCCAAAACAGCATGGATTTACTGGTGGGAGATCATGCCAAACAAATCTTATTGACTTTTTTGACTCTGTGATGAAAATAATAGATCAAGGGGGAGCTGTAGATGTAGCATATCTAGACTTTAGTAAGGCATTTGACACTGTCCCACATCACAGACTGCTAAATAAACTTGAAAGCCTGGGGGTGGATTATAAATCAGTTAAATGGATAAGAACCTGGTTGCAGGATAGGAAACAGACAGTCGTAGTTAATGGAGTGCAATCTATGGAGGGAAATGTTACCAGTGGAGTACCCCAGGGATCTGTACTTGGTCCAGTTCTCTTTAATATCTTTGTTGGTGACATTGCAGATGGTATTGAAGGGTAGATATGCCTTTTTGCAGATGATACAAAGATATGCAACAGGGTAGACACACCGGGAGGGGTAAAACAAATGATTGATGACCTAGGTAGGCTTGAGAAATGGTCAAGAACGTGGCAACTACAGTTTAATGCTAAAAAATGCAAAATCATGCACTTGGGTCTCAAAAACCCAAAGGCTAAGTATAGTATCAAGGGTACTATAATGGAAACTACTGAGGAGGAAAGAGATTTAGGAGTCACTATTTCAAGTGACTTGAAGACAGGAAAGCAATGCAACAAAGCAATGAGAAAGGCAAGTCAGATGCTTGGTTGCATAGGAAGAGGAATCAGTAGCAGGAAAAGAGAAGTAATAATGCCACTGTATAGGTCATTGGTGTGGCCTCATCTGGAATACTGTGTCCAGTTCTGGAGACCATATCTCCAGAAGGATATAAATACATTAGAGAGTGTACAAAGAAGGGCAACTAAAATGGTGCATGGCCTACATCACAAAACTTACCCGGAAAGGCTAAAAGATCTTAACATGTATAGTTTGGAGGAGAGAAGGTGTGGCCGGAGAGACCAACCAGCCACACGTGCGGCACTGAAGGGGTTAACCCCTAGTGCCCGGCGCCCTTAACAGGACAATGGGCGCTTGGCGCCACTTTAAAACTGTGCACTGGTGCTAAGCGCCATCTTTAAATATAGTGTGGGTGCTAGGCACCGGGTATTTAAGAATATATTTAATACTGTGTTTTCACCAATGTTATATTTAAGGCAATAGGCACAGTTGTAAGATTGCACATTTACATTGCAGCAAATGCCAGCACTTAGAAGGAATGTGTAAGCTGTGTTGGTTTTAAAATGCATTTACGTTTGAGGACAAATGGCTTGGAAGCTTCTCACCTAGGAATTGAGATGCTGATGACCCTGGCACCTGGAAAGGGGTGTATGGACAAGCCATTTCTTTGAGATTGAGATGTGTCTCTGTGTAACTTTATAGACACATGCAGGTGAGAGGATTTGTTGCTGTCTTCTCTGAATATTGAGTGAACTGGGTTTGCATGGAGATGTTAGAGAGACAGGAACATGTTAATCAGATTGTGTTTTACAAATGCAAACTAGTGGGTTTCGTGTAACAACAGTTTGATGTAACATTTCTTAGGCTGCATTATGTGTGATGCAGATTATGTTTAATTTACAGTATAAGAACGTTGTCTATGTGTGAGAGGGTGAATGCAATTGAAATGCAAGTTACATTTACATTTGTGAAAGAGACAGGAAGATGATAATCAGATTGTGTTTGGGATAGCCACTGGTTTGGTTATATATGAAGAGGAGCAGGAATGTGCTTTATCTAATTCTTAACTTTTGAAATGTAAACTTGTATTTCTTTATATTTTCTGCAATAACCTGATTGGTTGGAGAAGACAGGGAGGGCTTACGCCCCTGTGGTACTGTGTGTAGAACTGGGATAAAAAGAGGATGCCTGTGAGCCTCCAGAGGTATTGTAACATCTTCTTCTGCTGAAAACATCTTGATTGTATGCTGTTGCCCCTAGCAATAGGGAGGAGCCTTTTTAAAGGTTATTTGAGCAATAAACACCTTTGCCTCAAGAAGACTGCTTCATCTTGTGACCTACAGGGTTAGGCCAAACCTAGCCCCGTTCTCCGGCTGTCCAGGGAAGCACCTGACGTCTCCAAGCTCCGCCTTCCGCCAGCTACCGGTAGAGGCCTAGCAAGTGGCTAGAGGGGATTCGTCAACACCACACAGCTGTGGTAAGGCAGTGCGTCGGCACATACAGAGCAGAACCGTGGTTCCAAACGCCACGGCAGGTTAGGAGTTTGGTGGTGGCAGCAAGAACCCGCCCACAGCGCAGTGGGTGGAGTCAGTAACAGGCGGTAACTGACGGTAAGCGGGAATCCCCTATGTGGTCAGGCCTCGTGCGGCTTGACCTCCCATTCTGTGCGCAGTCAACGGGACGCGGCAAGCGGCGAGTGCTTCCGTACGGTACCGTCCTGTCACAGAAATTGGTGGCATAGTGGTGGGATAATCCCAGGCGGCTTTTCATCACCCGATTGGAGAAGCCGAGTTACTCAGGAGAGGAGTAACTGCAGCGCAGGAGAACGCACAAGATGGCGGAATTCAGCGGAATGTCCAAGGAGGATCTGGAGATCGTATGCCAGGGGAAGGGTGTGGAAATCCCTTCCAACGCGTCCAGGAGCGTCATGCAGGCGGCGCTCAGGAGCTGGGAGGAGTCTCATCGGGTGGAGGTGGAAAGCACTGACGGCGTCAGCATCGCAGAGGACGGCCCACCAGTGGACCTTCGTGAGGAACCGGTGAGAACCACAAGCCCCGCCCTCTCTCACAGCAGCAATGTTTCCCAGCAATCCCTAGCAGGGCCAGGATCCCAACGTCCCAGGGGGGGCGACCCGGATACCCTAGCAGATCGGCTAGCGGAATTGGGGGAAAGGGCAACGGAGCAAGAACGCATGCTTGTCATCCGGATGTGGCATGCGGAGCGGGCACCACAGGCCGTGGTACCCCGGGAGCCGTTGTCAGCTGTTGTACACAGATCGGGACGCATTCAGTTTGCCAAGTTTGCAGACAGTGATGGGGACATTGATGGACATTTACAAGTTTTTGAAAGGACTTGCAAACTACATGATCTACCCAAGTCGGAGTGGGTGAGACACCTTGTGCCCACTCTGCATGGAGAGGCCTTGGAGGCCTATCGAGGAGTGGCGACGGAGGACTGTGGGAACTACGACGAAGTCGAGAAGGCCCTCCTCCAGCGATTCTTCATCACTCCCGAGTCTTACAGGAAGAAATTCAGAGACTTGCCTAAGAATCCTAGCAGCACACATGAACAGTTCGCCACCCAGCTGCGGCAGTACGTGGTGAAGTGGGTGAAGGATTCGGAAGCCACTACATGGGACGCACTGATCGACCTGATCTGCAGGGAGCAGTTCTACCGCAGGTGCGCCCAAGAAGTGAAGGAGTGGGTGCTAGATCGGGAGCCACCCAGCTTAAAAATGGCTGCCCAATTAGCCGACAAATATGTGGCAATTCGGCCACGGGGGCAGAAGCGCCCCGCCAGCAGCCAGCTCCAACAGACTGTACCACCAAGGGGACCCCCCTCTTCAGCTCATCACCCCCAAAGACAAGCATCTTCCAACCCGGGTGCTCTTGGCCAGCAACCGCACCGCAGTGTCCCTGCAACTGATCAGAGATCATCGGTGCCACGACTGGAGAAGAAGTGCTACGGCTGTGGGAAAATCGGACATCTGAGGATGAACTGTCCTGCATCCCAAGCACCCCAGACTCGTGCCCCAAATCCGAGTGCTGGAGCCCGGCTCGCTTGTTTGACGAGAGGAGATGAGCCTACAGAGACTGTTCCCCCTCCAGTCAGTCCGATGGAGTGTGGCGAGAGACAGGTGCACTCTGCGGAGAGAGTCACCTGCATGGCCAAACAGCCCCTACACAACCTGTGGAGGCACCTGCAGCCAGTCCACGTGGGACCCCTGCAGGGAGAAGGCCTAAGAGACTCTGGGGCCTCAATCACTGTGGTGAGCCCCCACCTTATAGATCCTGCTGCAGTATTGCAGGGTCGCACTGCCACGATCACCCTGGCAGAAGGAACAGAAAAAGCGGTTCCCATGGCAAGAGTCTACCTGGACTGGGGAGCTGGACCAGAGTTGCGAGAAGTTGCCGTCATGGATGGTCTCCCAACTGATGTGGTCCTAGGAAATGACCTGGGTGGTGGGATCGTCACTACGTTTGTTGGCGCCATTCCCCGGAGTCAAGTTCCAAACCCACCGTTGACATCAGCTACTCCAGCACAGCCCAGCCCAGAGGAAAAGACTACAGCTGCTAGACAACTGCCAGCACAGCCAACCACAGCATCAACCAGCCCAGAGGAAAAGATTACAGCGGCTAGATCAGCACATCGACCCCGCATGCCTTTTGCCTCTGGTATGCCTACGTCCCCTAGCAACGCAGAGGATGTCGGTTCCAGTTCGTGTGATCCTGTGGGGGTGCCCAATGATGCTCCTGACCCAAGTGGTTTGCCAACTCCGGCGGTGAGTATGAGAAACCACACTGACTTTTCCATGACTGACCCCTACCAGACTGACCCTAGTAATCCCCACCTAGATCCCCCTGTAGAGTGTCCCAATTTAGGAGAGATTGAGGGCCACAGGCAGGAGTTTAGGGAGGTTCAACTCTCCGACCCATCCCCGAAAGGCATGAGGCGCCACTCTGGCAGCGGCCTTGACAGGGTTGGGGCGGGGAGTTTGACCTGGCGGGAAGGGTTACGGTACAGGGTAGCCAGGAAAGTGGGAGGGGATAGACCAGATAGGGAATGTGTCCAACTTGTCCCCCCAGGGAACGTTCCTGCGCAACCGGTGTCGGTTGCCAGCGAAACCCCTTTGGACAGTAACCCGGAGACAGACCGTACCCTGAAGTGCCTGACACAGAGCTTACCCTGGTCTGGAATGTCGGATGACGCCCAGACCAACTGTAAGGCTGGTGCCATGCGTTGGCAGCCGGGGCACTCCAGCGTTTGTGTTGTCTCTGGGCCTCTGCCCATAGGAGAACCCTTGCAGCAAGTTGCTGTGGACATAGCAGGTCCCCTGCCTGTGCGCAGTAGATCGGGGAAGACACGCAGCCTCCCTGTAGTGGATGCCACACAGGATCCAGAGGCTGGTGGTCTGGCCGCCATCACTGTGGCACAGGTAGCGGACGAGGAGGGAAGAGTAGGCCTAGGTGACAGGGTAGGTTTCCCGAGTCATAGGTCGACGGAGGAGGATTGGAGGGCAGGTCTGACAGTTAGGGCAGACAGTTGCCAGATAGGTATGACAAAGGTGCAGTGCCTGGGGCACCATGTGGGAGGAGACAGGGGTAGGCCCAACCCAGGGGGGGTGGAGGCAACCAGAGGCTGTCCCCGTCCCACATCACCCAGACCGGTACTGACCTTAGAACCTGTAAGGCCCTACGGACATGTTGTCATTGACTTTAGTCCTGTAGTGAACCCCTTGACAGAGATGGCTAGGAAGGGCATTCCCAAGTCAGTGGACTTTGCACCCGCTTGCGAGTTGGCATTCCAGTCATTGAAGGAGGCTCGGGTACCCGCTCCAGTGCTGATGGCGCACATACTTGACCAGGACTGTGCGTTACGAACTACTGCGCCACTGCACGGACTGGGAGCAGTACCGAGCCAGAAAGAGCCATATGGGCAGGAGCACCCTGTGGCCTGTTTGAGCAGAAAACTGCTATGGTGGGAGGTGGGGTATGCCACCATTGGGACACCTTGGGTGGCACTTGTTTGTAACCAGCCCCCCGCCGTGGTGACTTACCACCCACCTGTTAGGTGGCTGCAACCTACCTTGGGGAAATTTGACAGACTTTTGTGGTGGAGCCTTGAACTTGGACTTCAGGTGGACTATTTGAACATTGTGCACCCACGAAGAGAGGCCCACTACACTATGGATGAACTGTCTAGGCCAGAGCCTACACATCCCAGGTAGCGTCCCCTTCACCCCAACGGACTGCGGGACCAGGACCCAAATCGTTGGGACATGGGTCCCTGGTTGACCCGCTTGAATGGGGGGGGAGGAGTGTGGCCGGAGAGACCAACCAGCCACACGTGCGGCACTGAAGGGGTTAACCCCTAGTGCCCGGCGCCCTTAACAGGACAATGGGCGCTTGGCGCCACTTTAAAACTGTGCACTGGTGCTAAGCGCCATCTTTAAATATAGTGTGGGTGCTAGGCACCGGGTATTTAAGAATATATTTAATACTGTGTTTTCACCAATGTTATATTTAAGGCAATAGGCACAGTTGTAAGATTGCACATTTACATTGCAGCAAATGCCAGCACTTAGAAGGAATGTGTAAGCTGTGTTGGTTTTAAAATGCATTTACGTTTGAGGACAAATGGCTTGGAAGCTTCTCACCTAGGAATTGAGATGCTGATGACCCTGGCACCTGGAAAGGGGTGTATGGACAAGCCATTTCTTTGAGATTGAGATGTGTCTCTGTGTAACTTTATAGACACATGCAGGTGAGAGGATTTGTTGCTGTCTTCTCTGAATATTGAGTGAACTGGGTTTGCATGGAGATGTTAGAGAGACAGGAACATGTTAATCAGATTGTGTTTTACAAATGCAAACTAGTGGGTTTCGTGTAACAACAGTTTGATGTAACATTTCTTAGGCTGCATTATGTGTGATGCAGATTATGTTTAATTTACAGTATAAGAACGTTGTCTATGTGTGAGAGGGTGAATGCAATTGAAATGCAAGTTACATTTACATTTGTGAAAGAGACAGGAAGATGATAATCAGATTGTGTTTGGGATAGCCACTGGTTTGGTTATATATGAAGAGGAGCAGGAATGTGCTTTATCTAATTCTTAACTTTTGAAATGTAAACTTGTATTTCTTTATATTTTCTGCAATAACCTGATTGGTTGGAGAAGACAGGGAGGGCTTACGCCCCTGTGGTACTGTGTGTAGAACTGGGATAAAAAGAGGATGCCTGTGAGCCTCCAGAGGTATTGTAACATCTTCTTCTGCTGAAAACATCTTGATTGTATGCTGTTGCCCCTAGCAATAGGGAGGAGCCTTTTTAAAGGTTATTTGAGCAATAAACACCTTTGCCTCAAGAAGACTGCTTCATCTTGTGACCTACAGGGTTAGGCCAAACCTAGCCCCGTTCTCCGGCTGTCCAGGGAAGCACCTGACGTCTCCAAGCTCCGCCTTCCGCCAGCTACCGGTAGAGGCCTAGCAAGTGGCTAGAGGGGATTCGTCAACACCACACAGCTGTGGTAAGGCAGTGCGTCGGCACATACAGAGCAGAACCGTGGTTCCAAACGCCACGGCAGGTTAGGAGTTTGGTGGTGGCAGCAAGAACCCGCCCACAGCGCAGTGGGTGGAGTCAGTAACAGGCGGTAACTGACGGTAAGCGGGAATCCCCTATGTGGTCAGGCCTCGTGCGGCTTGACCTCCCATTCTGTGCGCAGTCAACGGGACGCGGCAAGCGGCGAGTGCTTCCGTACGGTACCGTCCTGTCACAGAAGGGAAAGGGGGGACATGATAGAAACTTTCAAATATATCAAGGGTCTTAACAAAGTTCAGGAGGGAAACATTCTTCAAAGGAAAAGAAGTATTAGAACTCGAGGGCATACATTGAGACTGGAGGGGGGGAGGTTCAGGGGAAATTTAAGGAAAAATTACTTCACAGAAAGGGTAGTGGATAAGTGGAATAGCCTCCCATCAGAGGTGGTAGAGGCTAAGACTGTAGGGCAATTTAAACATGCTTGGAACAGGCATATGAATATCCTTACAAAGAATTAAGGTTAAAAAAGGGTTGAGATTGCCTAAAGGATAAAATAAAAAAGGGGCAGACTAGATGGGCCAAGTGGTTCTTATCTGCCGTCAAATTCTATGTTTCTATGTTTCTATGTATACTAGGCAGTGAGGAAAACACCAGTATGCACCAAGGGTTAATGCTGCCCTATATTGAGCTCTGAGATGCAGTGTAGGCAGTGACGAAAAACACCAGTGTGCTGTGCACCAAGGGTTAATGCTCAGTAGCACCAGTGTAACACACTTGGGTGGTTATTCAGAGTCCGTAGCAGTTTTTGCTAAAATAGCAAAACTGCTACGGCTAAAACTGCAAGGCCACCCAGCATGTGTAGTGCCACCCAGTGATGTAATAGCAATTCAATTGTGATCAAATTGTAGAATCTGGAATTAGAGGTAGACCCCCTGCATATGCAGCCAGGCTGCATGTGCAGGTGGTTCGGCGCCATGTTTCCTATCGCAGGAAATGCAGGTGATGTCATCGGGCCACCCCAAAAATGGCCAGGACATGCCTGCGTTTCCTGCTCCACTCCCCCCCAATGAATACTCGCCGACTGTCAAGCACTTCCAGGATGCGATTGCACATACCTCCCAACTGTCCCGATTTCAGTGGGACAGTCCCGCTATTCGGACACTGTCCAGCTCTGCCCCCACAGGTCACAGTGTCCCGCGGGCTGGGGGGCAGTTGGGGGAGGCTTTGATCACCCGCTGCTTTGCAGCTAGTGATCACTGAATAGATGCCGTGCACACTTGCACGGCATCTATTCATTGCTGGGAGGGGAGCAGGGGGCTGCCCAGCTGCTCGAGGAGCGCTGGACACGCCCCCAAAATGCTGAAAATGAGTCCGCAGCGCTCGGTCACGCCCAAGACCACGCCCCTTCCACGGCAAACCACACCCCTTTTCGGGTCGCATGCACCTTCGCCGCGCAGGGGTCCCCCTGCCTGCCCCTTAAAAGTTGTGAGGGATGCGATTGCAAAGTGAAAGCCTGCGCACAATTCTTTCACGGCACATGCGCAGACGGGCGAAAATCAGCTGTCTGCATTTTTTGGACATTTGCTTCCCTCAATGAATACCCCTTTTAGATAATAAATGTAACTTCCTGCACTATAAAAAAATAATCAACAATGATTTGCTAACTGTCTATCCGGTATCTAGCTCAGCCAATATTTACACTAGAGCCTGAGGGGACTGGAGTGGACAGATAGATCAGCTTAGTCATTCATTTCACCAGCACAGACACTCAGACAGTCAGCACACAGCTCAACTAGGAGGGACTTATATCGAATCCAAAACATGAAAGTACCGACTCTGGGAAGCAGGGCCGTAACTAGGTGTGTGTGGAGGGGGCACCGCATATAGCGCTGCAGCAGGGAAGCGCGGTGAGCTAAATAGCTCAGGAGGCACTGGCTAGCACCAGAGCCAGATTTACACACAATATATGAGCCAATGAATATATCTGGTTATTAGGTGCTGCAGTACTATAAACTCTTGTAAATTTGGTGAGTATTGAACAGAGATGTGCGGAACAGATAGTCATGTGAGGCACTGCCTCACCTGCCATAGACTTTTTACTCCAGAGTTTTGACTATAAACATGGTTAGAATAATGCAAAGAAGATATTTCTAACATATTCTTTGCATTTTTCATATACTTTATACAGTCAAACCTCTGGCACAAATGTTAGTATGACAGGAAAGGCTCTGCCTCACCCCACCGCACATCACTGCGCTGCAGGGTAGGGGGCGCTGTTGGCTGCACTTGTCAATTATCTGTTTTAATTACTTTCACTTGCAGCTCCTCCCCTTTTTGAAGCCCAGCATCTCCAGACCACCGCTGTCTCCTACCCTGACCCCTTCTGACGCTAATACCTATACAACATTCATGAACTCAACTGAAGATTTCTTTGTTATTCAGTCACACTGTCCTTTATTCCATTTCAAGATACTGACATACCCAGGATTTGAACCCATTGCCTGTGGCATTACAGTCAGACACTCTATTCATTGAGCTATCTGTCCTTGCATAGAAAGGTAGATAATTCTAAGCTAGATGATTCTATTTGAAGCTTACCTTGCACTTTGTGAAAAAGTTATCAGCATTGCAGCTGAGCAGATCTATGTAGTGTGTGGCTGCAAGGGATTGGATGTGTAGCTTCATATACTGTTCATGTTATGAACCACAAGCAGTGGTTAATCCCTGTTTGCTTTCTGTTCATGAATTTTATATTAAAGTTCTGTTTGCATGCCAGGATTTCTCTTGTACTTGTTTAGAAGACTCTTGTTGGCCGCCGGTGGTGAGTCTATGTAACTGCAGCCTGTTTTCTATGTATTAAGCCTCACCTGTCAGATATTTGGTCATTATGTGGTGAGTCTGTGTACTGCAGTCTGGCTCTTGTCTGTGTAACCTCACCTGCCAGTATTTTGGCCATTACCTTGTGCCTGGCTTTCAGCCATCCTGATTGGGGCGTGCTTTCCTTATTACCCAGCTAGCCCTGCTGTCCAGTGCCGGTGATAGAAGTTTGTTATGATACCTGTATGTTCCAGTTCTTGGTTAGCTTCCTGCATGCTTGTTCCTGGTCCCTGTCAACAGCTTCCAGTGGAGCCTGTCTTTCTGCATCCAGCTTGTGTACTCCAGTGTTCTGTTTCCAGTTTTTAGAGTACGGTCTGAGGGATCGTTTCCTGCTGTCCTCCGAGTTTGTCCTCCAGTGGAGTGGTCTGGTGTCCGAAGCCTCGGGGTTCCGGTCGTTTCCTGCGCGCACCTTCCGTGGTGTCGTGAGTAGCGGCTCTGCCGCACCTTACGGCTGAAGCAGTATTATTCTAATCATCTTGCCGTTGTGTTTTCTGCGGAGGTTCCGCCACTGTTGTCCTTGCCGAACTACGACTGATTTGTATTTGGCATTTGGGCAGCGTTACTTTGGTTACGGTTTTTCTTGGCAGCTGCGCCGCACATAAATTAGTTTACTATTTTCTCTGGTTTCCCCTTTCGCTTTTGTGTCTGTCTTAGTTCGTTTTCCCCTTGTTCTCTCTCTGTCTTGGTTAACGCCTTGTCACCAACTAAGACCGGGGGGCATCGGAGTTTGGGCAGACCTAATCCGCCTGTTCAAACGCGGCTGCCATGGGCCCAAGAAACCATAGTCTCGCAGGCGTTAACCAACCACTAGGGAAGGACAACGGAGTCAGGGTTTTCTGCAAATCTCAGTACAGTTACAGCTTCACACGTCTATACTTGGAACTCTCCTGGTGCCACCTAATCTCCTGGGTTCCAAGTACGCAGAACGTAAACAGTTCATAGGCGGTATGCATTGTCCGGATTGCGCCCCACCAATGGCGTTCTATCGCTGTTGGCACGCCCCCTTCTGCCCCACGACCACCTTTGCCTGTCAATCAGTGCGTGTGCGTACTCCACAAAGGGCTTCGGACTGCAATCGCTGCCGCTGCAGCAATCCCATCTGAATTACCCCCATATTTTTTATGCAGGATCAAATAGCTCAGTGAGTAGTGTGTTTGATTAGAATTCATCAGGTTATGGGTTTGAATCCTGGGTATGCCAGTATATTGAAATGTGTTATTTAATAAAGGGTATTGTAACTGAATAACAACAAGCTCTCAAGTTAAGTGCATGAATGTGGTATAAAAGGATTTGTGTCCAATAAATATATATGGTAAGGGGCATCTCTCTGGGATCAATCTTGAAATGGCCCTTCCCCCATGAGGCATGCGCCTTATGTCCCTATTGAAAAATAGGGAGGGGAGTGGGGAGCGCCAATGCTCTCTCCGGCACAGGGTACCAAAAAAGTCTAGTTACGACTCTGCTGTGAAGATAATGGTTTGTTCGGGTGGACTTGGTTTTCAGAAAACCGAGCCTGCTCATCTCTAACAATAATTATATCTTTCTTACTCGCTGATAATGAGATGTGCATAATAATAATAGATAAAACAAATAAAGTATATACACCAATGGATTATTTAAGACAATAGTTGTTACAAAATAACTGGGGTGTTCATTTCTTTACTCCCATCAGAAGTATAAAAATGTTAATAAATTCCTTACTTAAAAATTGCCTTGGTAATTCTGGTGTTTGTCTCTTCACACACAACATTCGGGTAATATAAGGGGATGGCGGTCGTTAGGACGACATGCATTAGGTCGACATACATTGGGTCGACCACTAATGGTTGACGTGGTGATTAGGTCGACATGGAAAAAGGTCGACATGAGTTTTTCACAATTTTTTTCATTTTTTGCCCTGTTTCATACTCAACGATCCATGTGGACTACAATTGGGAACGGTAACCTGTGTCGAGCGCAGCGGTAGCAGAGCGAGGCACCTTGCCCAAAGCATGGTGAGCGATGCGAGCCATGCGAGGGGACACGGTGCACTAATTGGGGTTCCCCGTCACTTTACGAAAATGACACCAAAAACAGTTAAAAAAAAACCCTCATGTCGACCTAATGACCAGGTCAACCATTAGTGGAAAACAAAATATCATGGACAGTACAAAAATAAAATATCAAAAAATAGGATTTTAATGCCTACCCGGTAAATCCTTTTCTCTTAGTCCGTAGAGGATGCTGGGGACACTTCAATAACAATGGGGTATAGACGGGATCCGCAGGAGACGTGCACTTTAAGACTTTCAAATGGTGTGACCTGGCTCTTCGCTCTATGCCCCTCCTCCAGACTCCAGTTTAAGGAACTGTGCCCAGGGAGACGGACATTTAGAGGAAATAATTTATTATTAAACCACGGTGAGTATCTTACCAGCTCACACCTCAAGCATGCCGCAGAACGTGGCATACAACAAAACACAAGCCAATGGCATGTAGAATTCGCAGTAATATGCTGACAAAAATCGTAACACAACACGTGTGTAACCACAACCAATGACTGCAGATACAGTACGCACTGGGACGGGTGCCCAGCATCCTCTACGGACTAAGAGAAAAGGATTTACCGGTAGGTATTAAAATCCTATTTTCTCATACGTCCTAGAGGATGCTGGGGACACTTCAATAACCATGGGGATTATACCAAAGCTCTAGGACGGGCGGGAGAGTGCGGATGACTCTGCAGCACCTATTGACCAAACATGAGGTCCTCATCGGCCAGGGTATCACACCTGCAAAACATTTCAAAAGTGCTTGACCCCGACCAAGTAGCTGCTCGGCAAAGTTGCAATGCCGAGACCCCCCGGACAGCCGCCCAGGATGAGCCCACCTTTCTAGCAGAATGGGCCTTCACCGATACCGGTAACGGCAATCCAGCCGTGGAATGATCGTGCTGAATGGTGTTCCAGATCCAGCATGCAATGGTCTGCTTGTAAGCAGGACACCCAACCTTGTTGGGAGCATACAGGACAAACAGAGACGCTGTTTTCCTAATCTGAGCCGTTCTGGCGACATAAATCTTTAAAGCTCTGACTACATCCAGAGATTTCGCCTGAGCAAAGGCGTCAGAAGCCTCAGGCACCACAATAGGTTGGTTGATGTGGAAAGAGGAAACCACCTTCGGTAGAAATTGCTGACGTGTCCTCAATTCAGCTCTATCTTCCTGGAAGATCAAATAAGGGCTCTTGTGAGACAAGGCCGCTAACTCAGACACCCGCCTTGCAGATGCCAAGGCCAATAGGATGACCACTTTACAAGTGAGGAATTTCAACTCCACCTTCCGGAAAGGTTCAAACCAATGTGATTGACGGAACTGCAACACCACATTACGATCCCAAGGTGCCCCTGGAGGCACAAATGAAGGTTGGACGCGCAACACATCTTTGACGCAAAACTGAACTTCCGGAAGGGAAGCTAATGGTTTCAGAAAAAAAATTGCCAATGCTGAAAACTGGACCATAATGGAGTCCAACTGCAGTCTGCATTTCCCCCAGCCTGTAGGAAACTGAGAAAAAACGCCCTAACTGAAACACTTCCGTGGAAACGTTCTTGTATTCACACCAAGACACATATTTTCTCCAAAAACGGTGGTAATGTTTAGACGTTACTCCTTTCCTGGCCTGAATAAGAGTGGGGATAACTTCCTTGGGAATATCCTTTAGGGGTAGGATTTGGCGCTCAACAGTCATGCCGTCAAACGTAGCCGCGGTAAATCCAGGTACACGAACGGCACCTACTGTAGTAGGTCTTCTCGAAGAGGAAGAGGTCCAGGATCCTCTTTGTTTTTTTGTTTTTTTTATAATATTCAGGGCACCAAGCCCTCCTTGGCCAGTCTGGCCTATGATCCCGAGAACTTTTGGGAGTGGAGGGAATACATACACTGACCGGAATAGCCACTGGGTCACCAGTGCATCTAACGCTAATGTCCAAGTGTCTTTTGACCAGGAACAATATTTCTGAAGCTTCTCGTTGAGACGAGATGACCACATGTCTATTTGAGAAACTCCACAAAGACTTGTCACCTCTGCGAAGCCTTCTTGGTGGAAGTTCCACTCACCCGGCTGGAGATCGACTCCTGGAATGAAAATTACCGACAGAGCCCTTACATGTTTTCCTGCCCAGAGGAGAACCCTCGTCACCTCTGCTATTTCCGCTCTGCTTTCCATTCCGCCCTGCTGTTACATTATCCAACTGGGTCAGCACGGGATGATCTCGAAGAAGATGTACCGTTTGTTAAAGACCTTTGTAAATGGCTCTCAATACCAGCATGTTCATCTGAAGGCAGGCTTCCTGACTGTAGCATTTTCCATGGAAGTTTTTCCTTGAGTGACAGCTCCTCAGCCTCGGAGACTTGTATCCGTGGTTACCAGGACCCGGTCCTGAATTCCAAACTTGCGTCCCTCTAATAGGTGCAAGCGGTGTAGCCACCACAGGAGTGAACTCCTGGCTTTCGACAACAGGACTATCTTCTGGTGCATGTGTAGGTGGGATCCACTTTACCAACAGGTCCCCCTGGAATACCCTGGCATGGAACCTGCCAACCTGTATGGCCTCGTAGGCCGTCACCATATTTGCACTGATGGATCGACACTGTTGATGGTTTCAAAACTAGTATTACCATTTTCTGGATTTCCAGAGCCTTTTCCACTGGAAGAAAAACTCTCTGAACTACCCTGTCCATATACGTCCCGAAAGACAAATTAATCTTTACTGGAAAATCTATAATCCAACCATGTTGTTGGAGAATGGACAAGGGGTGTAATTCCAAGTTGATCGCAGCAGGAAATTTTTTAGCAATTGGGCAAAACCATGTGCACTGCAGGGGGGGGGGGGGGGGGGGCAGATATAACATTTGCAGGGAGAGTTAGATTTGGGTGTGGTGTGTTCAATCTGCAATCTAAATTGCAGTGTAAAAATAAAGCAGCCAGTATTTACCCTGCACGGAAACAATATAACCCATCCAAATCTATCTCTCTCTGCAAATGTTATATCTGCCACACCTGCAGTGCACATGGTTTTGCCCAATTGCTAACTTTCTTGCTGCTGCGATCAACTCAGAATTACCCCCAAGGAGAGCACGATGTTTTATACCAAGCGCTCACTGGATCTTGCTTTTATCAGGAGATCTTCTAGATACAGCATTATACTGACCCCTTCTTGAGGCGGGAAAACCATCATCTCCACCAACACCTTGGTGAAAACCCTCAGCGCCGTGGAGAAAACCGAAAGGTAACATCTGGATTGTAATGGCAATCCTGAACCGCGAAACTCAGCTAAGCCTGGTAAGGAGGATAAATGGGAACATACAGGTAAGCATCCTTTACGTCAACTGAGCCCCCTGTAATCCCCCACCTCTAGACTGGAAAACACTGCCCCCAGTGATTCCATCTTGAACTTGAAACGTTTCAAGTAGAGATTCAGATTTTAGGTTCAGGATCGGTCAGACCGAGCCGTCCGGTTTCGGAACTACAAAGAGGCTTGAATAAACCCCTCCCTTTGTTGTGACCCAGGCACCAGGACTATGTCCTGGTCCTGACATAAATGTGAATTATCGTTATAAGTGCTTCTCTCTCTGAAAGAAACATTGGCAAGGTCAATTTTAAAAATCGGTATGGGGAAACGTCTTGAAACCCCAGTTTGTATTCCTGGGACACTATTTGTAACACCCAGGGATCCAGGTCAGATTGACTCCAAACCTGACTGAGCAGTTTTTAGACGTGCCCCCATCCAAGCTACCTCCCACGAGGGATCCCTAGCGTCATGCTGTAGACTTGGCAGAAGCAGGGTTAGACTTCTGTTCTTGGAATCTGAAGCCGTTGTAGACATCTTTTAGTCTCTTCCCCGTCCTGCGAATAAGGGGAAACGTCTCTCTGTAATTACTGGGCCAAAAGATGACTGCATGTGATGGTGATCTTTTTTGCCGGTGCAGGTGCAGAGGGCAAAAATGTCGACTTACCTTCGGTAGCCGCCGAGACTAACGCATCCAGTCCATCGCCAAATAAGGCGTCCCCTTATATGGGAGAGCCTCCATATTTCTCTTTGGAATCTGCATCCGCGTTCCACTGGCGAATCCCCAACGCCCGCCGAGCCGATACTGCTATGGTAGCGGCTTGTGAACTCAAGAGTCCCATATCTTTCATTGCTTCTAACATATAGGTGGCAGCATCTTTGATATTCCCTAACTTAAGGAACATCTCATCTTTATCAATCGTGTCAAATTGTGAGGACACACATTCTGACCATTTTTCAATAGCGCGACTCACCCACGCGCAGGCAATAGTGGGTCTGAGCAGTGTACCATTATCAACATAAATGGATTTTAATGTAGTTTTTATCTTACGGTCTGCCGGCTCTTTTACTGAAGCCGTGCCAGGTGCAGGGAGAATTACCTTCTTTGTCAACCTGGACAGTGCACTGTCTAACACATGGGGTGACTGCCGGGAAAGAATATATAACGCACGTGGGAGAGAGTTGATCTATTTCCCTGGAGTCCCCATCGTCGACACAGGACTCAGAGTCTGTGTCGGTAGCAGTAGCCATAACATTCAAATGGACTTCATGTGACCCAGGGAGGGTCGCCTGCAGATGGAAAACAGAATGCTGACCAAAATATCTTCTACATATTCAGCATGCAGCATTAGATACAGCTTTATCTAATCTCTTATTGATATGATGCATGCCACCACGTCTTTCATGCAGCCATGCAGGCTCTTGGTGTGCCGGTAGCGTCACCACCTTACAACTCTGTGTCCCCAAACGGTTTTCTCTGTGAAGGAACTCCCTGCCTCAGATATGTCACCCACGTGTATCACACACACCTACAGACACACTGGGACTTATAGGGGACAGACCTCTGTCAGAGGGACACAAAAGTGATTAGCCAGCTCACACCCCAGTGTAAACACACAAATCTGCGAAATATAACATAAAAAGACCTGCAGCGCTTTATAATATAACATATTGCCCCGCCCCTTTTTATATGCACCCTGATACAAATCAGTAGTGAAGGGAGGACCAGCGTTTCTCTTGAGGAGAAAATGGCGCTGAGAAGTGTGCTGGCTTAGTGAGGAAGAAGCCCCGCCCCCAATAATTAATTTAACTGGTGGGGGTAGTACAGAGTGTGTTTATGCCCCTTTTGCCAAAAATGATTGTATTAACTGCCCAGGGCGCCCCCCCCCCCCCCTGCGCCCTGCACCCTGCCTATGTCTAGCAGTGTATTGTGTGGCTGTGAGGATAAGCTCCGGCCCCTCAATGGCGCGCTTCATCCCACTATTTTCCAACGAATATTTATACTGGCGGGGGTTAGGACAGTGCCTTGGCACTTATGTCCCCTCTTGCCAGGGCCTTTTTAAGGATTTATATGCTGCCCAGGGCGCCCCCCCCCCCCCCTTCCCGTGCCCTGCACCCTACAGTGCCGCTGTGTGTGGGAGCATGGTGCGCAGCGCGATCGCTGTGCGGTACCTCAGAAGCCGTCACTGAAGTCTTCTTTTCTTCTTCTACTCATCTAATTTGGTGCAAATATAAAAGCGCTACTGGTCTGGGGCAGGGCCGGTGCAAGGTTTCTCAACGCCCTAGGCAAAACTTCAGCCTGCTGCGCCCCCCCCCCCCCCCCCAACCACACACCGAGTTTTAGTACTGTACATACAGAAAATGCGGTAGAACACAGAAAAGAGGTTTTTACTGCATTTTTCTTTTAGTATATCCCGTCAAGCATGCTGACTCTAATGGGCCCTACACACTGGTCGATATCTCAGAACGATATTGTTCAGATAAGAACACTATATCATTCATATCGTTTAGTATGGAGGCACCGACGATGAAAGATGTGCCTCCCCGCAGTCGTTCATCGTTGGTTTTTAATAGTTTTTCAATGCAAGCCAATTTGAATGATATCGATCATCGTTCAAATCGCACTAATCGTCCAGTGTGTAGGGCTTATTAGTGGGAACTTCAGGACAGGTTGCTGCTGTAATGCTGCTGGTGCTCTACCCCGGGTGCTCAAGAACCGCTAGACAAGGGCTGGATTAAGCCTTCGGGGGGCCCAGGGCACTTAAGTCAGCATACCTCCGCCGGGAAACCGGCAGCGAAATGTCGGCAGGTGAGCGCAAGAAGACCCTTGTGGGCTCGTTGTGCTCGCCACAGGTTCTATCTACACTAGTGGGAATAGTCCCTGCTAGTCGGCATGCCGACTGTTGGGATTCTCAAGGGGCGGGATGTAGGGGGAACTGTTTTGACCGGTCACATAACTACATCCCGTGCCTGCTGTTTCTCTAATCCCGTGTGTGTGTGTGTGTGTGTGTGTGTGTGTGTGTGTGTGTGTGTGTATATATATATATATTATAATAAAAGGCTAACGCTGCTCCTCACCTGTTTGGGGGGGGTGTTTCAGTGTTTTTTCGTGCTGGCAGACACTATATGGCGCCCGACCAAGCAGTACAAGTGTTGCTCCGTCCAGGTGTGCGCAGCCACTGGCTCTGACATTACTGTTATGATGTTCTGTCATTTTGATGGCCTGGTAACTAGTGTATTTTATATATATATATATATATATATATATATAAATAATGTCATCTCTTTCCCCCTTCCAGCACCTCCATCCCTTATATATTTAAAGATGCACACTCACCCCCGCCCTTTGCTGTATAGATTAAATAATCCCCCCACACCTTAAGTATTTCCCAACCCTCTCACCCCCACCCTTTATATATTAAATGAAGCTCTCACCTACCCAATGAGCCCCCGGTCCTTAATCCTGCTATATTTGGTGATGCAGTAGGAGGGACCCGACCCCTTGATCGCCCTATGTGTTGCGATCATGAAGGGTAGGGTGGGAGGGTCCGCAGGGGCAAACACAGGATTTCTAAGAGGGGGTTTCCAGATAAATGCTATACATTTAAAGAACATATATATATATATACACACACATCAGTGCCGTAACTAGACATTTTAGCACTGTGTGCAAGAAACGGCATCAGCGCCCCCCTTCCTTAACGAAAACCGGTGGCAGTGCGCATCGTACGCGCACGCAAAAAATATAGAGGCGTGGCTTTACGGGAAAGGGGTGTGGTCACAAAATAATTCCAATTCATATAATGGTGCACAGTAGTCCCCATTATTCAAATTACGCCGCACAGTAGCGCCACTACACCAGGTAAAGCCCCTTTTACACCTTATGGCAGACAGCGTCCCCTTTTTACACATTACGGCAGACAGCGTCCTCTTTTTACACATTACGGCAGACAGTGTCCCCTTTTTTACACATTACGGCAGACAGCGTCCCCTGTTTACACATTGTGGCAGACAGAGTCCCCCTTTTACACGTTACGGCAGACAGCACCTCCTGTTTTACAAATTACGGCAGAGAGCGTCCCCTTTTTTACACTTTACGGCAGACAGCGTCCACCTTTTACATGTTACGGCAGACAGCATCCCCTTTTACACATTATGGCAGGCAGAGTCCCCGTTTACACAGTATGGCAGGCAGATTCACCCTTACACCCCCCCTCCCGTCCTAGTGTAGTGTAGTGTAGTGTAGTGAAGTGTACTGTGGTGTAGTGTAGTGTACTGTAGTGAAGTGTAGTGTAATATAGTGTAGCATAGTGTAGTGTAGTGTAGTCACTTACGTGCTGTTGTGGGTGGGCGGCGGCGGCTTTACTGGGACACAGGCGGGCGGGTGGCGGCTTCAGCAGCAGGAGTCTTGTGGGCGGCAGCGGGTTCCGAATTGCAGGGGAGGGGGGCCGGGCTGCCGCTGGGCCATTGAGAAGGCTGCCTGTCGCACAGACGCTGAAGCGGCTTGAAAACTTCCTCTGAACTTGAAGCTGCGGCTACAAGTTCAGAGGAAGTTGTGGAACACAGGTGGGCGGGTGGCGGTGGCTTCAGCGGGACATGGTTGTGTCTAGGCGGTGGGCGGCGGCTTCAGAGGGACATGGGCGGCTCCGCCGTCAGCGGGACACAGGCGGCGCCGCCTTCAGCAGTCTGGGCTCGAAGCTAGCAGGTGTGATGCCCGATGGTGTGCCCTCAGTGCATTTGTGGGCAAGGCACCATTGGCACACACCTAGTTAGTTACGGCTCTGATATACATAAGACTGCACCCCCCCCCCCCCCCCCCCTCCCGCATTCAATGCAATTCAGCAACCAGATGACACTCCATGGGTGTTAAAAAAAAAAAAAAAAAACAGAAAAACAGTGGCTGTATAATTTTCTATAGGAGTATGTGTGTGATATATATATATATATATATACAGGTTGAGTCTCCCTTATCCAAAATGCTTGGGACCAGAGGTACTTTGGATATCTGATTTTTCCGTATTTTGGAATAATTGCATACCATAATGAGATATCATGGTGATGGGACCTAAATCTAAGCACAGGATGCATTTATGTTACATATACACCTTATACACACAGCCTGAAGGTCATTTTAGCCAATATTTTTTATAACTTTGTGCATTAAACAAAGTGTGTCTACATTCACACAATTCATTTATGTTTCATATACACCTTATACACACAGCCTGAAGGTAATTTAATACAATATTTTTAATAACTTTGTGTATTAAACAAAGTTTGTGTACATTGAGACATCAAAAAACAAAGGTTTCACTATCTCACTCTCACTCAAAAAAGTCCGTATTTCGGAATATTCCGTATTTCGGAATATATGGATATGGGATACTCAACCTGTATATATATATTTATTACACACATACTTACTGTATATTTCTATACATAAACACACCATACACACACACACACTCACATATAAATACATACACATAAAGTAAGGTCACACTTAAACATTTGGAGGAGCTTGGAGTCCTGACAAACTTATGCTGCATAACAGGGCAGACTAGCTGCCTCTTCCTGCGGCTCAGTGCAGCCGTGTACCTGCCTATCCTGTCGCTGTCGAGTTCCTGCTGCTACCAACATTGCTGGGTGCCAAGTGTCCGCCGTTGCCGACTGCCCGCTGCTCCCGCCTCTGCTGAGTTCCTGCTGCAGCTCCCCTCCGCCCTCTATACATTGCACACGCTGCAACTTTGATCCTGGCAGCGGCAGTCACTCTCAGTGTGACTGTGTAAAGCTGCCTTCGTCCACCAAAAAACCCCAAACTTGTCCCATCAGCGGAGGTCCCTGCATGTGCTGGGGGGGGGGGGGGAGGAGGAGGGAGGGAGAGGAGGGAGGGGGGCTGGGCTGTAATATTCATGATATGCAATCGCGGGGTCAGGGCGGGGGGGAGGTGTAAAGCGCAGGGTGAGATCGCGGACGTCTGTGGAGAAGACAGTTAGAACAACTGTAACCTGCTTACTCTAGTAAGTGCATAGAGTATTGAAGCCGCTGCCAATTCACACTGACAGTGCAGCAGGGATGTCGCGGCCGCCTATCTGTTACGGCAGCGGCTTCAATACTCTATGCACTTACTAGAGTAAGCAGGTTACAGTTGTTCTAACTGTCTTCTCCACAGACGTCCGCGATCTCACCCTGCGCTTTACACCTCCCCCCCGCCCTGACCCCGCGATTGCATATCATGAATGCTGCCGGCTATGGTTACAGAGTTGTTCTAGCAACAGTCTCCTGCTCCTCTCCACGGTAACGCTCCACATGACAAGAAGCCAAGCATTCAT
The DNA here is from genome assembly GCF_028390025.1 of Pseudophryne corroboree. NCBI lineage: Eukaryota > Metazoa > Chordata > Amphibia > Anura > Myobatrachidae > Pseudophryne > Pseudophryne corroboree. The sequence continues at coordinate 52,993,433 of NC_086451.1, forward strand.
CGGCAGCATGAGCTGCCGCCCTCCAGTGGTCTGCGCCCATAGGCAGCTGCCTAAAGCTGCCTAGTGGTGGCGCCGGCCCTGGTCTGGGGATTTATATTAGAGTTTCAGATCTGGGATTGAGTGCTTGGTTGTGAGCTGGCAAACTCCCTATGTGGGGTATATTTACAAAGATTCGTGTTTTTGCCGTTTTGAAGGGTGTTTGAACTCGAATGGTATCGGGTGCATTTTACTGCAACTTTTTGAATCCTGATACGATCATTCACTAAGCTGCCGATTTTTCCAAATTCGTATTTTCCGATGTCGATGTGATTCGTAATGTCAGGCAGTGTTTTACGGGAGTGATGAGTAAAATACTGCCTGACAAAACACAAGGAATCCCGGCCGGATCTGTGAGATCCGTGCAGGGCTTCATTGTGTACCTTAAGAAGGTGTTTAAAGTGTTAAAAATTCAGAAAAAAATTGCGTGGGGTCCCCCCTCCAAAACACAACCAGCCTCGGGCTCTTTGAGCCGGTCCTGGTTGACAAAATATGGGGGGGAAAATGACAGGGGTTCCCCCATATTTCATTAACCAGCACCGGGCTCTGCGCCTGGTCCTGGTTCAAAAAATACGGGGCACAAAAAGCGTAGGGGTCCCTGGAGGGGGGACCCCTTGATTGAAGGGGTCCCCACTCCTCCAGGGTACCCCGGCCAGGGGTGACTAGTTGGGTATGTAATGCCAGAGCCGCCGGGACCACAATAAAAGTGTCCCCCGGCTGTGGCATTATGTACCTGGCTTGTGGAGCCCGGTGCTGGTTTAACAAATACGGGGGACCCCTACGCTTTTTGTCCCCCGTATTTTTTCAACCAGGACCAGCTCAAAGAGCCCGAGGCTGGTTATGCTTAGGAGGGGGGACCCCATATATTTTTTTTTCTGTTTTTACACTAAACACACCCTTTCCCATAGATAACCATGCACAGATCTCACTGATCCGTGCATGGTTATCCAAACTCGACTGGAAAAAGCAGGTCTATTTTTTTGCTGCTTTTTTTAACGATTCGCAAAAAAATAGACCCGCACTTGAGCACTCAGAGACTAACACCCAAATACGAATGAATAGTGAATACCCGTATTGTATGAAATAACAGCCGCGTTTGACCGATGGTCTGTTCATTCGTATTTCAGAACTTTGCCGTTAAATCCATTACGAATAGACCAGACACTGTCGAGATTTGTGCTTAGTGAATTCCCGGATTGGGACTTTGAAAAAAAAACACAAATCGGACAAACTCGATTTTTTAGTAAATACTGGCCTGTGTTTCTCTGACAGGCTATACTGTGGGTCTGTCCCCTATTTGCCCAGTGTGTCTGTGGGTGTCGGTATGTCTGAGGCTGAGTGCTCTTCCCAGGAGGAGACTGTGGTAGAGACAGAAACGGCTGTGGGAGTGACCCTGTCGGCACCGCCGACTCCTGATTGGGTAAATGTGTTGAATACCTTGAATGCTAATGTGGCTCTCATTAATAAGAGATTAGATAAATCTGAATCTCAGAACCAGACATGGAAGAAATCTGTGGAGGATGTGTTATCACAGGTCCAGACCCCTTGGGGGTCACATAAACGGGCATTTGCTCAGTTGGCAGAGACAGATACCGACACGTACACTGACTCCAGTGTCGACTATAGTGATGCCAAATTAGACCCAAAATTGGCAAAGAACATCCAGTACATGATTGTGGCAATAAAAGACGTGTTACATATCACGGAGGACCCTGCTGTTCCTGATACTAGGGTCTGTATGTTTAAGGGAAAGAAACCTGAGGTAACATTTCCGCCCTCTCATGAACTGAATACCTTTTTTTTTTAAATGTGGGAAAATCCTGACACAGGATTGTCATTACCAATTTCAGGCGTTGCCGTTTGGTCTGTCCACAGCTCCGAGGATTTTCACCAAGGTAATGGCGGAAATGATGGTTCTCCTTCGCAAACAAGGAGTCACAATTATCCCTTACTTGGACGATTTCCTGATAAAGGCGAGATCCAAAGACAAGCTGGAGCAGGACATTGCGCTCTCCCTGATAGTTCTGCAGCAACATGGTTGGCTCCTAAACTTGCCGAAGTCACAGTTGAATCCGACGAAACGGCTGTTGTTTTTGGGAATGATTCTGGACACGGAATTACAGAGTTTTTCTTCCAGAAGAGAAGGTTCTGGAAATGCAGGGTTTGGTCAAACAAATTCTGAAACCAGCGAGAGTATCAGTCCATCAATGCACTCGATTGCTGAGAAAGATGGTGGTGGCCTACGAGGCCATTCAATTTGGCAGATTCCATGCCAGAGTGTTTCAGTGGGACCTATTGGACAAGTGGTCCGGATCCCATCTGCACATACACCGGAAAATAATCCTGTCCTCTAAGACCAGAATCTCACTCCTGTGGTGGCTACACAGCTCTCACCTCCTATAGGGACGCAGGTTCGGGATCCAGGACTGGATCCTAGTAACCACGGATGCGAGTCTCCGAGGCTGGGGAGCAGTCACACAGGGGGAAACCTTCCAGGGAAAATGGTCAAGCTAGGAAGTTTGTTTACACATAAACGTTCTAGAGTTAAGGGCCATTTACAACGGCTTTCTTCAAGCGGAATGTCTTCTTCGCAACCTGCCCGTCCTAATATAGTGGGACAACATAACAGCAGTAGCGCACATAAACCGCCAAGGCGGAACGAAGAGCAGGGTGGCAATGGCAGAGGCCACAAAAGTTCTTAGCTGGGCGGAAAGACATACAAGCGCTCTGTCAGCAGTCTTCATTCCTGGAGTGGACAACTGGGTAGCAGACTTCCTCAGCAGACACGATCTCCATCCAGGAGAGTGGAGTCTTCATCAAGAGGTCTTCACAGAAGTGACAAGTCTTTGGGGAATTCCTCAAATAGACATGATGGTGTCTCGCCTCAACAAGAAATTTCAGAGATATTGTTCCAGGTCGAGGGACCCTCAAGCAATAGCAGTGGACGCACTGGTGACACCATGGGTGTTTCAGTCGGTGTACGTGTTCCCTCCGCTTCCACTCATTCCAAAGGTGCTAAAGATCATAAAAAGAACAAAGGTTCAGGCGATCCTCATTCTTCCGGACTGGTCAAGGAGGTCTTGGTATCCAGATCTTCAGGAATTACTCATAAGAGATCCCGGGCCTCTTCCTCTACAAGAGGATCTGTTACAGCAGGGGCCGTGCGTATATCACGACTTACCGTGGCTACGTTTGACGGCTTGGCGGTTAAACGCCGGATCCTAGCCCGAAAGGGTATTCCCAGTGAAGTCATTCCCACACTTCTTCAGGCTAGAAAAGTAGTAACGCCTAACCATTATCACCGTATTTGGAGAAAATATGTGTCTTGGTGTGAATCCAAGAAGGCTCCTACGGAAGAATTTCAGCTAGGGCATTTTCTCTATTTCCTGCAAGCAGGTGTGGATGCGGGCCTAAAGTTAGGCTCGATTAAAGTACAAATTTCGGCCTTATCGGTTTTCTTTGAAAAACAATTGGCCTCCCTTCCAGAAGTTCAGACTTTCGGGAAAGGAGTTTTTCAAATCCAACCTCCATTTGTGCCCCCAGTGGCACCATGGGATCTTAACGTGGTGTTGCATTTTCTTCAATCACATTGGTTTGAACCTTTACAGAAGGTTGAGTTGAAATTTCTCACTTGGAAAGTGGTCATGCTATTGGCCTTAGCATCCGCAAGGCGGGTGTCTGAGTTAGCGGCCTTGTCTCACAAGAGCCCTTATTTAATCTTCCATGAGGATAGAGCGGAGTTGAGGACTTGTCAACAATTTCTACCGAAGGTGGTTTCATCGTTCCACATGAACCAGCCTATTGTGGCACCAGTGGCTACTGACGCCTTTGTGGAGTCAAAATCTCTCGATGTTGTCAGGGCTTTGAAGATTTATGTCGCCAGAACGGCTCAACTTAGGAAAACGGAAACTCTGTTTATCCTGTATGCTGCCAACAAGATTGGAACGCCTGCTTCAAAGCAGACTATTGCACGCTGGATCTGCAATACGATTCAGCATGCTCATTCTATGGCTGGATTGCCGTTACCGAAATCAGTGAAGGCCCACTCTACCGGGAAAGTGGGCTCATCCTGGGCGGCTGCCCGTGGAGTCTCGGCATTACAACTCTGCCGAGCAGCTACCTGGTCGGGTTCAAACACTTTTGCAAAATTTTATAAGTTTGATACCCTGGCTGATGAGGACCTCATGTTTGGTCAATCGGTGCTACAGAGTCATCAAGCACTCTCCTGCCCGTTCTAGAGCTTTGGTATAAACCCCATGGTTCTTGAAGTGTCCCCAGCATCCTCTAGGACATATGAGAAAATAGTATTTTAATACCTACCGGTAAATCCTTTTCTCTTAGTCCGTAGAGGATGCTGGGCACCCGTCCCAGGCCCTCATTCCGAGTTGTTCGCTCGTTCTTTTTCATCGCATCGCAGTGAAAATCCGCTTAGTACGCATGCGCAAAGTTCGCACTGCGACTGCGCCAAGTAACTTTACTATGAAGAAAGTATTTTTACTCACGGCTTTTTCTTCGCTCCGGCGATCGTAATGTGATTGACAGGAAATGGGTGTTACTGGGCGGAAACACGGCGTTTCAGGGGCGTGTGGCTGAAAACGCTACCGTTTCCGGAAAAAACGCAGGAGTGGCCGGAGAAACGGTGGGAGTGCCTGGGCGAACGCTGGGTGTGTTTGTGACGTCAACCAGGAACGACAAGCACTGAACTGATCGCACAGGCAGAGTAAGTCTGGAGCTACTCTGAAACTGCTAAGTAGTTAGTAATCGCAATATTGCGAATACATCGGTCGCAATTTTAAGAAGCTAAGATTCACTCCCAGTAGGCGGCGGCTTAGCGTGTGTAACTCTGCTAAATTCGCCTTGCGACCGATCAACTCGGAATGAGGGCCCCAGTGCGGACTCTATCTGCAGTTATTAGTTATTAATTATGTTTACACACAGGTTGTGTTTCTGTTATAGTCAGCCTGTTGCTGACATGGTTCATGCCGTTGACTGGAGTTTCAGTTAATTGCCATGTTGTACGGCGTGTTTGTGGTGTGAGCTGGTATGTATCTCACCTTAGTTTAACAATAAATCCTTTTCCTCGAAATGTCCGTCTCCCCGGGCACAGTTCCTATAACTGGAGTCTGGAGGAGGGGCATAGAGGGAGGAGCCAGTTCACACCCTTCAAAGTCTTAAAGTGCCCATGTCTCCTGCGGATTCCCATCTATACTCCATGGTTCTTGAAGTGTCCCCAGCATCCTCTACGGACTAAGAGAAAAGGATTTACCGGTAGGTATTAAAATCCTATTTTCAGAGAAACTCAGTAGAGCTCCTCAGAGTGTATCCTGTCTGCCTGGGCAAAATCTAAACTGGAGTCTGGAGGAGGGGCATAGAGGGAGGAGTCAGGTCACACCATTTGAAAGTCTTAAAGTGCCCATGTCTCCTGCGGATCCCGTCTATACCCCATGGTTATTGAAGTGTCCCCAGCATCCTCTAGGACATATGAGAAAGTATTTTTCACTCATCGTTAACTAAAAGTTAATGTATAGTAGTGGAACTATATTAATTATTATTATTATTATTATTCAATGAGTGAGAAACACTTTAAAGTAGCAATCATTTAAAAGGAGGTTTTTTTAAACATCGGGCACACTTGCAAAGGAACCCGCCGATGCCTGCAGTTTGCAGATTACATTTACCCCTATGGGGTATATGCAATTGCCGGCGAATCGCGGCAATTTTTCGCCCGTTTTTTAATTCGACACAATTCGACCGTCGAATTCCGGCAAGTGGGTGCCGGAATTCAACATATTCAATATAAAAAAGGGATTCGACAGTCCCGCTGTCGAAAAACGCCCGATTTGACGGATTTTGATTAGACTTGTAAAAATGTAAAAAAACCCGGGAAAAACGGTAAAAACCACGAAAAAAAAATGCGTGGGGTCCCCCCTCCTAAGCATAACCAGCCTCGGGCTCTTCGAGCCGGTCCTGGTTCTAAAAATCCAGGGGAAAAACTGACAGGGGATCCCTCGTATTTTTAAAACCAGCACCGGGCCCTGCGCCTGGTGCTGGTGCAAAAAATACGGGGGACAAAAAGCGTAGGGGTACCCCGTATTTTTTACACCAGCATTGGGCTCCACTAGCTGGACAGATAATGCCACAGCCGGGGGTCACTTTTATACAGCGCCCTGCGGCCGTGGCATTAAATATCCAACTAGTCACCCCTGGCCGGGGTACCCTGGGGAAGTGGGGACCCCTTCAATCAAGGGGTCCCCCCCCAGCCACCCAAGGGCCAGGGGTGAAGCCCAAGGCTGTCCCCCCATCCAAGGGCTGCGGATGGGGGGCTGATAGCCTTGAGTAAAATGATAGAATATTGTTTTTTCCAGAAGAACTACAAGTCCCAGCAAGCCTCCCCAGCAAGCTGGTACTTGGAGAACCACAAGTACCAGCATGCGGGTGGAAAAATGGGCCCGCTGGTACCTGTAGTTCTACTGGGAAAAAAATACCCAAATAAAAACAGGAGACACACACCTTGAAAGTAAAAGTTTATTTCATACATGCCGACACATACATACTTACCTATGTTGACCCGCCGACTGCCACGCCCCCCTCGTCACTGAAGAATCCGGGGTACCTGTGAATAAAATTATACTCACCTGATCCAGTGTCCGGATCTTTTTAAATAATCCTCGTACTTGGCAAAACAACAAAACAGCAACCCGGACCAAACGGACTGAAAGGGGTCCCATGTTTACACATGGGACCCCTTTCCACGAATGCCGGGACCCCACGTGACTCCTTTCACAGAGGGTCCCTTCAGCCAATCAGCGAGCGCAACGTCGTGGCACTCTGCTGATTGGCTATGCGCGTCTGAGCTGTCAGACAGCGCATCGCAAAGCCTTACCATTACATTCAATGGTGGGAACTTTGCGGTCAGTGGTGAGGTCACCCGCGGTCAGCGGCTGACCGCGGGTAACCCCACCGCTGACCGCAAAGTTTCCACCATTGAAACTAATGGAGGGAGCTGTGCGATGATTCAGGTACACCGTGGATTCTACTTGGACAAGTGGACAGAGGTCGGCGTGTGAACATAGGTAAGTATGTGTGAGTCGACATGTGTGAAATAAAGTTTTACTCTCACGGTGTGCGTGTCCTGTTTTTATTTGGGTATTTTTTTTCCAGTAGAACTACAGGTACCAGCGGGCCCATTTTTCTCCTGCATGCTGGTACTTGTGGTTCTCCAAGTACCAGCTTGCGGGGGAGGCTTGCTGGGACTTGTAGTTCTTCTGGAAAAAACAATATTCTTTCAATTTTCTCAAGGCTATCAGCCCCCCATCCGCAGTCCTTGGATGGGGGGGACAGCCTCGGGCTTCACCCCTGGCCCTTGGGTGGCTGGGGGGGGACCCCTTGATTGAAGGGGTCCCCACTCCCCCAGGGTACCCCGGCCAGGGGTGGCTAGTTGGATATTTAATGCCACGGCCGCAGGGCGCTGTATAAAAGTGACCCCCGGCTGTGGCATTATCTGTCCAGCTAGTGGAGCCCGATGCAGGTGTAAAAAATACGGGGGACCCCTACGCTTTTTGTCCCCCGTATTTTTTGCACCAGCACCAGGCGCAGAGCCCGGTGCTGGTTTTAAAAATACAGGGGATCCCCTGTCAGTTTTCCCCCCGGATTTTTAGAACCAGGACCGGCTCGAAGAGCCCGAGGCTGGTTATGCTTAGGAGGGGGGACCCCACGCAATTTTTTTTCTGATTTTTAACATTCCATAAAAAAATAATAATAATAATAATAATAATAATAATATTTTTAAAAATATATAAATAATACTTGTGCCTCCAAATAGACAAACCAAGTACCTAATCCCTTCTAATATAAATAGATATGCTATTACCAATAAAAAAAAACCACAAATAAAAACATGTTTTTAAATTTTTTTATTAGATTCCGCCAGCAAAGTGTGGCGGATTGAAAATGACGAATTTACTGTCTATTAGGTATATGCAATTGCGGTCAAATTCCCGAAATTGTCGAATTTCGAGAATTTTTCGCCAAAAAAAAAAAAATCGTCAATGCAATTCAGTGCTTTCCGTCAAAAAAACGTACTTTCAAAATTCGACTTTTTGAAATTCGACTTTTGTCAAATTCGACTTTTCTGCAATGATACAAGTGCTGCAATTCGACCAAAGTGTATTCAATTCAAGTTTGGAAATTCGACAACAGTGCTTTTAGACAGTAAATTCGTCATTTTCAATCCGCCACACTTTGGAGGGTGAAACCAATAAAAAAAATTTAAAACATGTTTTTTTTGGTGTTTTTTTTTTTGGTAATAGCATATCTATTTATATTAGAAGGGATTAGGTACTTGGTTTGTCTTTTTTGGAGGCACAAGTATTAATATTTATATATTTTTAAAAATATTTTTTTTTTTTTATAGCTGGAACGGTAAAATCAAGGAAAAAAATGGCGTGGGGTCCCCCCTCCAAAGCATAACCAGCCTCGGGCTCTTCGAGCTGGTCCTGGTTCTAAAAATGCGGGGAAAAATTTGACAGGGGATCCCCCGTATTTTTAAAACCAGCACCGGGCTCTGCGCCTGGTGCTGGTGCAATAAATACGGGGGACAAAAAGAGTAGGGGTCCCCCGTATTTTTTACACCAGCATCGGGCTCCACTAGCTGGACAGATAATGCCACAGCCGGGGGTCACTTTTATACAGTGCCCTGCGGCCGTGGCATTAAATATCCAACTAGTCACCCCTGGCCGGGGTACCCTGGGGGAGTGGGGACCCCTTCAATCAAGGGGTCCCCTCCCCCCCAGCCACCCAAGGGCCAGGGGTGAAGCCCGAGGCTGTCCCCCCCATCCAAGGGCTGCGGATGGGAGGCTGATAGCCTTGAGAAAAATGTCAGAATATTGTTTTTTCCAGTAGTACTACAAGTCCCAGCAAGCCTCCCCCGCAAGCTGGTACTTGGAGAACCACAAGTACCAGCATGCGGGAGAAAAACGGGCCCGCTGGTACCTGTAGTACTACTGGGAAAAAAATACCCAAATAAAAACCGGACACACACACCGTGACAAGTACAACTTTATTACATACTGCCGACACACACATACTTACCTATGTTGACACGCCGACTGCCACAGTCTCCGACGATCCGAGGGTACCTGTGAAAAAATTATACTCACCTTCCAGCGTCCAGAGATAAATCCACGTCCAGAGTATAATCCAGGTACTTGGCAAAATAAAAAAACGCAAAAACCCGTGCCAGCGGACTGAAAGGGGTCCCATATTGACACATGAGACCCCTTTTCCCGAATGCAGAGACCTCTCCGTGACAGCTGTCACTGAAAGGTCTCTTCAGCCAATCAGCGAGTGCAACGTCCTTGCACTCTGCTGATTGGCTCTGCGCGTCTGAGCTCAGACAGCGCATCGCAAAGCCTCTCCATTATATTCAATGGTGGGAACTTTGCGGTTAGCGGTGGGGTCACCCGCCGGTCAGCGGCTGACCGCGGGTAACCCCCCCGCTGACGGCAAAGTTCCCACCATTGAATATAATGGAGAGAGCTGTGCGATGCGCTGTCACAGCACAGACAGCGCACAGCCAATCAGGTGAGCGCCACGTAGTAGCGCTTCCTGATTGGCTGAAGGGACCTCAGTGACAGGAGTCACGTGGGGTCCCGGCACATTCGGGGAAAGGGGTCTCATGTGTCAATATGGGACCCCTTTCAGTCCGCTGGCACGGGTTTTTGCGTTTTTTTATTTTGCCAAGTACCTGGATTATACTCTGGACGTGGATTTATCTCTGAACGCTGGAAGGTGAGTATAATTTTTTCACAGGTACCCTCGGATCGTCGGAGACTGTGGCAGTCGGCGTGTCAACATAGGTAAGTATGTGTGTGTCGGCAGTATGTAATAAAGTTGTACTTGTCACGGTGTGTGTGTCCTGTTTTTATTTGGGTATTTTTTCCCCAGTAGTACTACAGGTACCAGCGGGCCCGTTTTTCTCTGCATGCTGGTATTTGTGGTTCTCCAAGTACCAGCTTGCGGGGGAGGCTTGCTGGGACTTGTAGTACTACTGGAAAAAACAATATTCTGACATTTTTCTCAAGGCTATCAGCCTCCCATCCGCAGCCCTTGGATGGGGGGGACAGCCTCGGGCTTCACCCCTGGCCCTTGGGTGGCTGGGGGGGAGGGGACCCCTTGATTGAAGGGGTCCCCACTCCCCCAGGGTACCCCGGCCAGGGGTGACTAGTTGGATATTTAATGCCACGGCCGCAGGGCACTGTATAAAAGTGACCCCCGGCTGTGGCATTATCTGTCCAGCTAGTGGAGCCCGATGCTGGTGTATAAAATACGGGGGACCCCTACTCTTTTTGTCCCCCGTATTTTTTGCACCTGCACCAGGCGCAGAGCCCGGTGCTGGTTTTAAAAATACGGGGGATCCCCTGTCAATTTTTTCCCCGCATTTTTAGAACCAGGACCAGCTCGAAGAGCCCGAGGCTGGTTATGCTTTGGAGGGGGGACCCCACGCCATTTTTTTCCGGGTTTTTCCCGTTTTTCCCCGTTTTTTTAATTTGCGGCAAAATCCGGCAAATCGGCCGTTTTTCGCCCGCGGGAATGTCGAATCCGTTTTTTATTGAATATGGTGAATTCCGGCAGCCACCTGCCGGAATTCACCTGTCGAATTGTGTCGAATTAAAAAAATGGCGATAATTTGCCGCGATTCGCCCGCAATTGCATATACCCCTAAAAGCACTGTTGTCGAATTTACAAACTTCAATTGAATATACTTTTGTCGAATTGCCGCATTTGTACCATTGCAGAAATGTCGAATTTGACAAATGTCGAATTTCAAAAAGTCGAATTTGGAAAGTCCGTTTTTTTGACGAAAACTACTGAATTGCATTGTCGAATTATTTTTTTTGGCGAAAATGTCCCGTTTTTCGACATTTTCGGGAATTCGACCGCAATTGCATATACCCCAAAGTCTCTGACTCTGCATCCAGGGCCGTCTTAACAGCATTGTAGGTCCTGAGCAAATCAAATGTACTGGGGCCCCTACCCACCCATTTATGGAAATAAATATAAAAAAAAAAACCTAAGTTATCCATCCTGCGGTCCCGCCCTGTCTCCACATGCTTCCATACAATTAATGACTGCCAGCATTCTGATTGGTGGATAGCTCCAGCCACCCACCAATTAGAATACTGACGGCCATTCACTATCTGGCTGCAGACTAGGAGCAGGTAGAGAATGCTCCCAAGAAGCTCTGGAGGCACCAGCCCAGACTGCTTCTTCTCAAAGGCCCCTAGAATCATGAGGCCCTGGGCAGCTGCCCAGTTTGCCCACAAGTTAAAATGGCCCTGTCTGCAGCTTACCACCTACCCCAATATCTTAGCACAGCTGAAGATTTTGGAGCCATTTGCCACATGCATCCACTGCCTTTTGCAAAACACTCCCCTACATGGGGTACCAGTCCCTCCTTATGTCCAGTGGCAGTGGTCACCCTCTGCATGGCCAACTCGCACTACCTGCCGGCCCAGATGGTGGCTACCCCGATTGGAGCTATCTGGCAGCAGTGCAGTAGCTCACTCTGTACAGAAAGTAAAATGGCAGCGGGAGGGCTTCTGCACATGCCTGGCCGCAGTAGCTCCTCCCATTGACCTTTGCAGAGTTTGTCATGAGTGACACCTCACATCACAACTCCGCCTCCAGCATCGGGAACCAGTAAGAGAAGTGGCTTTAAATGTGAAACAGAGTGACCACTACAGTAATTAATGAGCATACAGTCCATGGTTGGAGGGGCAATGGCATATTTAGGTTGCAGTGGCATATAAACAAAGAAACTGGGACATAAAAAAAGGGGGTCTGTGGTACATAAAAAGGGGAACTGGGACATAAAAAGGGGCAGCGGCACATAAAAAACACCGGAATGGGTATGTGGAGCATAATACAAAACACAGGCTGTCGGGTTCAATAAATATAATACAGACAGAGAGGAGGGGCACTTTATGGTACTTACAGATTGGGAATGTATAGTGGGAACTGCACAGCATATTAGAGAAATTAACATACAAACAGAAGAGGACATGTAAAAGGTAGCACAATTTAAAATTAAAACAGTGGGGCACAATAAGTAACATATAGAAGGTGGGAACTTAAAATATGGGGGTCGGACAAGTACAGGCATATAAATGGGGAATTCAATTGCTGGTGATGTTCTGTCAGCAGTGCCGACATCGCAAGGCTATATGGTGAAAGGAAAAGCTTGCAACAATATTGATCTTCCATTACAAAATGACACATTGCTTTGATGCTGATCAAATACATAGGGGATTTTTTTTTTATCATTACCTATTTGCAGGATATTCCGCAAAAACGTCTGTTTTCTGGTGGAAACCCACAAATATTATGGATCCCCCATCAGAGTTAGATTTAGACAAGGCAAGATTCTGCTTTGGGGCCCCCTCCCTCAAACAATCCATAGCAAGCATTATATTTTCATTCCTGATTCATGCTCCTTACATTTTTTTTCCTCCTTATAGTAATGCCCCTTATAATTATGCCACATGCCATAATGCCCCTTACACATTATGCCACACCACGCTTTAATGCCCCTTACACATTATGCCACACTCCTTAATGCCCCTTACACATTTATGCACCACACCTTAACGCCCCTTATACAATATGCCACACACCATAATGCCCCTTACACATTATGCCACACCACACCTTAATGCCCCTTATACATTTATGCACCACACTGTTATGTCCCTTACACATTATGCACCACACTGTTACAATATGTTCCTTACACATTATGCACCACACTGTAATGTCCCTTATACATTATGCACCACACTGTAATGTCCCTTACACATTTATGCACCACACTATAATGTCCCTTACACATTTATGCACCACACTGTTATGTCCCTTATACATTTATGCACCACACTGTAATGTCCCTTACACATTATGCACAACACTATAATGTCACTTACACATTTACGCACCACACTGTTATGTCCCTTACACATTTATGCACCACACTGTAATGTCCCTTAAACATTATGCACAACACTATAATGTCCCTTACACATTTAAGCACCACACTGTAATGTCCCTTACACATTATGCACAACACTGTTATGTCCCTTACACATTATGCACAACACTATAATGTCCCTTACACATTTATGCACCACACTGTATGTCCCTTACACATTATGCTCCACACTGTAATGTCCCTTACACATTATGCACCACACTGTAATGTCCCTTACACATTATGCACCACACTGTTATGTCCCTTACACATTTATGCACCACACTGTCCCTTACACATTATGCACCACATTATAATGTCCCTTACACATTTATGCACCACACTGTTATGTTCCTTACACATTTATGCACCACAATGTAATTCCCCTTACATTATGCAACACACCATAATGCTTTTTACACATTATGCACCACACTGTAATACCCCTCATACATGGCTTTATGTGCCCATGATCCTTCTCTTCCTGACTTGTGTTGGCGGCAAGCAGTCCTAGATCATCTGGGTACCACTTACCATGCATACGTATATTCCTGTTTACTAGAGTGCCGCTTCGGCATCTAGTGTCCAATTCTAGGCACAAGTGGTGTGCGGTCTTGGTTGGGACTGCGGCAGAAATAGATATAGGTATTGCGCCCACACACTGGACTAGTTGACCTATTGAAAAGGATGAGACGTACTTTTAGGTAACCCGACCTATTAGACACCATAATTGATGAAAAATGTACTGCGCTGTACCACTGGAGAGTTGTGATGTACTTAGATGTTGATGTCGTGGCAATGCAGTGCATGACATATGATAGAATAAATGGTATAGACAGATAAGTAGATTTATGGTAAGAACTTACCTTTGTTAAATCCCTTTCTGCGAGGTACACTGTGTTCCACAGGGAATAACATCGGGGTGTAGAGTTGGATCTTGATCCGAGGCACCAACAGGCTAAAGCTTTGACTGTTCCCAAGATGCACAGCGCCGCCTCCTCTATAACCCCACTTCCGTGCACAGGAGCTCAGTTTTGTTAACCAGTCCAATACAGTAGCAGGTAAAAGAGACGACAACCGTTAGTAGCCACATATACCACATTCTTGCGACAGGAGAAGGTACCAGCGGCCAATGCCATACAAACCCAAAGAAGCTAAGTGCTTCAGGGTGGGCGCCCTGTGGAACCCAGTGTACCTCGCAGAAAGAGATTTAACAAAGGTAAGTTCTTTTCCATAAATCTCCTTTTCTGCTGCGGGGTACACTGGGGTTCCACAGGGAATAACATCGGGGATGTCCTAAAGCAGTTCCTCATGGGAGGGGACGCACTGTGGCGTGCACAAGAACCCGGCGTCCAAAGGAGGCATCCTGGGAGGCGGAAGTATCTAAGGCATAGAACCTTATGAACGTGTTCACTGAGGACCATGTAGCCGCCTTGCACAATTGTTCAAGGGTCGCACCACATCGGGCCGCCCAAGAAGGCCCAACAGACCGAGTAAAATGGGCTTTGATGGTAGCAGGAGCTGGAAGTCCAGCCTGTACATAAGCATGTGCAATCACCATTCTAATCCATCTGGCAAAAGTCTGCTTATTAGCAGGCCAGCCCCGTTTGTAAAAACCTAAAAGGACAAAGAGGGAATCAGATCTCCTAAGAGAAGCTGTTCTCTTCACATAAATACGGAGAGCCCGTACCACATCCAAAGACCGCTCTTTGGAGGATAAACCTGGAGAGGTAAATGCCGGAACCACAATTTCCTGGTTAAGGTGAAAAGACGACACCACCTTAGGCAAATAACCAGGACGAGTTCTAAGAACCGCCCGGTCACAGTGAAAAATCAGAAAGGGAGACCTACAGGACAAGGCACCCAAGTCTGAAACCCGTCTAGCAGAGGCAATAGCCAGCAAGAACAAGACCTTAAGAGTAAGCCACTTAAGGTCCACAGACTCAAGAGGTTCAAACGGAGACACTTGTAAGGCATCCAGAATAAACCGATAAATCCTAAGGAGCCACAGGCGGGACATAGGGAGGATGAACCGTAAAACACCCTGAGTGAATGTATGAACATCAGGCAGAGTCGCAATTTTTCTCTGAAACCATATCGACAAGGCAGAAATATGAACCTTGAGGGAGGCTAAACGAAGGCCTAAGTCCAGGCCCTGTTGCAGGAAAGCCAAAAGCTTGGCAGTACTGAACTTATCTGCGCCATAATGGTTAGTCGCACACCAGGCGAAGTAAGAATTCCAGACCCTATAATAAATCCGAGTAGACACCGGTTTACGGGCCTTCAACATAGTTTGAACGACCTCCTCAGAAAATCTTTTGGTCCTCAGTCCAGAAGCTTCAAGAGCCACGCCGTCAAAGCCAACCGGGCCAAATCCTGGTAGACACAAGGGCCCAAAACAAGGAGGTCTGGGTGCTGTGGAAGTAGAAGAGGACGCTCTGTCAAGAGACCAATGCCGCCTGGGCCACACTGGAGCGATTAGAAGTAGAATTCCTCCTTCTTGCTTGAACTTCCTCATCATCCTGGGCAGAAGTGACACCGGAGAGATCACGTACGGCAGCCGAAAGTTCCATGGAATTGCCAGTACGTCCATGAACACTGCTTGAGGATCCCTTGTCCTTGCTCCGAAGACCAGAACCTTAGGATTGTGTCGAGATACCATCAGGTAGGCCCCACTTGTCCACTAGGAGTTGAAAGACTTCTGGATGAAGGCTCCACTCTCCGTCGTGTGCATCCTGACGACTGAGGAAGTCCGCTTCCCAGTTGAAGACTCCCGGAATGAATACTGCCGATATGGCTGGCAGATGGCGTTCCGTCCAACAAAGGATTATTGACACTTCCATCATTGCCATGCGGCTTCGAGTGCCGCCTTGATGATTTATGTATGCCACCATTGTGGTGTTGTCCGACTGTACTTGAAAAGGCCTGTTCTGTACTAGAGGCAGGGCTAGTGTCAACGTATTGAACACTGCCCTCAATTCCAGAATGTTTACCGGGAGGAGAGATTCCTCCCTGGTCCACCGACCCTGAAGAAAGTGTTGCTTCAACACCGCTCCCCAGCCCTGCGGACTGGCATCTGTCATCAAAAGGACCCAGTTGGAGATCCAGAAGGGACGACCCCGGCTCAGTTGCTGGTCCTGTAGCCACCAGCTCAGTGACAAGCGGACCTCCGGAGTCAAGGAGATCATGTGATTCCTGATCCGGTGAGGCAGGCCATCCCACTTGGAGAGTATCAACCGCTGCAGAGGGTGGGAATGAAATTGAGCGTACTCTACCATGTCGAAAGCCGACACCATGAGGCCTAGTACTTGCATCGCCGAGTGTACCGACAAACGTGGGCGAGAGAGGAAGCATCTTATCTTGTCCTGAAGTTTCAGGACCTTCTCTGGAGACGAAAACAACCTCTGGTTGTGGGTGTCCAATAGTGCTCCCAGTTGCACCATGCTCTGAGCAGGGACCAGGGAAGATTTCTTCCAGTTCATGAGCCACCCGTGGGCTTGCAGGAATTGGACCGTCAGTTCCAGATGACAGAAGAGAACCTCTGGAGAGTTCGCCAGGATCAACAAGTCATCCAGATACGGCAGGATGACCACCATGACCTTGGTGAAAATTCTTGGAGCCGTGGTCAGAACGAAAGTTAAGGCCTGGAATTGAAAATGTAGGTTGCCAATAGCAAACCGCAGGTATTGCTGATGCGACACTGCAATAGGTATATGCAGGTAAGCATCCCGTATGTCCAGGGATACCATATAGTCCTTGGGCTCCAAAGCCAAAACAATAGAGTGAAGCGTTTCCGCACGGAATTTGAAAACTTTCACAAATTTGTTCAAAGACTTGAGGTTGAGAATGGGCCGAGAGGACCCATTCGGTTTCGGGACTAGGAACAGCATGGAATAGTACCCCCTGCCTCTCTGGGCCAGAGGCACTGGCACTATTTCTCCTGTATCCCGGAGAGATTGTACCACTAAATGGAGAGTTTTTGCTTTTACCTGATCCGAAGGGATGTTTGTTGAGCAAAATTGGCGAGGGGGACGTTTCATGAAAGAGATGGCGTATGCATGAGTGACGACTTCCCTTACCCTGGCGTCCGAAGTGGTCTGTAACCACGCCTCTTCAAACCGTAAAAGTCGGCCTGCCACCCTGGGAACCCCCAGGGGAAGGACCGCCCCGTCAGGCAGTAGGCTTGTCTGTTTTGGAAGCGGGCTGACGGGCAGCCCAGGCACGTTTATGTTTGGGCTTAGAGGTTTTGGAAGTGCGAACCTGTTTCGGGTATGCCTGACCCTTTGCTTTACCTGGAGGTCGAAAGGAACGAACGGAAGTACTCTTAGCTTTCGGAGCCGAAGGAGAAGTACTAGGCAGACATGCAGTCTTAGCTGATGCCAAGTCAGCAACAATCTTGTTGAGATCTTCCCCAAAAAGAATGTTTCCCTTAAAAGGGATCACCTCCAAGGTCTTTTTAGAGTCCGGATCTACAGACCAGGACCGCAACCAGAGAATCCAGCGAGCCAGAATGGACGTAGTAGACGCCTTGGCCGCCAGGACACCTGCATCAGATGCCACCTCCTGAATATAATGAGAGGCTGCAATAATATATGAAAGACACTGTCTAGCATTATCAGAAAAATCTGACGGTAGTTCCGCTTCAACTTCCTGAACCCAGGCTTCTATAGCTTTTGCTGCCCAAGAAGCCGCAATAGTGGGCCTATGCACAGCTCTAGCAAGAGTGTAAATGGACTTCAAGCAACCCTCCACACGCTTATCCATCGGTTCCTTCAGTGAGGTGATGGTAGTGACAGGCAGAGCAGAAGACACCACCAGACGCGCGATTTGTAAATCCACCGGCGGAGGTGTTCCCAATTTTTACATAACTATGCAGCGAGAGGATAACGAGCTAGCATCTTTTTAGACAGGGAAAATTTCTTTCCTGGATTTACCCAGGATTCCGGACGAATGTCAACCAAGTGTTCAGAATGTGATAAAACTAATTTATTAACCTTCTGACGTTTAAACTTATCTGGTTTCTTAGAGGTAGCTGGAGGCTCTTCGTCATCATCGATTTGAAGAATCAGCCTGATAGCCTCCAAGAGGTCAGGAATATCCACTTGTGTCAGAGGTTCCCCATCAGAAGCATCTGCATCAGTGTCTGAAGGGTCAGTGTAAGCACCATCTTCATCGGACGAGGTATCCGAAACATGTGTGGATTGTGAGGAAGTAATGGCCCGGTTAGATGACCCATTGGTCTTAGGTGGGCAAGAGTCAGGATTTTGCTAAGCCAGAGACTGATTTTAATTGCTGTAATTGAGAGGACAGTGTATCTGCCCATGGCGGATTAACTGCAGGGACAATATGTGGCTGTAATGGCACAGAAAGTCCCATAGGGGGCGCAAGTCTAGTTACTAGCGTAGTCAGTAAATTAGAGAAAGCAGCCCAAGGTGGGTCTTGATTTACCCCCGTTGCTGCAGACTGACCATGGGGTATAGATATAGAACCCTCAGCTGCCATGTTTTGCTCCGAGCAATCCGTGGCGTCAGCACTGCATGGTGCAGGATCAGGCATGAATCTACTACCCTGTTTAGCAGACATTATATGTGTGCCAAGCGTAACTTAAGGGTGAAATAGTACAAAATAAGCAGACAAATTACCTGACAAAAACCCAGTGTATAGTGTGACTGCAAAGCAGAGCACAAACAGAGGATTTAAGAGGTATGTGGTGACTGTAAAACACAGAGAAAAATACCAAGGTAGTATATCCTGTGAAACACTATATTATATGATAACCCTGACGCACTTAGCCCCCCTCAGGGTACAGAATATAGGGATAGCAATATGTATGAGATACACAAAATAGAAATCACACTGCAGCTATTGGCACACACTCAGTCACATATACAATGCAGAAATTATTACAAACAATAAAACTGCACTGGACTAGCAATACTAAGAACAAACTGTACCACTAAGTAAAGCTATATAGGTATATAGATATAACAATGCACAGTAAAGACTGGATGTATATCACAGGGTACTTGTACTAACTATCCCTGTAGTAATGCACTTGTTCTTAACTAACACTGTCTTAATGACATGTAGAATACTTAAGTGTCCTGTAAATGCACAGCACTGATAATGCAGGAGGCTTTACAGAGGAGACATTGCCCAGCAGTCCAAGAATCAACTCAGCATGTGTGTAATGGTGCCCAAACGCTGACAGGTAGTGAGGGAGACAGAGAGATGCAGCTCCAGGGCGGAAACATTTGCAGTAAATGGCGCCTGGGGTTGACATAATGACGTCATTACCGATGCGTGGCTTGTGTTGTGTGAACGACAACACCCAAACGGACAATCAGATCAGAATGGTCCTGTCACTCTTTACCGTATCTGCTACGGGTGCTCCTCGGGTAACTTCAAGAACCATGGAGTAATATCTACTTACATTAAGACGTCAGAAATTTGCATCTCTATAGATTTACCAAATTCAACTGTCTGACTGTAATAGACATTGATATGATAATGAATGGTCGTTATAGACTATGTAACCAATCAGGAGCCACCTTGGGCGGTGTTCTCAACTATGCTCAATACGCTTGTGACACGCCTTACACCCACTATGGGACCTCCTGTGCAATTACAGCCATATATTGTCCATATGGTAACTTCGCCTTGGGCGGATAATTTGTCTACCCAGTTGCAGCAATTGAGTCAATCCTTGGTTAGACATAAAGTCACTCTCGCGTCATGGGGTCATCTAAGGCGCCCATAACTTTATTGTGATTACATAAACCTTTCTTAAGCTAGCTTATCACTAAAATAAAATGACACACACACTGAAATAAAGACACGGACACGGTAGCTGGAGTTAAAGGTCAGATGATATTTATTGATTGCTGACCAACTCTTTAAACTATAATTGTAATTGAATTGGAATTAATTTAGATTGCAAAGTTAAATTTAGATTGGAGGATGGCAAAGGAAAAGTCGCTACCAGACACCAGCTCCAGTCCCTTGGATGAAATCCACCAACCAAGGAGGGGAGTACCCAAACCCCACCTCCTTCCTGCATAACCCGCATTGTGCTGGCCTCACCACTCTTTTCTCTGGCAAACGTTCGGTTCGGTTCCGTTCGGTTCATACAATAAATGGCAAGAGGAAGTCTGAGGCACATGACCCTGCCCTATATACTATCCTGAGACCAACCCCTTAAAGCTTGACGGACAACCCTCTGATCCTATAGGAAAAAAACACCGGAAACATGATCTGCCTAGCAACTGCTTAGTCATAAACAACCAATCACCAAAAGTTGGGCTCTTATATGGCCTCAGGCTTATGCAGCCTTCAGCTAATCTAAGCGGGCTACTTCCCCCTCTCAATCCACTAATCTCTCAGAACATTCTTCTGATGAGGATGGGGAGTATACTGTCCGGTCAGACACTGACACAGTTGCTTCTGACGAGGAATCTACTACTCAGGTTGATGTCCCTGACTTAGTGGTTGCTATTAAGCAGATCCTACAAATCACTGATGATGACAAGGATTCCACTATGGTGTCTGAGAAACCTGATAAGTTTAAACGTCAGAGGGTAACTAAAACGTTATTACCGCATTCTGACCATCTAGTGGACATACGACAAGAACCCTGGTCTTTTCCAGGAAATAAATTCTCCCTGTCTAAAAGGATGGTAGCTCGCTATCCTCTCCCTACAGAGTTGTGTAACAAGTGGAAAAATTCACCACCGGTGGATTCCCATGTCACCCGTCTAGTGGTGTCGTCTACTCTGCCTGTCACCACTATCACCTCACTGAAGGAACCGACAGATAAGCGTGTGGAGGGATGCCTGAAGTCTATTTACTTCCTTACAGGTGCTGTACATAGACCCACTATAGCAGCTTATTGGGCTGCAAAAGGATCTGAAGCATGGGTTCAGGCATTAGAGGAAGAGCTGCCTCAGGATATATCTGACAATGCCAAACAGTACCTGTCTCCAGAGGCGGAACTACCGGCAGTGCAAGCAGTGCGTTGCACTGGGGCCCGCCTTTGTCCAGGGGCCCAAGCATGTAATGAGTCAAACTGACTCATTACATGCCGCTGTGCGCTGCGGGCAACCGCTGCCCGCAGCACACAGCCGCCCGGAGAGGAGAGGAGCAGCGGCACGGACGGGGGAAGGAGGAGGAGGGAGGTGAAGGAGGGAGTCGCAGCAGCGCTTTGTTACTGGTGGAGGCGCTGCTGCTGCTGCCCCTCTGCTTCACTATAGGCTGTCTTCCGAGAACAGCCTATAGTGAAGCAGAGGGGCAGCAGCAGCAGCGCCTCCACCAGTAACAAAGCGCTGCTGCGGCTCCCTCCTTCACCTCCGTCCTCCTCCTTCTCTCCAGCCCGGGAATCGTCTGACGCTGCACCGAGGAGCCTGAGCCAGCGGAGAGGGTAAGTATAATTCTTCTTTCTTTCTTTCTTTCTTTCTTTCTTTCTTTCTTTCTTTCTTTCTTTCTTTCTTTCTTGGGACTGCCTGCCGCTATGTGTAAAAATTGGGGACTGCCTGCCGTTATGTGTAAAAATGGGGGACTGCCTGCCGCTATGTGTAAAAATGGGGGACTGCCTGCCGCTATGTGTAAAAATGGGGGACTTTCTGCCGCTATGTGTAAAAATGGGGGACTGCCTGCCGCTATGTGTAAAACTGGGGAATCTGCCTGCCGCAATGTGTAAAAAGGGGGAATCTGCCTGCCGCAATGTGTAAAAAGGGGGAATCTGCCTGCCGCAATGTGTAAAAAGGCGGGACTGCCTGCCGCTATGTGTAAAAATGGGGAATCTGCCTGCCGCTATGTGTAAAAAGGGGGAATCTGCCTGCCGCAATGTGTAAAAAGCGGGAATCTGCCTGCCGCAATGTGTAAAAAGGTGGGACTGCCTGCTGCTATGTGTAAAAATGGGGAATCTGCCTGCCGCTATGTGTAAAAAGGGGGAATCTGCCTGCCGTAATGTGTAAAAAGGGGGACGCTGTCTGCCGTAATGTGTAACAAGGGCACGCTGTCTGCTGTAATGTGTCAAAAGTGTACGCTGTTTGCCGTTATGTGTCAAAAGTGTACGCTGTCTGCCGTTATGTGTAAAAAGTGTACGCTGTCTGCCGCTATGTGTAACAAGGGCACGCTGTCTGCCGTTATGTGTAAAAAGGGGACGCTGTCTGCCGTTATGTGTAAAAAGTGCACGCTGTCTGCCGTAATGTGTAAAAAGGGGGACGCTGTCTGCCGTAATGTGTAAAAAGGGGGACGCTGTCTGCCGTAATGTTTAAAAATGGGACGCTGTCTGCCGCAATGTGTAAAAAGAGGAATCTGTCCGCTGTAAGGTGTAAAAGGGTCTCTACCTGGTGTAGTGGTGCTACTGTGCGGCGTAATTTGAAGAATGGAGACTACTGTGCACCGTTTTATGAATTGGTATTATTTTGTGGCCACACCCCTTCCCCACGAAGCCACGCGCAACTGCCCCTGTTTTGCATGCAGGGGTGGGGCTCCGATGCCGTTTCTTGCACACAGTGCTGAAATGTCTAGTTACGGCACTGTTGCTAGGTATCCATTTCTCTGGCCCTGAGCAGGTCCCCCTCACCAGATCCTCTCCAGGGGTGAGGGGGTGGACTTGGATGGGATGGGGGGGGGCCCAAAGCATTTTGTCGCACCTGGGCCCACCGCTCGCTAGTTCCGCCACTGCCTGTCTCACATTACCACCGCCGCCTATTACATTCAGGAGGCGTCTTCTGAGGCAGGTGTGTCGGCGGTCAAGGCAACGACTACGTCCATCCTGGCTCGCCGTATTCTGTGGTTGAGGTCATGGAAGGTGGACCTGGACTCCAGAAAGACTTTGGAGGTGCTCCCTTTTAAGGGAGACATCCTGTTTGGGGAAGACCTCAATAAAATTGTGGCTAACATGGCGGCTGCTAAGACTGCCTTTCTCCCTAACACTACTCCTTCTGCACAAAAGGCAAAAGGTACCACTTTTCATTCCTTTCGGCCTCATGGGAAAGCAAAAGGTCAGGCATACCCGAGACAATCTCGTGCTTCCAAACCACAAAGCCCAAGGCTAAACAATCCTGGGCAGCCCGTCAGCCTGCTTCTAAACATGACAAGCCTGCTGCATGATGGGACAGGGATCCCAGGGTGTGAGGCCGGTCTGGTTAAAGACCACTTCAGACACATGGGTGCGAGAAGTTGTCTCTCACGGGTACGCAGTCTCTTTCAAGAGGCGTCTCCCTCGCCAGTTCTGCACAATGGTTACCCATTCGGATCCGTTAAAGGCGCAAGCTCTACAAATTGTTGTGAGTTCCGTCCTGAATACAGGAGTGGTAGTGCTGATACCTCTATCCCAGAGAGGCAGAGGATACTACTCCACCATGTTTCTAGTACGAAACACAATGGGTCTTTCTGGCCTATACTAAACCTCAAATCACTGGACAAGTTTGTGAAAGTATCCAAGTTCCGTGTGGAAACACTGCGCTCAATTGTACTGGCCATGGAACCCGCAGATTATATGGTATCCCTGGATATACAAGATGCTTGCCTGCATATACCTATTGCCATATCGCAACAGCAATATCTGCGGTTTGCTATTGGCAACCTTCACTATCGGTTCCAGGCTCTGCTGTTTGGACTGGCCACGGCCCCTTGGATCTTCACCAAAGTTATGTCCGTGATGACGGCTCATCTTCGTCGCCAGGGAGTAAGGATCCTGCCATATCTGGATGACTTGCCGATCCTGGCAAACTCCCACGATGTCCTCCTCAGTCATCTACAACTGACGGTAAACTTCCTACAAGCCCATGGATGGCTCATCAACTGGAAGAAGTCCTCCCTGGTCCCTGCTCGGAGCATGGTGCACCTGGGGGCACTGCTGGACACACACAGTCAACGGCTGTTTCTGTCTCCAGAAAAGGTCCTGAAGTTTCAGGACAGGATAAGATACTTCCTCTCTTGCCCAAGAGTGTCGATACACTTGGCGATGCAAGTACTAGGCCTGATAGTGTCTGCTTTCGACATGGTAGAGTACGTTCAATTTCATTCCCGCCCTCTGCAAAGGTTAATCCTTTCCAAGTGAGACGACCTACCTCATCGGATCAGGTCTCACATGATCTCCTTGATTCCAGAGGTTAGTTTATCGCTGACCTGGTGGCTACAGGACCAGCAGTTAAGCAGGGGCCGTTCCTTCTGGATCCTCAACTGGGTCCTACTGACTACGGATGCCAGTCTGAGAGGCTGGGGCGATGTGTTGGAGCAACACTCTTTCTAGGGTTGGGGGACCAAGGAGGAATCACTCCTCCCGATAAACATTCTGGAATTGCGGGTAATGTTCAATGCTTTGTCTCTCGCCCTGCCTCTGTTAAAAAACAGGTCTGTTCAAGTATGGTCAGACAATGCCACCACGGTGAAAAAAGAAAAGAGCATCTGAATCTTTGTGCGCACTGTGCTGCTAGTGGTACTAACTCTCAAAAAGAGGTATTCCCAACCCTCCACCACAAGTTAATAGACAAAAAAGTCTATTAACGGTGGCATACATAAACCATCAAGGAGGCAATCGATGCTGCATGGCAATGATGGAAGTGTCAAAAATCCTTAGTTGGGTGGAACGCCATCTGCCAGCGATATCGGCAGTGTTCATTCCGGGAGTCCTCAACTGGGAAGCTAATTTACTCAGTCGTCAGGACGTGCATGCCGAAAAGTGGAGTCTTCATCGAGAAGTCTTTCAACCCCTAGTGGACATATGGGGCCTACCAGATATAGGGGTCATTCCGACCCGTTGGCACGCTGCAGTTTGTCGCAGCGGTGCGAACAGGTCAGAACTGTGCATGCGCCGCGGACACATTGCGCATGCGCGTTGTTACCTGGCGATGGTTGTCGCCGGGCAGCAACACCGCCAGCTGAAAAAGTGATCGCAGCGGGGATTGCAAGAAGACTGACAGGAGGCATTCCGGATCGTCAACTGAGCGTTTTCAAGGCATGGTGAGGCGAACGCAGGCGTGTCCAGGCGTTTGGAGGGCAGATGTCTGACGTCAATTCCGGGACCTTCGTCGCTGGATCCGTCGCACAGGGTAAGTAAGTCTCACCCTGATCTTGTTTTGCAGGAAACTTTTTTAGCATAGCAGGGCTGCACAAGCATTCGCAGCCCTGCTATGCTATAATACACTCCCCCATAGGTGGCGTCAAGTTGATCGCACGAGCAGCAAAAAGTTGCTACGTGTGATCAACTCGGAATGACCTCCATAGGCCCTCATTCCGAGTTGATCTCTTGCTAGCTACTTTTAGCAGCCGTGCAAATGCATAGTCGCCGCCCAAGGGGGAGTGTATTTTCGCTTTGCAAGTGTGCAAACGCTTGTGCAGCCGAGCTCTGCAAAAACATTTTGTGCAAAACAAGACTAGCCCTGCAGTTACTTATCCTGTGCGATTAATCCAGCGACAAAGGACCCGGAATTGACGTCAGACACCCGCCCTACAAATGCCTGGACACTTCCCAAACACTCCCAGAAAAAGGTCAGTTGACACCCATAAACGCCCTCCTCCTGTCAATCTCCTTGCGATTGGCTGTGCGAATGGATTCTTCGCTAGAACCATTGCACAGCAACGATGCTCTTTGTACCTGTAAGACGCGCGTGCGCATTGCTGTGCATACGCATGCACAGTTTTGCCATTTTTTTAAATGATCGCTGCGCAGCGAACAACGCCAGCTAGCGATCAACTCGGAATGAACCCCATAGACCTGATGGCGTCTCGGCACAATCACAAAGTTCCGGTCTTCAGATCAAGAACCAGGGATCCTCAAGCAGCGTTCGTGGACACACTGGCAATTGCATGGTACTTTCGGCTGCCTTACGTGTTCCCTCCAGTGTCACTCCTGCCCAGGGTACTATGGAAGTTCAAACAAGAAGCAGGAATACTAATTCTAGTCGCTCCAGCGTGGCCCAGACAGCATTGGTTCTCAGACCTATCGATAGAGCGTCCTCTTCTACTTCCTCAATGCCCAGACCTCCTCGTTCAGGGCCCTTGTGTCTATCCAGACCTGGCCAGACTGATTTTGACGACGTGGCTCTTCAAGCATCACTCCTGAGGGCCACAAGAGTCTCTGAGGCGGTTATCCAAATTATGCTAAAGACCCGAAAACCGGCATCTGCGTGGATATATTACAGGGTCTGGAATGCTTACTTCACCTGGTGTGCTGCTAAGAATTACGATGCATACAAATTCAGAACTTCCAGACTTCTGGCTTTCTGCAACAAGGCCTGGACTTAGGCCTTCGTCTGGCCTCCCTCCAGGTTCATATATCTGCCTTGTCAGTGTGGTTTCAGAGAAAAATTGCGTCTATTCCTGACGTTCATACTTTCACTCAGGGTGTTTTACGGATTCAGCTTCCCTATGTCCCTCCTGTGG
This sequence comes from Pseudophryne corroboree, assembly GCF_028390025.1. Taxonomy (NCBI): domain Eukaryota; kingdom Metazoa; phylum Chordata; class Amphibia; order Anura; family Myobatrachidae; genus Pseudophryne; species Pseudophryne corroboree. Next base: position 53,019,885 of record NC_086451.1, read on the forward strand.
CTTCATGGGATCTGTCTGTTGTCCCGAATGGCCTACAAGAGTCTCCATTTGAACCTCTTGAGTCAGTGGACCTTAAATGGCTCACGGTCAAGGTCCTGTTCCTACTGGCTATTGCCTCTGCTAGGAGGGTGTCAGACCTAGAAGTTTTGTCCTGTCGTCCACCCTTCCTGATATTTCATTGTGATCGTGCAGTTCTTATAACTCGCCCTGGTTATTTACCTAAGGTGGTGTAATCTTTTCACCTTAACCAAGATATTGTGGTTCACGCCTTCATCTCTTCTGTTTTGTCCTCCAAAGAGCGGTCTTTGGATGTGGTGTGGGCTCTCCGTATATATGTGGAGAGGACTGCCTCTATCAAGAGGTCAGGTTCCCTTTTTGTACTTTTTGGTTTTCACAAACGTGGCTGGCCTGCAATTAGCAAATCTTGGCCAGATGGATTAGAATGGTGATTGCACAAGCCTATACGCAGGCTGGACTCCCAGCTCCTGCTGCTAATAAAGCCCATTCTACTCGGTCTGTTGGACCTTCTTGGGTAGCACGCCGAGGCGCGTCAGCTGAACAATTGTGCAAGGCGGCTATGTGGTCCTCAGTGAACACGTTCATTAGGTTCTATGCCTTCGATACTTCCGCCTCCCAGGATGCTTCCTTTGGATGCCAGGTTCTCATACCCGCTATGGCGCATCCCCTCCCATGAGGAACTGCTTTAGGACATCCCTGATGTTTCCCTGTGGAAACCAATGTACCCCGCTGCAGAAAAGGAGATTTATGGTAGACTTGCCACGGTTAAATCTCTTTCTGTGAGGTACATTGGTTCCACAGGGCGCCCACCCTGACGCACCTAGCTTCTATGGGTTCATATTCATATTAGCCACTGGTCCATTCTCCTGTCGTGAGAACGTGATTCTATGTGACTAACATCTGCCTTCTCTTTTACCTGCTCCTGCATTGGACTGGTCAACGAAACTGAGCTCACAGTGCCTGGAGGCGGGGTTATGGAGGAGGCCCCAATGCATCCTCGGACAGTCTAAAGCTTTAGCCTGTTGGTGCCTGGATCAAGATCCATCTCTACAACCCGATGTTTCCCTGTGGAACCAATATACCTTGCAGAAAGAGATTTAACCATGGTAAGTCTATCATACATCTCCTTTTTTTTATTCAAATAATTATATAAAACCACATAAAAAAATACGTGTACCTTAAGAATTGCTCAGATGTAGTGGTTGTAATGGACCTTCCACTCCTCTGGATTAGCTGGATTTTTCTCTCCTACCTCTCTGCTGCCAAGAACCCCAATTGCAGTCCAGAGCAAGGTGTATTTTTACTGTAGAGAAATCCTTAGGTCTACAGCTTTTCTATGAGCTGATAATTGGGGAACAGTACGGTTTGCCAAGCTGGTATAATCCTCTATGTACCATGTAGTGACTCAGGAACACAAGTAATGCGTTTCCCCGCCTGCAAATGATCAGCGGCTTCCGCATACTGTCTGAGAAACCACTCAGGAGACCAGATCTGGATCACAGACAGTTGACATCCTAAAGGTGAGTAGCTGTATTCAGGGTTAGGGCCCAGGGGTGATGGTTAGGCACTAGGGGGGTTAGGGTTAGACACTAGGGGGGCCGCCACGCCCCGAGCATTAGCCATAGCCGACAACACCAGAGGGTTAGGTAGGGGGACAGAAGAGATGTCAGGATCTTTAATGTCATGTGACCACCGGCATCCCGACCACCGGCTTTTAGTATGTATAACATATGGTCACTACTAAGAATGGCCATCGACCATCAATGATTCCTACTCATCGATGGTTAAAGGCTGACGTCTAATGGTTTTGCCATTGATTGGAGAGAACCAGATGGTTTCCCCCCATCGATGGCTTAGCATAAACAAACGTTTTTTTTATTTATGCAAGGGGCCAGACACTTAGCTTAGCTCCACCCGCCGTGAAGCCCATACCTGGGCTGTGATTGGCTCGCGGGTCATTCACTGTAATAACAGGGATGACCATCGTTGGGTGAAACCATCAATGGTCACCCATGGCATAGTTGGTGACTATCGATGGTCACTCTCAGTTTCGCCATTAATGGCAACCATCGATGGTGAACACACATCGATGGCCATCCCTAGTCACTACCAATGTTAATGAGGCATAAAAGTAAACTTCTTCTAGCACTGGGACAAGATACAGAGCAGTGGTAAATAGCTACCTGCTTGGGTTTAATATAGTTTACCATGGTATTGTACTCCAAAAAAAAGAAAGAATGTATAATTTGTGTTAATAGTGAATAGAAGACAACATTTGTATCACACAGGGCCTATTTTATGTTGGTATGCTATGGCTGATGTTCACATAAGTGAGAAATTAAACATAGAATGTGATGGCAGATAAGAACCACTTGGCCCATCTAGTCTGCCCAGGTACACGTACACACTTACACACTGGGGTTATTTTATTTTTGTCAGGAGCCAAGCAGGGGCATTTTAAGAGAGGAGGAGGCCCGGGTGCAGCCTCCTCCGTTCGGGCCCCCTCCTCTCTGCCGGCAGCGGGGAGAGTCTGAGCACTAGAGCGCTCAGACTCTACTGCGCATGCGCAGATCTCCGGGAAAATGGCGCGGCAGCCATTTTCTCTGAGATTTCTCTACTGTGCATGTGCAGAACTCCGTGAAAATGGCCGCTGGGCCATTTTCACGGAGTTTTAACACCGCCGTGGACATCGCCGTGGGACTCCGGAGGAGTGAGTATTGAGAAAATGGATACAGCATGTGCGGTGGGGGCCCCCTCTGGACTCAGGGGCCCGTGTGCACCGCACACACTGCACCCATTATAGAAATGCCAGTGGAGCCAAGTGACCTAACAGTACTGTATATTTTTTTTATTGTGAAAGGAAACCGGAGTACCCGGAGGAAACCCACGCAGGTATGGGGAGAATATACAAACTCCACACAGGGCCATGGTGGGAATCAAACCCAGGACCTCAGTGCTGTAAGGCAGTATTGATATCCATTACACCATCCGTACTGCCCGTTATTGGCAGACTGTGCATGTGCTGCGTTCACACTGGGCATTCGTCAAGGTGCTGCTGCAATCCCACTCGCAATGAGGATTTTATGGGAATGCAATCGACAGGAAGTGACTGGAGGTGTTAAAGGGAAGTGGTAGCAAAAAAATGCAGGTGTGTCATGTGCGTTTTCGGGGCATGTATCTGCCATCAGCTGCCAGCTCGTACGAGCAAAAACATGGCTCCTGCGTTACTACTGCTGTATCCAGTCCGCATAGCTATAGGCCAACCCTTAACCTCAATGTTCCTTGTTTTTGCATATAGGTGGCGAATGTGTACCCAATAGCGAATGAGTTTGCAAATGGCTCCGGTGGACGTGTCTATTTCTGGGTGACAGCTCACTTGCTAACATTAGCAGCTCCGTAGATTAGAAAATAGCAATTGCAACTGCATCTGCTGCAGAGGCGGAACTACCGCCAGTGCAACCAGTGCGTTGCACTGGGGCCCGCCTCTGTCCAGGGGCCCAAAGCATGTAATGAGTCAAACTGACTCATTACATGCCGCTGTGCGCTGCGGGCAACCGCTGCCCGCAGCGCACAGCCGCCCAGAGAGGAGAGGAGAGGAGCAGCGGTACGGGGGAAGGAGGAGGAGGGAGGCGGAGGAGGGAGCCGCAGCAGCGCTTTGTTACTGGTTGAGGTGCTGCTGCTGCTGCCCCTCTGCTTCACTATAGGCTGTCTTCCGAGAACAGCCTATAGTGAAGCAGAGGGGCAGCAGCAGCAGCGCCTCCACCAATAACACAGCGCTGCTGCGGCTCCCTCCTCCACCTCCCTCCTCCTCCTTCCCCCGTACCGCTGCACCGAGGAGCCTGAGCCAGCGGAGAGGGTAAGTATAATTCTTCTTTCTTTCTTTCTTTCTTTCTTTCTTTCTTTCTTTTTTTCTTTCTTTCTTTCTTTCTGTCTTTCTTGGGACTGCCTGCCGCAATGTGTAAAAATGGGGAATCTGCCTGCCGCAATGTGTAAAAATGGGGAATCTGCTTGCCGCAATGTGTAAAAATGGGGAATCTGCCTGCCGCAATGTGTAAAAATGGGGAATCTGCCTGCCGCAATGTGTAAAAATGGGGAATCTGCTTGCCGCAATGTGTAAAAAGGGGGAATATGCCTGCCGCAATGTGTAAAAAGGTGGGACTGCCTGCTGCTATGTGTAAAAATGGGGAATCTGCCTGCCGCTATGTGTAAAAAGGGGGAATCTGCCTGCCGCAATGTGTAAAAAGGTGGGACTGCCTGCTGCTATGTGTAAAAATGGGGAATCTGCCTGCCGCAATGTGTAAAAAGGGTGAATCTGCCTACCGCAATGTGTAAAAAGGGGGAATCTGCCTGCCGCAATGTGTAAAAATGGGGAATCTGCCTGCCGCAATGTGTAAAAAGGGGAAATCTGCCTGCCGCAATGTGTAAAAAGGGGGACTCTGCCTGCCGTAATGTTTAAAAAGGGTGACGCTGTCTGCCGTAATGTGTAACAAGGGCACGCTGTCTGCCGTAATGTGTAAAAAGGGCACGCTGTCTGCCGTTATGTGTAAAAAGTGTACGCTGTCTGCCGCTATGTTTAACAAGGGCACGCTATCTGCCGTTATGTGTAAAAAGTGTACGCTGTCTGCCGCTATGTGTAACAAGGGCACGCTGTCTGCCGCTATGTGTAACAAGGGCACGCTGCCTGCCGTTATGTGTAAAAAGGGGACGCTGTCTGCCGTTATGTGTAAAAAGTGCACGCTGTCTGCCGTAATGTGTAAAAAGGGGGACGTTGTCTGCCATAATGTGTAAAAAGGGGACGCTGTCTGCTGTAATGTGTAAAAAGAGGAATCTGTCCACCGTAAGGTGTAAAAGGGTCTCTACCTGGTGTAGTGGTGCTACTGTGCGGCGTAATTTGAAGAATGGAGACTACTGTGCACCGTTTTATGAATTGGTATTATTTTGTGGCCACACCCCTTCCCCACGAAGCCACGCCACTATGTATTTTTGCGCGCGCCTACGGCGCGCACTGCCCCTGTTTTGCATGCAGGGATGGGGCTCCAATGCCGTTTCTTGCACACAGTGCTAAAATGTCTAGTTACGGCACTGTTGCTAGGTATCCATTTCTCTGGCCCTGAGCAGGTCCCCCTCACCAGATCCTCTCCAGGGGTGAGGGGGTGGACTTGGATGGGATGGGGAGGGGGGGGGCAAAGCATTTTGTCACACCTGGGCCCACCGCTCGCTAGTTCCGCCACTGATCTGCTGTAAACATGAATTAAGCCCACACTCTCAAGCTAAGAGAGACAATTGCAGGGAAGACTGTTCTCTATATGTTGCCTTAAGTGGTTTGTAATAATTTTTTTTCTTTTTGTAAATTTTTTTTACTTATTCTTAAATTATTTTATATGTGTTTGTGCTTTGGCGTGGGAAGTGGAATGAGTAATTAAAACATCATGAATGTTACCATGCCTTACAATCATGATCAGCTGTAATTAATTGTAAATTACAGTACATTTGATGTGGTAGAGGATGAAACAATAGGCCTAATTCAGACCTGGTTGCACGCAGGCGGTTTTTTTTTGCACTGCTGCGACCAGGTAATCGCCGTCTACAGGGGGAGGGGGTAATCGCTGTGCAGGGGTGCGATCGGCTGTGCAGTGAGCTGCACAAACAAAAGTTTCTGCACAGCCCAGGACTTACTCAGCCGCTGCGACGACCCGGACAGGTGGTGACGCCAGGAATCCGCCTCCCGAACGGCTGGGCACGCCTGCGTTTCTCCGGACACTCCCAGGAAACGGTGAGTTGCCGCCCACGAACGCCTTCTGCCTGTCAAACTTCTTGCGATCGCTTTCTTCGTTAGTTCTGTCGCTGCCCAGCGATCCCTGTCCCCGGCAACCGACGCGCCTGCGCATTGTGGTTCTTATGCATGCACTGTTCAAGTCTGAATGACCCCCAATACTCACTCTTTCTCCTTGTTCCTGCATGTGACACCCGATTTTTAAGGTATTACCCTGCACAGGGACAGACTGGCGCCGCCTTTTGGCCCTGGCATTTTTGTGCATGCGCGCATTTTTGTGCACGCGCATCGCAATGATCTCATCGCGATGCTTTTGTACTTCAGGAGTAGCTCCCGGCCAGCGCAGCTTTTGCAGCTGGCCGGGAGCTACTCCTTGCAGCCCGGCTCGCAGCGGCTGCGTATGACGTCACGCAGCCACTGCCCCCCGCACGGTCTGGCCACGTTTGCGTTGGCTGGACAGCGCCCACAAAACAGCGGCCAAGCGCAGCCGTGCCGCCCCCTTCTGCCCAGCGATCGCCACTGCCTGTCAATCAGGCAGAGGGGATCGCTAGGCAATGACAGCCATCGGCTGTCAGCCATGCGCCGGCGTACTTGATTGCTGCGCTGTGATAAACTGCAGCGAACGATCAGGTCAGAATGACCCCCCCCCATGGTTTCGCCCATTAGAGAAAGATTTTGCTTTTGCAACCAGGTCTGAATTAGGCCCACATAAAGAATGATTGCAGCATCTGTAGACACTGAAAGTGGGCATCTTAGTCCATACACATTAGGCGGCACAGATGTACTGTACATCAGGTAAGACATTTGCAGTGGCATTAGCATAACAGACACTACTGCTGCAAAAGATGCAAGGAAGGGTATGAGCCCCATCAGCAGACCCCCAACCACTCCACAGACTCCACCTACATCAGGGCTGCTTCCAAAAATATCCCAGGCTGGTTTTCTATCCATATCAGCTGCTGCTTGTGTCTCGCTTACCCCATTATGCTGGATCTGGGTGATAGCGTTACTGCTGACACTGTGGGTGAACAGTGTTTTCCTCCCCAGCCCACACTGAGTGACACTGCCTATCACCATCCTTGATTAGCTTTGTGCTTTCCATTCCATGTGCCAGAGTGAGGGCAGAGCTGGGGCTGAAGGTCATTTAGGGCTAGTGAGATTTCTGCGCTAATTATAACCCAGGTATGCAATATGGCTGAATCAACATACACCACTCTTATAGTTGGTAAAAAAAAAGTTTTATTCCTAAATGGCTGTAAATCAATACACAGAACATATATCCGTACATAGGGCTGTACGGATGGTGTAATAATTAGCATTACTGCCTCACAGCACTGAGGTCATGGGTTCAATTCCCACCATGGCCCAACTGTGTGTGGAGTTTGTATATTCTCCCCGTACTTGCGTGGGTTTCCTCCCACAATCCAAAAATATACTGGTAGGTTAATTGGATCCCAACAAAAATTAACCCTAGCATGAATGTGTCTGTGTGTACATGTGGTAGGGAATATAGATTGTAAGCTCCACTGGGGCAGGGACTGATGTGAATGGGCAAATATTCTCTGGAAAGCGCTGCGGAATATGTGTGCACTATATAAATAACTGGTAGTAAATAAATAATATATATAAAATGCAGACAGTAAAGCTGTATTAATAATTAATCACAAAATGTTGTAACAATGAGTATCCAATGCGAATGCCAAAAAAACTGAAAAATTTATATTTAATAATACTAATGTAAAAAAAAATACAAATAAAAAATAAACAATAAAAAATGTACTAGAAATAGAAAAGTGCAATGTCCCTTTAAGAGATCCCTTGTACTCAGGCCCGGCCCTACCAGCTCAGCGAAGGGATGCAGTGCAGGGAGGCGCTGGGACGAAGAGGCACTCCCCCTGCTCTGCATCCCTTCCCTGCTGCGCCGTCCTGGCCTCCCTGCTGCTGCTGCTGCTGCTGTGTCTGTCACTGTATGACAGTCACTGGCAGCGGCGCCTGCAGCATGAAAAGCCTCCTCCCTCCCCTCCCCTCACCTGTGTGACAGCGGCTGTGTACGGGACGGAAGGGGGCGGAGCTACACGGGATGGAAGGGGGTGGAGCTAAACGTGCCATAAGGGGGCGGAGCTACACGGACCAGACTGCTGTACAGAGGGAGACTGGCTTAGGTAAGTGGAGGGTGAGAGAGAAGTGTGTGTTTGTATATATGGTGTATGTGTGTATATGGTGGGTGTGTATGTGTGTGAATTGTGTGTGTGTGTGTGTGTGTGTGTGTGTGTGTGTGTGTGTGTGTGTGAGGACGCTTCTACTACTGGGGGTGCACTACGTATAAGGACACTACTACTACTGGGGGGGCATTACGTATATGGACAATACTACTACTGGGGGAGAATTACGTACAATGACGCTTCTACTACTGGGGGTGCACTACGTATAAGGACACTACTACTACTGGGGGGGTCATTACGTATATGGACAATACTACTACTGGGGGAGAATTACGTACAATGACGCTTCTACTACTGGGGGTGCACTACGTATAAGGACACTACTACTACTGGGGGGGTCATTACGTATATGGACAATACTACTACTGGGGGAGAATTACGTACAATGACGCTTCTACTACTGGGGGTGCACTACGTATAAGGACACTTCTACTACTGGGGGGGCATTACGTATATGGACAATACTACTACTGGGGGAGAATTACGTACAATGACGCTTCTACTACTGGGGGTGCACTACGTATAAGGACACTTCTACTACTGGGGGGGCATTACGTATATGGACGATACTACTACTGGGGGAGAATTACGTACAATGACGCTTCTACTACTGGGGGTGCACTACGTATAAGGACACTTCTACTACTGGGGGGGCATTACGTATATGGACAATACTACTACTGGGGGAGAATTACGTACAATGACGCTTCTACTACTGGGGGTGCACTACGTATAAGGACACTTCTACTACTGGGGGGGCATTACGTATATGGACAATACTACTACTGGGGGAGAATTACGTACAATGACGCTTCTACTACTGGGGGTGCACTACGTATAAGGACACTACTACTACTGGGGGGGCATTACGTATATGGACGATACTACTACTGGGGGAGAATTACGTACAATGACGCTTCTACTACTGGGGGTGCACTACGTATAAGGACACTACTACTACTGGGGGTGCACTACGTATAAGGACACTACTACTACTGGGGGGGCATTACGTATATGGACGATACTACTACTGGGGGAGAATTACGTACAATGACGCTTCTACTACTGGGGGTGCACTACGTATAAGGACACTACTACTACTGGGGGTGCACTACGTATAAGGACACTACTACTACTGGGGGGGTCATTACGTATATGGACAATACTACTACTGGGGGAGAATTACGTACAATGACGCTTCTACTACTGGGGGTGCACTACGTATAAGGACACTTCTACTACTGGGGGGGCATTACGTATATGGACGATACTACTACTGGGGGAGAATTACGTACAATGACGCTTCTACTACTGGGGGTGCACTACGTATAAGGACACTTCTACTACTGGGGGGGCATTACGTATATGGACGATACTACTACTGGGGGAGAATTACGTACAATGACGCTTCTACTACTGGGGGTGCACTACGTATAAGGACACTACTACTACTGGGGGGGTCATTACGTATATGGACAATACTACTACTGGGGGAGAATTACGTACAATGACGCTTCTACTACTGGGGGTGCACTACGTATAAGGACACTTCTACTACTGGGGGGGCATTACGTATATGGACAATACTACTACTGGGGGAGAATTACGTACAATGACGCTTCTACTACTGGGGGTGCACTACGTATAAGGACACTTCTACTACTGGGGGGGCATTACGTATATGGACGATACTACTACTGGGGGAGAATTACGTACAATGACGCTTCTACTACTGGGGGTGCACTACGTATAAGGACACTACTACTACTGGGGGGGTCATTACGTATATGGACAATACTACTACTGGGGGAGAATTACGTACAATGACGCTTCTACTACTGGGGGTGCACTACGTATAAGGACACTTCTACTACTGGGGGGGCATTACGTATATGGACAATACTACTACTGGGGGAGAATTACGTACAATGACGCTTCTACTACTGGGGGTGCACTACGTATAAGGACACTACTACTACTGGGGGGGCATTACGTATATGGACGATACTACTACTGGGGGAGAATTACGTACAATGACGCTTCTACTACTGGGGGTGCACTACGTATAAGGACACTACTACTACTGGGGGTGCACTACGTATAAGGACACTACTACTACTGGGGGGGCATTACGTATATGGACGATATTACTACTGGGGGAGAATTACGTACAATGACGCTTCTACTACTGGGGGTGCACTACGTATAAGGACACTACTACTACTGGGGGTGCACTACGTATAAGGACACTACTACTACTGGGGGGGCATTACGTATATGGACGATATTACTACTGGGGGAGAATTACGTACAATGACGCTTCTACTACTGGGGGTGCACTACGTATAAGGACACTACTACTACTGGGGGGGTCATTACGTATATGGACAATACTACTACTGGGGGAGAATTACGTACAATGACGCTTCTACTACTGGGGGTGCACTACGTATAAGGACACTACTACTACTGGGGGGGTCATTACGTATATGGACGATACTACTACTGGGGGAGGTTTACGTACAATGACGCTTCTACTGGGGGTGCACTACGTATAAGGACACTACTACTACTACTGGGGGGGTCATTACGTATATGGACGATACTACTACTGGGGGAGGTTTACGTACAATGACGCTTCTACTACTGGGGGTGCACTACGTATAAAGACGCTACTACTACTGGGGGGGCATTATGTTTAAGGACGCTACTACTACTGGGAGGGGGCATTACGTATAAGGACGCTACTACTACTGGGGGGGCATTACGTATAAGGACGCGTCTACTACTGGGGGAGCATTACGTATAAAGACACTACTACTACTGGGGGGGTCATTACGTATAAGGACGCTACTACTACTGGGGGAGAATTACGTACAATGACGCTTCTACTACTGGGGGTGCACTACGTATAAGGACGCTACTACTACTGGGGGAGCATTATGTTTAAGGACGCTACTACTACTGGGAGGGGGCATTACGTATAAGGACGCTACTACTACTGGGGGGGCATTACGTATAAGGACGCGTCTACTACTGGGGGGGCATTACGTATAAGGACGCGTCTACTACTGGGGGGGCATTACGTATAAAGACACTACTACTACTGGGGGGGTCATTACGTATAAGGACGCTACTACTACTGGGGGAGAATTACGTACAATGACGCTTCTACTACTGGGGGTGCACTACGTATAAGGTCGCTACTACTACTGGGGGGGCATTATGTTTAAGGACGCTACTACTACTGGGACAATTAAAAGCATACGGTACAGAGAGAGCAGCTTATGCCCAAACTGCAGGGGTGTGGTTCATCAAATCGACAGTGTCTAGGTCGACAATGTTTAGGTCGACCACTATAGGTCGACAGTCACTAGGTCGACATGGATGGAAGGTCGACAGGGTTTCTAGGTCGACATGTGCTAGGTCGACAGGTCTAAAGGTCGACATGAGGATTTTTTTTTGTGTGTGTCGTTTTCTTCGTAGAGTGACCGGGATCCCAAATTAGTGCACCGCGTCCCCTCGCATGGCTCGCTTCGCTCGCCATGCTTCGGGCATGGTGCCTTCGCTCCGCTACCGCTTCGTTCGGCACACTTTACCGTTCCAATCGTAGTCCACGTGGATCGTTAAGTATGAAAAAAAAAAAAATGTGAAAAACTCATTTCGACCTTTAGACCTGTCGACCTAGCACATGTCGACCTAGAAACCCTGTCGACCTTCCATCCATGTCGACCTAGTGACTGTCGACCTATAGTGGTCGACCTAAACATTGTCGACCTAGACACTGTCGATCTTCAGACCGGATCCCAAACTGCAGATATCTGTTTTTTTGAAAGATAATTTTATTGGCGAGATGAAACACAAGAAACAAAAAGGCAACCTACGCAGAGGTCTCAAGATGGCATCCAACAAAGTGACATCATAGAACATAATAACACGCCATTAATTCATTAAGTAGCAATATGTGTATGGATAACTGTTGGAGAAATCTATTCAATAAAGAAAGAAAACAAAAGTACATACACATCTCTTTTGTGTTTTTTGGAAGAGAACAGAGCCAATTCAAGTATAGAAGAGCAAAGAAAAAATGTGAGAATGAAAGAGTAAAGAAGAAGGAGAAGAAAAAAGACGGGAATGGGGAATGTAGAGAAGGGTGTAAGAAGGAGGGTAAAGGGGGTAGGGGAAAAGATAACCCAACCGGTCCAATAAACAATTAGATAAATGTAAAAGCCTTCACAAGGTTATGAGTATGAGTGGAGAAAGTGGGGAAGGAACAAATTATGTAAATGCTGGGGTGACAATAAAATATGAAGTTCAAGGTTTTCGAGACTTTAATAAAGGTGTAAGCGGAACCCCGGAGTGTACTAGTAATATATTCCATCGAGTGGATATAACATATTTTGGCAATAATTTCAGCCAACATTGCAGCACCTTGTCACAAGAACAATATGAGTAAACAATTTATGTTGGTGACGAGACGCTTTGGGTATGCTCATTGAAAGAAGGAAATATTTGGCTTTTAAAAGAACGTGGATAGACAAAATTGAGTTAGTTATAGCCGCAACTTCGAGCCATAGCGGGGTTAACTTGGGGCAGTCCCACCAGACATGGAGAAATGTACCATTCAATTGTTTACAGCACCAACATAATAGGGAGACCTCTGGGTGCATTTTATTAAGTCTAATTGGAACGTAATACCATCTAGAGAATAATTTATATGCGTTTTCTCTATCGTCCTTGTGGATGCTGGGGTTCCTGAAAGGACCATGGGGAATAGCGGCTCCGCAGGAGACAGGGCACAAAAAGTAAAGCTTTCCGATCAGGTGGTGTGCACTGGCTCCTCCCCCTATGACCCTCCTCCAGACTCCAGTTAGATTTTTGTGCCCGGCCGAGAAGGGTGCAATCTAGGTGGCTCTCCTAAAGAGCTGCTTAGAGAAAGTTTAGCTTAGGTTTTTTATTTTACAGTGAGTCCTGCTGGCAACAGGATCACTGCAACGAGGGACTTAGGGGAGAAGGAGTGAACTCACCTGCGTGCAGGATGGATTGGCTTCTTGGCTACTGGACATCAGCTCCAGAGGGACGATCACAGGTACAGCCTGGATGGTCACCGGAGCCGCGCCGCCGGCCCCCTTGCAGATGCTGAAGTAAGAAGAGGTCCAGAATCGGCGGCTGAAGACTCCTGCAGTCTTCTAAAGGTAGCGCACAGCACTGCAGCTGTGCGCCATTTTCCTCTCAGCACACTTCACACGGCAGTCACTGAGGGTGCAGGGCGCTGGGAGGGGGGCGCCCTGGGAGGCAAATGAAAACCTTTTTTGGCGAAAAATACCTCACATATAGCCCCCAGAGGCTATATGGAGATATTTAACCCCTGCCAAGATTCACTAAATAGCGGGAGACGAGCCCGCCGAAAAAGGGGCGGGGCCTATCTCCTCAGCACACAGCGCCATTTTCTCTCACAGAAAGCCTGGAGAGAAGGCTCCCAGGCTCTCCCCTGCACTGCACTACAGAAACAGGGTTAAAACAGAGAGGGGGGGCACTGATTTTGGCGATATTGAGATATATATAAAGATGCTATAAGGGAAAACACTTATATAAGGTTGTCCCTATATAATTATAGCGTTTTGGTGTGTGCTGGCAAACTCTCCCTCTGTCTCCCCAAAGGGCTAGTGTGGGTCCTGTCCTCTGTCAGAGCATTCCCGGTGTGTGTGCTGTGTGTCGGTACGTGTGTGTCGACATGTATGAGGACGATGTTGGTGAGGAGGCGGAGAAATTGCCTGTAATGGTGATGTCACTCTCTAGGGAGTCGACACCGGAATGGATGGCTTATTTAGGGAATTACGTGAGAATGTCAACACGCTGCAAGGTCGGTTGACGACGTGAGACGGCCGACAAACTATTAGTACCGGTCCAGGCGTCTCAGAAACACCGTCAGGGGCGTTAAAAACGCCCATTTACCTCAGTCGGTCGACACAGACACAGACACGGACACTGAATCCAGTGTCGACGGTGAATAAACAAACGTATTTCTCATTAGGGCCACATGTTAAGGGCAATGAAGGAGGTGTTGCATATTTCTGATACTACAAGTACCACAAAAAAGGGTATTATGTGGGAGTGAAAAAACTACCTGTAGTTTTTCCTGAATCAGATAAAATAAAATGAAGTGTGTGATGATGCGTGGGGTTACCCCGATAGCAAATATTGGCGTTATACCCTTTCCCGCCAGAAATTAGGGCGCGTTGGGAAACACCCCTTAGGGTGATAAGGCGCTCACACGCTTATCAAGTGGCGTTACCGTCTCCAGATACGGCCGCCCTCAAGGAGCCAGCTGATAGGAAGCTGGAAAGATATCCTAAAAAGTATATACACACATACGGTGGTTATACTGCGACCAGCGATCGCCATCAGCCTGGAGATGCAGTGCTGGGTTGGCTTGGTCGGATTCCCTGACTGAAAATATTTTATTCATATAGAGCATTTAATAGGATGCATTCTATATATATGTACGTGAGATGCACAGAGGGATATTTGCTCTCTGGCATCAAGATAAGTACGTTGTCCATATCACCCAAAAGATGTCATGGACACGACAGTGGTCAGGTGATACAGATCCCATACGGCACATGGAAGTATTGCCGTATAAAGGGAAGGAGTTAGTTGGGGTCGGTCCATCGGACCTGGGGACCACGGCAACAGCTGGGAAATCCAACCTTTTTACCCCAAGTTACATCTCAGCTGAAAAAGACACCGTCTTTTCAGCCTCAATCCTTCCTTTCCCATGAGGGCATGCAGGCAAAAGGCCAGTCATATCTGCCCAGACATAGAGGTAAGGGAAGTAGACTGCAGCAGGCAGCCCCTTCCCAGGAAAAGAAGCCCTCCACCGCGTCTGCCAAGTCCTCAGCATGACGCTGGGGCCATGCAAGCGGACTCAAGGTGGGGGGGTAGTCTCAAGAGTCTCAGCGCGCAGTGGGATCACTCGCAGGTTGACCCCTAGATAGTACAAGTATTATCCCAGGGGTACAGATTGGAGAGTCGAGACATCTTCTCCTCGCAGGTTTCTGAAGTCTGCTTTACCAACGGCTCCCTCCGACAGGGAGGCAGCATTGGAAACAATTCACAAGCTGTATATCCAGCAGGTGATAATCAAAGTACCCCTCCTACAACAAGGAAAAGGGTATTATTTTTCCACACTATATTGTGGTACTGACGCCAGACGGCTTGGTGAGACATAGTCTAAACTGAAATCTTTGAACACTTACATAAAAGGTTCAAATCGAGATGGAGTCACTCAGAGCAGTGATAGCGAACCGGAAAAAAGGGGACTATATGGTGTCCCTGGACATCAAGGATTACCTCCATGTCCAAATTTGCCCTTCTCAACAAGGGTACCTCTGGTTCGTGGTACAGAACTGTCAATATCAGTTTCAGACGATGCCGTTTGAATTATCCACGGCACCCCGGGCCTTTTACCAAGGTAATGGCCGAAAAGATGTTTTCTTCAAAGAAAAAAGGCATCTAAATTATCCCTTACTTGGACGATATCCTGAAAAGGGCAAGTTCCAGAGAACAGTTGGAGGTCGGAAGAGCACTATCTAAAGTAGTTCTACGACAGCACGACTGGATTCTAAATATTCCAAGAATCGCAGCTGTTTTCCGACGATACGTCTGCTGTTCCTAGGAATGATTCTGGGCATAGTCCAGAAAGAGGTGTTCCTCCGGGAGGAAAAAGCCAAGGAGTTATTCGACCTAGTCAGAAACCTCCTAAAACCAGGCCAAGTATCAGTGCATCAATGCACAGGAGTCCTGGGAAAAATGGTGGCTTCTTACGAAGCGATTCCATTCGGCAGATCTCAGGGGATTTGCTGGACGAATGGTCCGGATCGCATTTTCAGATGCATCAGCGGATAATCCTGTCTCCAAGGACAAGGGTGTCTCTTCTGTGGGGGCTGCAGAGTGCTCATCTTTTAGAGGGCAGCACACTCAGCATTCAGGACTGTGTTCTGGGGACCACGGATACCAGCCTGAGAGGCTGGGGAGTAGTCACACAGGGAAAAAATTTCCAAGGAAGTGTGGTCAAGTCTGGAGACTTCTCTCCACATGAATATACTGGAGCTAAGGGCAATTTACAATGCTCTGAGCCTAGGAAGACTCCTGCTTCAAAGTCAACCGGTGCTGATCCAGTAGGACATCATCATGGCGGTCGCCCACGTTATCAGACGGGGCGACACAAGAAGCAGGAGGGCAATGACAGCAAGGATTCTTCGCTGGGCGGAAAATCATGTGATAACACTGTCAGCAGTGTTCATTCCGGGAGTGGGCAACTGGGAAGATTTCCTCAGCATAAATGAATTCCACCCGGAAAAGTGGAAACTTAATCTGGAAGTTTCCACATGATTGTAAACCGTTGGGAAAGACCAAAGGTGGTTATGATGGCGTCCCACCTGAAGCGCCAGGTCAAGAGACACTCAGGCAATAGCTGGGACGCTCTGGTAACACCGTCGGTGTACCAGTCGGTGTATGTGTTCCATCCTCTGCTTTTCATACCCAATGTATTGAAAATGATAGGAAGGAGAGGAGTAAGAACTATACTCGTGGCTCCGGTTTGGCCAAGAAGGACTTGGTTCCCGGAACTTCAAGAGATACTAAGAAGGGTCTTGATTCGGCAAGAACCGTGTCTGTTCCGGGACTTACCGCAGCTGCGTTGACGCCAAGGCGGGTGAACGCCGGATCCTAAGGGAAAGAGGTATTCCGGAAGAGGTCATCCCTACCCTGGTCAGAGCCAGGAAGGAGGTGACCGCACAACATTATCACCACTTAGGTGAAAATATGTGCCAGGGTGTGAGTCCAGGAAGGCTCCACGGAAGAATTTCAACTAGGTTAATTTCTACATTTCCTGCAAACAGGAGTGTCTATGGGTCTCAAATTGGGTCCATTAAGGTTCAAATTTCGGCCTGTTGATTTTCTTCCAGAAAGAAATTGGCTTCAGTTCCTGAAGTCCAGAAGTTGTTAAGGGAGTACTGCATATACAGCCCCTTTGATGTCTCCAGTGGCACTGGGCGATCTCAACGTAGTTTTGGGATTCCTAAAAAATCACATTGGTTTAAACAACTCAAATCTGTGGATTTGATATATCTCACATGGAAAATGACCATGCTGTTGGTCCTGGCCTCGGCCAGGCGAGTGTCAGAATTGGCGGCTTTATCTCACAAAGCCATATCTGATTGTCCATTCGGACAGAGCAAAGCTGCGGACTCGTCCCCAGTTTCTCCTTAAGGTGGTGTCAGCGTTTCACCTGAACCAGCTTATTGTGGTACCTGCGGCTACTAGGGACTTAGAGGACTCCAAGTTGCTGGATGTTATCAGGGCCCTGAAAATATAGTTTCCAGGTTGGCTGGAGTCAGGAAATCTGACTTGCTGTTTATCCTGTATGCACCCAACAATGCTGGGTGCTTCTGCTTCTAAGCAGTCGATTGCTCGTGGGATTGGTAGCACAATTCAACTTGCACATTCTGTGGCAGGCCTGCCACAGTCTAAATCTGTTAAGGCCCATTCCACAAGGAAGGTGGGCTCATCTTGGGCGGCTGCCCGAGGGGTCTCGGCATTACAACTTTGCCGAGCAGCTACGTGGTCGGGGGAGAACACGTTTGTAAAATTCTACAAATTTGATACCCTGGCAAAAGAGGACCTGGAGTTCTCTCATTCGGTGCTGCAGAGTCATCCGCACTCTCCCGCCCGTTTGGGAGCTTTGGTATAATCCCCATGGTCCTTTCAGGAACCCCAGCATCCACAAGGACGATAGAGAAAATAAGAATTTACTTACCGATAATTCTATTTCTCGGAGTCCGTAGTGGATGCTGGGCGCCCATCCCAAGTGCGGATTATCTGCAATACTTGTACATAGTTATTGCTAACTAAATCGGGTTATTGTTGTTGTGAGCCATCTTTTCAGAGGCTCCGCTGTTATCATACTGTTAACTGGGTTCAGATCACAGGTTGTACAGTGTGATTGGTGTGGCTGGTATGAGTCTTACCCGGGATTCAAAATTCCTCCCTTATTGTGTACGCTCGTCCGGGCACAGTACCTAACTGGAGTCTGGAGGAGGGTCATAGGGGGAGGAGCCAGTGCACACCACCTGATCGGAAAGCTTTACTTTTTGTGCCCTGTCTCCTGCGGAGCCGCTATTCCCCATGGTCCTTTCAGGAACCCCAGCATCCACTACGGACTCCGAGAAATAGAATTATCGGTAAGTAAATTCTTATTTTCTTTCAGTCTGACTAACACAAACAGAGCTAGATGCAACATTGGTATAAATTTTAGACCAATGTTCCGTATGTAAAGTTTCACCCAAATCCGATTTCCAAGCTCTTTCATGTGAGTCTCTAGTCTCCAGGGAATGGGGTAAGATCAACGGATATAAAATAGAGATAAGCCATTTAGTGGATGCGCACCGGAAAACACCAAATTCTCAACGGGTGTAAAAGGCCTAGATGTAAGTCTCACTGCAAATGACATATGAAAATGTCTAATTTGTAAATACTGAAAAAAAAAATAGTGCTGAATCGAGAATTTAGCCTGGATATCTGTAAATGTCAGGAAGGACTGGGTTTGGATGATCTCATTGAGCAGTCTGAGCCCACTGTTTTGCCAACAAGCAATAGCAGCGGAAGAGCATCTCGGACGAAAGCTGGGGTTGTCAGCGGAACCAGAGGGCTGGGGTAAGGTGCTAGGTTAAACTGTTTATTAGCCGAGTCCCAGACATCTAAAGTGTGGGATATAGTATGGTGACCAGTGACCATATAAGGGCGGGCTGATCTAGGGAGCCATAGTAAAGTAGAGTGCATCTTGAGGGTGTTAGATTCTATTTCTACCCAAATTCTTTCAAATTTGGGTCTATTCCACAAAATACACTGTGCTAGTCTAGACGCCAGGTAATAGGATTTGAAATTCGGAACACCCAGTACTGTGTAAGTATCTTACCCATACGACATCCAATTCTGCAGCGTCCCGGCTCACAGGTGCTGTTTCTCTTATTCGCTGGAGCGGTTTGGGGCTCAAGGAGTGTGTCAAGCTCTCAATGTGCCGTATTATGGGGGTCATTCCGAGTTGTTCGCTCATTATTTTTTTTCGCAACGGAACGATTAGTCGCTAATGTGCATGCGCAATGTCCGCAGTGCGACTGCGCCAAGTAAATTTGCTATGCAGTTAGGTATTTTACTCACAGCATTACGAGGTTTTTTCTTCGTTCTGGTGATCGTAGTGTGATTGACAGGAAGTGGGTGTTTCTGGGCGGAAACTGGCCGTTTTATGGGTGTGTGCGAAAAAACGCTACCGTTTCTGGGAAACACGAGGGAGTGGCTGGAGAAACGGAGGAGTGTCTGGGCGAACGCTGGGTGTGTTTGTGACATCAAACCAGGAACGAAACTGACTGAACTGATCGCAGATGCCGAGTAAGTCTGGAGCTACTCAGAAACTGCTAAGAAGTGTCTATTCGCAATTCTGCTAATCTTTCGTTCGCAATTTTGATAAGCTAAGATTCACTCCCAGTAGGCGGCGGCTTAGCGTGTGCAAAGCTGCTAAAAGCAGCTTGCGAGCGAACAACTCGGAATGACCCCCTATGTCTCTCGGCTGTGTAGCTCAATAGCCAGATGCTCTTATTTGGTGATGTATGGCAGTTCACTATGGAGGTGGCCGCACTCCTGGTGTGATGTCCCACTGCGGCAATCGAGGTAATTGAAGCAAATACACGTATCCTTGATGATGCACAGGTATCCTTCTGATCTAAAATATTGAAAAATTACTAGCGTCTGAATCATTAAGTGGTTTAATCAATATCATTTATTGTGTGCCTTCGGGGTCTCTGAAGCTCAGATGACCACCACAGGGTCTTCAGGGTCCCATCCCTGGTAATGATTCAGCCATACATTTATACTGCATATGTGGCTGTGCCAAGTTGGCCCCAAACCCTTTCTGTCCCTCAGCCACAGCCCTGTTGAGGGTTCTTCCATGGCTTGTCTGGTTCTCCCATAAAAGGTCAACTGGTTGGCTGTGCAGGTCATGGCTTCCCCTTCCATTACACCTGCTCGCTATGATTGTTCTTCCATTCCTGCTGCTGAAATGTCTAATGGTGATGCTGTGTATTTGAGGAGACAGGAGAAGAATATTGAACAGCTTAGTAATTTCCAGGTTTTCATAACTGCTCACCTTCTTGTGTTGCAAGACTTGAGGTGGATATGAAAGCCTTTTGAGATCTCCCAGGCTTTCACGTCGCTGCCTGGTCCGTGAGGTTTTGGCTGTCCCCTTGGCGTCAGGTGAGGGTGTGTCTCATGTGTGATGTCTGTAGGAGTAATTTGTTGTATAGAGATCCCTCTGGGTCTCAAACTTGATCACGTAAGGTGGTTAGGGAATTTGCATAGCATTTTAGCTGATTGGTGGGGGTACCCTTAGGATGGTATCTCAGGTCAACCACTATTGGTCGACATTGACATGGTCGACATGGACAAATGGTCGACACGTGCAAATGGTCTACACATGAAAGGTCGACACATCAAAAGGTCAACATGAGTTGTTGTTTTTTAAATTATTTTATGGAACTTTTTCATACTTTACGATCTACGTGGACTACGATTGGGAACGGTAACCTGTGACGAGCGCAGGGAGGCACCTTGCCTGAAGCATGGCGAGCGAAGTGAGCCATGCGAGGGGATGCGGTGCACTAATTGGGGTTCCTCCTCACTTTACACAGAAAACTACACAAAAAAGTAAAAACACTCATGTCGACCTTTTCATGTGTCGACCTTTCACGTGCTGACCCTTTTCATGTGTCGACCATTTGTCCATGTCGACCATGTCAATGTTGACTAATAGTGGTCGACCTAATGAGTGTCGACCTTAACATTGTCGACCATTCATACCGGAACCCCTTAGGATGGGATTGTCACAGAAGTGGCTAATAAGGGCTTGATGAAGAATAGAGTGTTTGGAGGGGTTGGGGAGGACCTGCAGCTAGCTGAGCAGTATGTTTATTTTTGCCACTTAAGGGCTCATTTATCAATGGGGGTAAATCAGACCTGATCGCTAAGCCAGCGATTTTTGCACTGCTGCAAAAAGTCGCCCATAGGGGAGTGTATTTTCGCTGTGCAAGTGTGCAAACGCATGTGTAGCAGAGCTGTACAAACAGGAGTGTGAGTAATTATTTACCTATTGGATATTTCAAACAAAAACTTTTCTGCTGCTTTGGAACTTTTAACCCCTTTGCCGATTTTTGCTGCTATTTTTCTATTTGTTTATTTTATGGATGGACTCCATTTTAAGTGTTCATGTTTGTGATTTTTATTAAATTTGTGTACCCCCTGCTTCCACTTGAGGAGAGTGAGTTTCTTTGGGGAGCCAACATTACCACTTTATGAACACAGTCCGGGAAACAGAACTGAAAGATACCTTTATGGGAGTATCATCACACCGAGCACTGTGAGTTGGGGTACGCTTGAGTGGACCCATATTTCACTCCTTTCCATACTAAAGATACCTTGATGTGTTTAACACCCACCTTGCAAGTGTGAGTTCTTGGGTACGCTTCATTTATATATATTTCCATCCTAAAACATCACGCCGGGCGTAGTTCAAGTGGGCGAGGCCACGGCATTGGGCAAAGAAACCTTGATGGGCTTACAGCTTCTTAATCAAAGTGTGAGTGGGGTACGCTCCTAAGCCACCTCTTTCTTTATCATATAAAAAATACACTAAGAACTGTGGATACATAAAAGGAATCTACTACACATTGGTCTTTATTTTTATTCCCTTACATGTTACTATACTCTGGAGAAATTCCATCAGAACATTCGCTTTGAGGACTCCATCACAGGAACCTTCATTAAGGGACGTTATGGTGATTTTTATTTGTCTATAATTTTGTGTTAAAGCGCTGTGGTTATAAACACAGATCTCTGATTTTGTGGTAGTATTTGTTGTTTTGGAGATGTGGTGACATCTCATGAGGTCTGCTATACCATAGCTGCTGAGCGCCTGTTCTGGAACACACCCTAACCATACTATTTTAGATCTTGTGCAGTCTCTGAGTAGCCCAGGACTTACTCAGCCGCTACGAACACTTCACCCTGTCCGGGACCGGAATTGACGTCAGGAACCCTCCCTGTCAACGCTTGGACATGCCTGCGTTTTTCCAACCACTCCCAGAAAACGGTCAGATGACACCCACAAACGTCTTCTTTCTGTCAATCTCCTTGTGAAAGCCCGTGCGAACGGTTCTTTCGCACAAGCCCATCGCTGAGCGGCGATCCGCTTTGTACCTGTGCGATGCACCTGTGCATTGCGGTGCATATACATGCACAGTTTAGAGCTGATCGCCCGCTGTGCGAAAACGGAGCCTAGCGATCAGCTCTGAATTACCCCCAATGAGTGATAAATTTCACTGTGAGTGATAAACTCAGCCAATCAGCGTTTGACTACCATTTTACAGACAAAATAATTGGTGCAATTTATCACAGTGAAATTTATCACTCATTGATAAATGAGCCCATTAGTCTTTGGATTCACATCCTACAATCACGTATTTTAAATACAGGGGGATAACTTGGAGGGCTTATGATGAGGAGTTTAATTTAGCAGGATGGGCGAGCCTCCATGTTCTAAATGTCCAAGACAACCCGGCATGGTTTTTGGCATGGTGACTGGCAAAGCAGCATTCATCATAGGAGTGGCGAACACAGCACAATTCACCCTGCTGGCACTAGGACCTATTGAAGTTGATGCTCCCCAAAGCCTTAAAAGTAAAACAGACAGTGACAGTGCAATGTCCAGGGCCGAAACTAGGATTTTCGTCACCCGGGGAAAGGCAGTAATTTGCTTCCCCCCCAAAAAAAAACCCAAAACAAAACAAACAAAAACAAAAAAACAAACACAAAACAAAAAAACAAACACTATCAGACTAAAATGATCAGATTATCAAAAGTTTTAACAAAAAAAGGGGATACTACTGGACAATATCCCCTATGTACCTCAAATGCCCTATGCGTCACATGCCCTGCCAGCGTGTTCAACTACATGCTCATCTGTGTGTCCCCATACATTGCACTATGGGGGTCATTCCGAGTTGATCGCTCGTTGCCGATTTTCGCAACGGAGCGATTAAGGCTAAAATGCGCATGCGCATGGTACGCAGTGCGCATGCGCTAAGTATTGTAACACAAAACTTAGTAGATTTACTCACGTCCAAACGAAGAATTTTCATTGTTGTAGTGTTCGGAGTGTGATTGACAGGAAGTGGGTGTTTCTGGGCGGAAACTGGGCGTTTTCTGGGAGTGTGCGGAAAAACGCTGGCGTGTCAGGGAAAAACGCGGGAGTCTCTGGAGAAATGGGGGAGTGGCTGGCCGCAAGCAGGGCGTGTTTGTGACGTCAAACCAGGAACGAAACGGCCTGAACTGATCTCTATTTGTGAGTAGGTCTGGAGCTACTCAGAAACTGCTAAGAATTTTCTATTCGCAATTCTGCTAATCTTTCGTTCGCTATTCTGCTAAGCTAATATACACTCCCAGAGGGCGGCGGCCTAGCGTGTGCAATGCTGCTAAAATCTGCTAGCGAGCGAACAACTCGGAATGACCCCCTATGTACAGTATACTACATCCCCTACACGCTGAACTACATCACTACACTACATGCCCCTCTGCACTGCACTACATACACTATATGCCACATTACATCACTACGCTACATCCACTTAAATGCTACACCACATAAGTGCACTACATGCCCCTATATACTGCAATACATTACTACACTACATACCCTATATGGTACACTACATCACTGCACTACACCACCCTATAAGCTACACCAAATCCCCCCATCTGGGAGGCAAAGTGGAGGTTGATACTGCTAACTGGGAGCACAGTGTGCTTCTATAGCTTGTATGGTGCACCGCACGCTAGTCGCAGCACTGCATGGCAAAGAAGAGAGTTTAAGACAGTAGCCGACATAGGAGAGATCCCAGGTACTGGAGCTCACCCGCACAGCGTCGGGAGCCAGCTACATTGCCCTGGGAGCTGTCTCACAGCACTGCCAGTAAAAAACAAACAAAAAAACCCTGCTCCTCTGTAACTCCTTGGCGCCCACTCAAATCCTGCACCCGTGGCACATGCCCCCTTAGCCCCCCCCTAGTTACGGCCCTGCAGTGTCACAATGTCATTCAGTGACATGACATCTGCAATGCTGTTAGTGTGGACTGGGATCAGAAGAGAGGCTGTCAGGTAAGTGAGGAACGGGAAGGAGTGGGTGGCAGGGATTGGTGAGGAATGGAGTGGAAAAGGCAGGAAAGGAAGAATCAGGGAAGAGGACAGTTGAATCCTGATCCTGATCCCAAGCACTATATTGGAGAGGTAGGACATTATCCACACAGAGAATATCATATTACAAGGCTAGCTATTTTAAGCCTTGCTCCTAGTTCATTCACAGATGCAATATCACTTAATGGGCCCGATTCAGATTTGTAAGTAAAGCAAAAAAACAAAAAAACAAACCTAGGAGGTCATTCCGAGTTGATTGCACATAGCAACTTTTTGCTGCCCGCGCAATCAACTAGTTGACCGAAAGTAACCTCAGCGGTTGACCGAAAGTAACCTCACCGCTGACCACAAAGTTCCCACCACTGGTTACAATGGAGCGCATAGGCGCTACATTGTAACGCTGCCGTGTGCTGCCTGACATACACTACAGGAGCACAGAGCCAATCAGGAGGGTGCCACAACGTGGCGCTCCCTGATTGGCTGATGGAACCCTCTTAGACAGAAGTCAGGGGGGGTTCCTGGCATTCAGGGAAAGGGGTCCCATGTGAAAACATGGGGCCCCTTTCAGTGCGTGGTCGGGTGTCCGTTTTTTTATTTTGCAAAGTACCTGGATTACAAATAGAAAAGAAGAGGAGCCATCTACACTGGATTTTGTGAGTAGAATTTTTTAAACAGGTACCCCATGGATTCTACATGGAGAAGAGGACCGACCCTCGTGTGAACATAGGTAAGTATGTGTATATGGAGGTGTGGATGTATGTATTAAACTTTTACTTTCAAGGTGTGTGTCTTCTGTTTTTATTGGGGTATTTTTTTAGTAGTAGTACTACATGTACCAGCGGGCCCGGTTTTCCACCGCATGCTGATACTTGTGGTTCTCCAAGTACCAGCTTGCGGGGGAGGCTTGCTGGGACTTGTAGTACTGCTACTAAAAACAATATT
The DNA here is from genome assembly GCF_028390025.1 of Pseudophryne corroboree. Lineage (NCBI taxonomy): Eukaryota > Metazoa > Chordata > Amphibia > Anura > Myobatrachidae > Pseudophryne > Pseudophryne corroboree. Next base: position 53,045,139 of record NC_086451.1, read on the forward strand.
CATTTTTTGACAAAAAGGCTATCAGCCCCCCATCCGCAGCCCTTGGATGGGGGGGGACAGCCTCGGGCTTCACCCCTGGCCCTTGGGTGGCTGGAGGGGGGGACCCCTTGATTGAAGGGGTCCCCACTCCTCCAAGGTACCCCGGCCAGGGGTGACTAGTTGGGTATGTAATGCCAGGGCCGCAGGGACCTATATAAAAGTGTCCCCCGGCTGTGGCATTATGTATCTGGCTAGTGGAGCCCGGTGCTGGTTTCAGAAATACGGGGGACCCCTACGCTTTTTGTCCCCCGTATTTTTGGAACCAGGACCAGGCGCAGAGCCCGGTGCTGGTTGTTTAAATATGGGGGAACCCCTGATATTTTTCCCCCCATATTTTTTCAACCAGGACCGGCTCAAAGAGCCCGAGGCTGGTTTTGCTTAGGAGGGGGGACCCCACGCATTTTTTTTATAGATTTTAACAATGATTTTTATTTTAATAAAGGTGCACAATGAAGCCCAGCACGGATCTCTCAGATCCGGCCGAGATTCATTGTGTTAAAGTCGGCAGTGTTTTACAAGTCACTCACGTAAAACACTGCAAAAAAAAACGAATGACATCGGTAAATACGAAAATGCAGAATACGACAGCTTAGTAAATTAGTCGTCATAAATTCAAAAAGTTGCAACTTTACACTTTCGATGTCATTCGTGATTGAACTTTAACCTCAATCGGGAAAATACGATTTTTTGTAAATATACCCCAGTGTTTGCACTGATGTTAAGTGACTTGTCTTTTAACAGTCATTCCTCATTGTCATACTTTCACACATAGCCGGAACTAGACTTTTTGGTGCCCTGTGCCAGAGAGAGAAGTAACGCCCCCCCCTTTTTTTTCCAGTAGGGACATATGGCGCATGCCTCATGGGGAAGGGGCATGACAATATTGATCCCAGAAAAAGCCCATGCTATGATACCCCTTCCCACATTATTTATATAATAAACACACATTTATAGAAAATGGATTTGGAAACAAATCCTCTTTATACCACATTCATGCACTTGACTTGAGAGCTTGTTGTTTTTCAGTTACAACAATACCCTTTATTAAATAAAACATTTCAATATACTGCCATACCCAGGATTCAAACCTATAACCTGTTGAATTCTAATCAAACACCCTACTCATTAAACTATTTATCCTGCATAAAAACTATGAACACTGTATGAAGCTACTGGTACTTTGTAAAAAATTAATCAGCATTGCAATTGAGCAGATCTATGTAGTGTGCAGCCACACATCCATTCCCTTGCAGCCACACACTACATAGATCTGCTCAGCCGCAATGCTGATCATTTTTTCCCAAAGTACAAGGTAAGCTTCAAATAGTTAGAATTCTCTAGCTTAGAATTATCGATCTTTCTATGCAAGGGCAGATAGCTCAATGAATAGATTGTCTGACTGCAATGCCACAAGCATTGGGTTTGAATCCCGGGTATGTCAGCATCTTGAAATGTATTATAGGACAGTGTGACTGAATAACAAAGACTCTCAAGTTGAGTTCATGAAGGTTGTATAGGTATTAGCGACAGAAGGGGTCACGGTAGGAGACAGCGGCGGTCAGGAGGTGCTGGGCTTCAAAAAGAGGTGAAGCTGCAAGTGAAAGCAATAAAACAGATAATTGACAAGTGCCGCCAACAGCGCCTTCTACCCTGCAGCGCTATGTGCGGTGCACACTCCACACACACCTAGTTACGGCCCTGCTTTCACAATACCATTCTACATCACTTTAAAAGATTACAAGTGTGCTGTCAGCAGCAGCTGGTATAGGGATGGTCTAAAGTCCCTTATGTCTATAGAAAATACGGAAAAACAAATAGGTATACCAGCGCTGGCTGTATTACATGAATAATAAATGGATGGTTTGTTAAAAAATTATAATACTCTGAATTTATTAGCTACAATAGCAAAAAAGAAGACAATTTCATATTTAAAATCTGCATATGCAGAAATAATAAACAATACATATATTATTGCCACCAGTAGAAATTTGTTAATATTTACAGTTCCACTTCTGTGATCGTGTATAAGATCTCTGGAAACTTGGCTAGGACACTTTCCTGTATAGTACAGTCACTGTATAACTTATAAGCAATGGATTTTCCAGATGTACATGGCATGAATCCTGTGATTGGCTGGAGGGATAGTCCGGAGCTAAAGTGCTGTAGTGCAAAATCCCAAAGTGGAGCAGGTGTCCAAAAGGATGCCAAGATGTAACAGGAGTCAGGATCTCAACAGAGTGGAAAGGCTCAAGCATTCTACAACACTTCAGGATTTATGGACCTAATCCCGAGATAGAACCAGTACTGCACTTTCTAAGCACAGATTCTCCCACCTCATAGTAAGGCTCCTGTCTCTTCTTCCTGTTAGATACTCTCATGTCCAGTGTGCTGATTGATGACTCAGATCCACATACACAGCAAACTTGGTCAAGAAACGGCTACCACTGGGCGTGTGCAGCATCTCTGCTCTGTCCCTTTAAACTGCATGATGTGGTGGCAGTTCTAGTGATCCTATTACAGACCACTGCTATTGTTGTTATAATTTGAGCCACTTTGCAAGATGAGGAGGGTTTCCGGGCAACCAGAAACCCCCTGTGCATTTGCCTATGTTTTCATACAGTACACCTCCGGTGTTTGCCAATCTGCACATGTACAGGAACTGGACTGTACAGGTGCAGATGTGTGTCTGCGACAACGGTCGCTGTGCCTCCTATGATTGACATGCTGTAGCCGTTTGAGAGCCGGGGAACAAGTGGCGATAGGCATTGTTTCCAAACATGGGGGCGCATCAGACCAGTTGTCTGGGAGTGCCAAGGCCAATGGCTGTGTCCTTGGACTATTGAGTAGCCTTAGGGCTAAACAGACGACCGATGTTCACACAGATGATCTGATATTGCATCTTCTAACACAGCAGAGGATCCCAAAAGCCGGCAGTGGGCGTTTCTCTAAGGGCAATTTCCAGAATTTGCAGGTGAAGACATTGGGGCTGATGTATAAAAAAATATAAGTTTCTGCATTTTTTCGTCACTTATCGTGTCTTTTTTTGACTTTTTCACAAAAAAATTCGAAGTATGTATCAATTTTTTTCATAAAAAAATGTGATTGCGATAAAAACCCAAAAATGTGATAATTATTGCAATCTACTTTTCGATCATTTTATCGCATTTTTTAAAAAATTAAATGAAGTGTGCATGCTCTGTTTTAGAGTTCCATGGTGGCGCTCAGCACATACCTGACCTACAGCAGTAATAGCTAGTTTACTACGGGGACACTTACTAGAAAACTGAAAGGGGAGGGAACTTTTACAAAGACAATTCGATTGGTTATTATAATGACTGTTGTAAACATGTTACTTATACCCCTTTCACACTGCCAATGCCGGATCCCACCCGAGAATTGGAAACGGGTCCTTCCCTGGTGGGATCCGGCATTGGCAGTTGCTGCAGGCTTCCCCGACCCGGCAATATGCCGGGCGGGTTGCCATAGCAGCGGGGTGCGGAGCCGGCGGCGGGGGCGGAGGTGTAGGCGGCACTGGGAGATGAGATCATCTCCGCGCCGCCTCTCCCTGCTTAGTAAACGGGTTCCGGGACGCATCAACCCGGGAGCCTGTTTACGCAGCCACTGACCCGGTATTCAACCCGGGTATAACACTGCTTTATTCCCGGGTTGAATTGCCGGGTCAGGCGACCCACGATTTTGGCTATGCCCCTTTCACACCGCACACAGACCCGTGTCGACCCGGCAATATGCCGGGACGATACCGGGTTATTTGTGCGGTGTGAAAGGGATATAAGATGAAATTCAACTGGCCTATAGTAATGTGTACTGTTTACTTCCAACAGAACTATTAAGAGTCTCACAAACAAAACATTTAAACAAAACACACACACACACACACACACACACACACACACACGTATATACAGGGTGATTCAAAAGTCGCAGTACACCCTTTTGTTTAAAAAAATGTGCAGGAAATGAGAAAACTGAATATTCCAGTAAGGTATGGGTGAGGTGGGCTATCTTTTAGGGTATATACTGAACATGGGCGCCATCTTGAAATGGATCTACAGTAAGTCAGTTTTTTAAAATGGAAAGGGGGTCGTGTAACATGTCAAATAACATCAGAATCTGCTGAAAAGTTTATTGCTGCAAACAGAATTGAAATAGCAGTTGTAGTTCAAATTTTCAGTTACAAAACCTTTTTGTTGCAGGTAACTGAAGATGGCTTTGACAAAAGAGGAGAGCATTGAGGTCATTTTGATGTCTGGAGAACGACGTTTCCATATCATAGGTGCAGATTTTAACAACCGGCACCCAGAAAGACCTCCAATTTCACATAACACTGTCAGGTGCCTAGTTTCCAAATTCCGAGAAACTGTGACTGTGACTGATAAGTCATGGAATGGTCGTCCAAAAAGTGCTACTGATGAGACAACCTCAACAATGGTTTTGGTATCCTTCATGAAGAGTCCACAACGCAGCACACGACTTTTGTCAGCAGAATGACATCAATTCTCTCCTCTTTTGTCAAAGCCATCTTCAGTTACCTGCAACAACAAGAAAGTGTTGTAGCTTTTGAACCATAACTGCTATTTAAAATCTGTTTGCATCAATAAACTTTTCAGCAAATGATGATGTAGTTTGACATGTTACACAACCCCCTTTCCATTTGGAAAAACTGACAGATTCAAGATGGCCGATTTCAAGATGGCGCCCATGTTCGGTACATACCCTAAAAGAGAGCCCACCTCACCCATACCTTACTAGAGTATTCAAGTTTCCCATTTCCTGCACAGTTTTTGAAACAAAAGGGTGTACTGCGACTTTTGAATCACCCTGTATATATCATGTTGATGGGCTTGAAAGGAGAAGGATGAAGGGGGAGCTTAGGTGGAAGAATTGAGAAAAATATAAAGTGGGAGGTGAGAAGGACACAGGGCAGGTCCAAGAGAAGAAGTCAGCCCACACAGAGCCGGTGCTACCCTCTCAGCAAGGGTATGCAAGGCAGGGTGGCGCCGGGCTGAAGAGGCACTCTCCCCACTCTGCTACCCTGCTGCTGTTGCTGCCGGCTGCTGCTGTGCCCTTAAAACTGGATGACAGGCAGCGATGCCAGCAGTGTGTAGTGCGGCACCCTGTGTCAGGTTCTTCCAGCTCCCTCTCTCCTCCCCCTCCTCTCAGCTGCACCTGTGACAGAGGCACCGGCAGCTTGAAGTAGCAGCTCTTCCCATATAAGTAACTCACTCCCCTCTCTCTCCCCTCCCCTCGTGTAGACATGGTATGTGTAAAGTGTGCTGTTACTGTGGGCAATATGTGTAAGAGGCACTACTACTGTTGGCATTATATGTAAAGTGAACTACTTTGGGCATTGTGTATAAGGGGCACTACTCTGTAGCATAACGTGTATAAGGGGCACTACTGTGTGAATTAATGTGATTTAGAAGCACTACTGTATGACGTAACGTCAATAAGGGGCACTACTATGGGGTGTAATATGAATTAGGGGCACTGCATGTGGCGTAATGTGAATCAGATTGTGCTACTGTGTGGTGTAATTTGAATTGGGGGTACTATTGTGAGGCCTTGCCCCTCTCTTGGAAAACCACAGTCTTTTTGCAGTGTACACCGTCCCTATGGTAGGGTGCAAATTTGTCATTTGTAGGGGGCGCCAAACACCCTAGCACTGACCCTGAGTCCACAGTAAAAATCCACACATTAACTAGTGCATGTCTAATGTTTGGGGGGTGAGCCGCCCCCTTGACCCACCTGTTCCGACGCGTATGGTAGCACCTATGACACTGACATAGGAGGGCCAATTGCTAGGAATTTGGGAAAGAGCTGGTGTGTCAGGGAAAGCAAATAACTGACCATGTGACCTAAACAGAGGCAAATGGTGAGATTAGGAAGACTATAAACATAAATTACTGTAAGAAGAATATTGTCAAAGACATTTGGATTCCATGGAACTAGTCCTAATATCTACAGTTATGATGGCGACATTGTTGAAATGTTGACATTCTACATGGATGGAGGGTCAGGCTGTGGGAGGGTAGCGTTAGCATTAGGCTGTGGGAGGTAAGGAATAGGATTAGGCACTGGGAGGAAAGTTAGGGTTAGTGGGATAGGATTAGCAATACTAACCACCTAGAGCTGTACACCCGGGAGATATCGCTGGAGCCGCCATACCTGCCGTGCCAGGTAAGTCACTATTAGACCACCAGGGAAATTTTGTTGACATTCTAATCTTGTCAACATTTCATCCATGATGACATGAACATGTCAACATTATAACCATGTAGAAAATATACCCCACCCGTTACAGATATCTAAAATCTCCATTATAGAAACAATCAATGCTGGGTTCTAGCCACCACGTTGGTTTACCTAACCACTACAGGGTGCATGGGCTGGGCCATGTAAAAATCTCTACATAGTAAATACTGCTAGTGCATGCATGATACTTTACCAGATTAATAACAACACTGTAGAAAATACACCATAGTCCTGTGCAGTATAAGGTAACATATATATATCTAGGTGATTCATCGCGCCCTACGGGCGCTCTTCACACTGTCGTGAGGGGCTACGCCCTCTTAACCCTTGCACACCTTTGTGGCGTGCAATATTTGTATTATATGGAGTATTACCTCCAATCATAATTGTGTGAGTGGTTAAATATTGCACGGACAAAGGGCGTGCAATGATTAAGGGGTTGAAGCCCCTTGCAACGACGTGAACAGCGCACACAGGGCCTGATGAATCACCTAGTAGGTGCTTTGGTTGGGGGAGTGGCGGGTGCGGGGAAGACGCGGATGGGATCCGGGGGTGCGGCAGGGGGGGAGGGGTGGTTGCGGTGGTGCCGCAGGTGGGGGAGGAGCTGGTGTGGTGGTGTCGCGGGTGGGGGAGGGAGCATGGGTGCTGATCGCAGCAGGAATTCTGTTAGCAATTGGGCAAAACCATGTGCACTGCAGGGGAGGCAGATATAACATGTGCAGAGAGAGTTAGATTTGGGTGTGGTGTGTTCAATCTGCAATCTAATTTGCAGTGTAAAAATAAAGCAGCCAGTATTTACCCTGCACAGAAATAAAATAACCCACCCAAATCTAACTCTTTCTGCACATGTTATATCTGCCCCCCCTGCAGTGCACATGGTTTTGCCCAACTGCTAAAAAATTTCCTGCTACGATCAACTTGGAATTACCCCCAATGTCCATAAATGAACACATTGAAATCAATGCATAATCTATAATGCAACCCCTATCCATTAGGGGTGCCGGCATCGATTATCAAAAAATCTAATAAATTTATGTGGTGAATTTATTGTAACAAATTTTTCTTCACATAATAACAGCGAAATTGTTATATTACAACATATGCTTTCCTGTGTTAATGGCAGCCAGGGGCAGAACTCTGGGAGGCAACGGAGTCATCTGCCGCCGGGCTCCTGCTCTGAAGGGGGGCACCTCTCCTCCCATTCTGGGGCACCATTGAATTAAGTTAATTGATAGCAGTCACTATGTCTTCAGTGGCCGACTTCCTCACTGGTCCCTGCACCTTACAAATCACACCCTCTTTATTATACTGAATATACACATTTTACAAGTGTCACACCCAGGATTAGAAACCACAACCTATTACACTGGATGCGGCACCTTGCTGATGAAGCTGTTTGCTCCTGTATAGGAAATATGAGAATTCTAACTATATGAAGATACTTCTCTGACAATTACACGTAACTTCATATAGTGAGAATTCTCATGCTTCCCGTACAGGAGCAAATAACTCCATCAGTAAAGTGTCTGCTGTTAGTGTAACAGGTCATGGGTTCTAATCCTGGGTATGACTGCTAAGAAATGTGTGATTTCAAACAAAAGATAATTAAATGTATTAATACAGTATATAATTTTTTTTCAGAACACTCCGTACACACACACACACACACACACACATACATACATACATATATTTATCTTCATATAGGAAATAGGGGGGCACCAATATTTATCTTGCCTCCGGGCGAGTGTGACGAACTTACGCCACTGATGGCAGCATGCCAAGTGCTGTAAGAAACGCCACATTTGTGATATATTTTTCAAAGAATATAATAGTTCTGACACACTCATTGTAGCAAACATACTCAGTGGATAACATAAATAGTAGCTGGCGCACTTTGTGTATCTCATGTTGTGTCCTGCGAGGAATTTCAAATACCGTCTATACTTACCATGGTAAATGGAACAATGTTACATTTAGTTTAACAATATGGTAGATAGTACACTTTGTATCCAAATACATTTTTTGCATTTATGTTGTAGCCATAATAAATATGGTAAATCTCTATTCAGGTAACATTACTCTTTTTTGATCACTAATTGATTTATTTTAGAAGCGGTTTTGTATTGCAACAGATTCGTGCTGTAGCGGTGGTAAATAGCGGTAATAAATACAGACATTTCTATGCTGAGAAAATTGTTGGAACATTGGTGGTCATTCCGAGTTGTTCGCTCGCTAGCTACTTTTAGCAGAAATGCAAACACAAAGCTGCCGCCCTCTGGGAATGTATCTTAGCATAGCAGAATTGCTAACGAAAGATTAGCAATTCTGTTATTAAGTATTTCCTTGCAGTTTCTGAGTAGCTCCAGACCTACTCCTAGATTGCGATCACCTCAGTCCGTTTAGTTCCTGGTTTGACGTCACAAACACGCCCAGCGTCCGGACAGCCACTTCCCCGTTTCTCCAGCCACTCCTGCTTTTTCTGCTGGCACGCCTGCGTTTTTTAGCACACTCCCGGAAAACGCTCAGTTACCACCCAGAAACACCCACTTCCTGTCAATCATTCTCCGATCAACAGAGCGACTGAAAAGCTTCGTTCACCCGTGAGTAAAATAGCATAGTTTTGTGTAAAATAGCTTAGCGCGTGCGCACGCATGCATACGCATGCGCAGAACTGCCGGATTTTAGCCTATTAGCAATTCTGCTAATAATAGCAGCGAGCAAACAACTCGGAATGACCCCCATTGGCTCTTATTCTATTTTTTAACAATTTTGCTGTGAAGAAAAAGTTGTTACAATAAATTCACCACATAAGTTTATTCGATTTTTGATAATCGATACCAGCACCCCTAATGGATAGGGGGTGCATTATAGATTATGCATTGATTTCAATGTGTTCATTTATGGACATTGTGGTTTAATTACCTCACTCTATTTCACAGGTTCTCAAACTCGGTCCTCAGGACCCCACACAGTGCATGTTTTCCAGGTCTCCTCACAGAATCGCAAGTGAAATAATTAGCTCCACCTGCGGACCTTTTAAAATGTGTCAGTGAATAATTAATACACCTGTGCACTTGCTGGGTTACCTGCAAAACATGCACTGTGTGGGGTCCTGAGGACCGAGTTTGAGAACCACTGCTCTATTTCATGGAAGTATATTAAAGGCATACTTGCCTACCTGACCCTCTCCATGAGGGAGAAAATGCTCTGTTCCTGGACTTTCCTGGTAATGTATGATTACCATCACCTGTGGTGAAACACCTTTCTTAGCAATTAACTAGCTCACCACAGGTGATGGCAATCATACATTACCAGGAAAGTCCAGCAACAGAGCATTTTCTCCCTCATGGAGAGGGTCAGGTAGGCAAGTATGATTAAAGGTTAAGTTTAATATTGATATAATCATGTCAAATTAGTCAAACAATCTATTCTAAAAGAGCGCTCCAAAAAAGCAATCTACTTTTTTTGTTGGCTTCTTCCAACAAGTGGCACTGGTACAGGGGGCGTTACGTGTGTAAGTGGCACTGGTGCAGGGGGCATTACGTGTTTAAGCGGCACTGCAACGGGGGCGTTACGTGTGTAAGCGGCAGTGGTACAGGGGCCGTTACGTGTGTAAGCGTCACTGGTACAGGGTGCGTTACGTGTGTAAGCGTCACTGGTACAGGGGGCGTTACGTGTGTAAGCGACACTGGTAGAGGGGGCATTACATGTGTAATCATCACTGCTACAGGGGCATTACATGTGTAAGCGGAACTGGTACAGGGGGCGTTATGTGTGTAAGCGTCACTGCTACAAGGAGCGTTACATGTGTAAGCGGCACTGGTACAGGGTCGTTACGTGTGTAAGCGGCACTGGTACAGGGGGCGTTACGTGTGTAAGCGTCACTGGTACAGGGGGCGTTACGTGTGTAAGCATCACTGGTACAGGGGGCGTTACGTGTGTAAGCATCACTGGTACAGGGGGCGTTACGTGTGTAAGCAGCACTGGTACAGAGAGTATTACGTGTGTAAGCGTCACTGCTACAGGGGCATTACGTGTGTAAGCGGCACTGGTACAGGGGACATTACGTGTGTAAGCGTCACTGGTACAGGGGGGGCGTTACGTGTGTAAGCGGCACTGGTACAGGGGGGGCGTTACGTGTGTAAGTGTCACTGGTACAGGGGGGGCGTTACGTGTGTAAGTGTCACTGGTACAGGGGGGGCATTACGTGTGTAAGAATCACTGGTACAGGAGGCGTTACGTGTGTAAGCGGCACTGGTACAGGGGGCGTTACGTGTGTAAGTGGCAGTGGTACAGGGGCCGTTACGTGTGTAAGTGTCACTGGTACAGGGGGCGTTACGTGTGTAAGCGTCACTGGTACAGGGGGCGTTACGTGTGTAAGCAGCACTGGTACAGAGAGTATTACGTGTGTAAGCAGCACTGGTACAGAGAGTATTACGTGTGTAAGCATCACTGGTACAGGGAGCGATACGTGTGTAAGTGTCACTGGTACAGGGGGCGTTACGTGTGTAAGAATCACTGGTACAGGAGGCGTTACGTGTGTAAGAATCACTGGTACAGGAGGCGTTACGTGTGTAAGTGTCACTGGTACAGGGGGCGTTACGTGTGTAAGCGGCAGTGGTACAGGGGCCGTTACGTGTGTAAGTGTCACTGGTACAGGGGGCGTTACGTGTGTAAGCGTCACTGGTACAGGGGGCGTTACGTGTGTAAGCGTCACTGGTACAGGGGGCGTTACGTGTGTAAGCAGCACTGGTACAGAGAGTATTACGTGTGTAAGCAGCACTGGTACAGGGAGCGATACGTGTGTAAGTGTCACTGGTACAGGGGGGCGTTATGTGTGTAAGCGGCACTGGTACAGGGGGCGTTATGTGTGTAAGCGTCACTGGTACAGGGGGCGTTACGTGTGTAAGCAGCACTGGTACAGAGAGTATTACGTGTGTAAGCAGCACTGGTACAGGGAGCGATACGTGTGTAAGTGTCACTGGTACAGGGGGGCGTTACGTGTGTAAGAATCACTGGTACAGGAGGCGTTACGTGTGTAAGAATCACTGGTACAGGAGGCGTTACGTGTGTAAGTGTCACTGGTACAGGGGGGCGTTACGTGTGTAAGCGTCACTGGTACAGGGGGGGGCATTACGTGTGTAAGCGTCACTGGTACAGGGGGGGCGTTACGTGTGTAAGTGTCACTGGTACAGGGGGGGGCATTAGGTGTGTAAGCGTCACTGATACAGGGGGCGTTACGTGTGTAAGTGTCACTGGTACAGGGGGGGCGTTACGTGTGTAAGTGTCACTGGTACAGGGGGGGGCATTACGTGTGTAAGAATCACTGGTACAGGAGGCGTTACGTGTCTAAGCGTCACTGATACAGAGGGCGTTACGCATGAAAGTGTCACTGCTACAGGGGCCATTGTGTGTGTAAGCGTCACTGCTACAGAGAGCGATACGTGTGTAAGTGTCACTGGTACAGGGGGCGTTACGTGTGTAAGTGTCACTGGTACAGGGGGCGTTACGTGTGTAAGTGTCACTGGTACAGGGGGCGTTACGTGTGTAAGTGTCACTGGTACAGGGGGTGTTACGTGTGTAAGTGTCACTGGTACAGGGGGCGTTACGTGTGTAAGTGTCACTGGTACAGGGGCCGTTACGTGTGTAAGTGTCACTGGTACAGGGGGCGTTACGTGTGTAAGTGTCACTGGTACAGGGGGGGCGTTACGTGTGTAAGTGTCACTGGTACAGGGGGGGCGTTACGTGTGTAAGAATCACTGGTACAGGAGGCGTTACGTGTGTAAGCGGCAGTGGTACAGGGGCCGTTACGTGTGTAAGAATCACTGGTACAGGAGGCGTTACGTGTGTAAGAATCACTGGTACAGGAGGCGTTACGTGTGTAAGTGTCACTGGTACAGGGGGGCGTTACGTGTGTAAGCGTCACTGGTACAGGGGGGGGCATTAGGTGTGTAAGCGTCACTGCTACAGCGGGCATTACGTGTGTAAGCGTCACTGGTACAGGGGGGGCGTTACGTGTGTAAGTGTCACTGGTACAGGGGGGGGCATTAGGTGTGTAAGCGTCACTGATACAGGGGGCGTTACGTGTGTAAGTGTCACTGGTACAGGGGGGGCGTTACGTGTGTAAGAATCACTGGTACAGGAGGCGTTACGTGTCTAAGCGTCACCGCTACAGGGGGTGTTACTTGTGTAAGCGTCACTGGTACGTTACGTGTCTAAGCGGCACTGATACAGAGGGCGTTACGCGTGAAAGCGTCACTGCTACAGGGGCCATTGTGTGTGTAAGCGTCACTGCTACAGAGAGCGATACGTGTGTAAGTGTCACTGGTACAGGGGGCGTTACGTGTGTAAGTGTCACTGGTACAGGGGGCGTTACGTGTGTAAGTGTCACTGGTACAGGGGGCGTTACGTGTGTAAGTGTCACTGGTACAGGGGGTGTTACGTGTGTAAGTGTCACTGGTACAGGGGCCGTTACGTGTGTAAGTGTCACTGGTACAGGGGGCGTTACGTGTGTAAGTGTCACTGGTACAGGGGGCGTTACGTGTGTAAGTGTCACTGGTACAGGGGGCGTTACGTGTGTAAGTGTCACTGGTACAGGGGGCGTTACGTGTGTAAGTGTCACTGGTACAGGGGGCGTTACGTGTGTAAGTGTCACTGGTACAGGGGGCGTTACGTGTGTAAGTGTCACTGGTACAGGGGGTGTTACGTGTGTAAGTGTCACTGGTACAGGGGCCGTTACGTGTGTAAGTGTCACTGGTACAGGGGGCGTTACGTGTGTAAGTGTCACTGGTACAGGGGGCGTTACGTGTGTAAGTGTCACTGGTACAGGGGGCGTTACGTGTGTAAGCATCACTGGTACAGGGGGCGTTACGTGTGTAAGTGTCACTGGTACAGGGGGGCGTTACGTGTGTAAGCGTCACTGGTACAGGGGGGGGCATTAGGTGTGTAAGCGTCACTGGTACAGGGGGCGTTACGTGTGTAAGTGTCACTGGTACAGGGGGGCGTTACGTGTGTAAGTGTCACTGGTACAGGGGGGCGTTACGTGTGTAAGCGTCACTGGTACAGGGGGGGGCATTAGGTGTGTAAGCGTCACTGGTACAGGGGGCGTTACGTGTGTAAGTGTCACTGGTACAGGGGGCGTTACGTGTGTAAGTGTCACTGGTACAGGGGGCGTTACGTGTGTAAGCATCACTGGTACAGGGGGCGTTACGTGTCTAAGCGTCACCGCTACAGGGGGTGTTACTTGTGTAAGCGTCACTGGTACGTTACGTGTCTAAGCGGCACTGATACAGAGGGCGTTACGCGTGAAAGCGTCACTGCTACAGGGGCCATTGTGTGTGTAAGCGTCACTGCTACAGAGAGCGATACGTGTGTAAGTGTCACTGGTACAGGGGGCGTTACGTGTGTAAGTGTCACTGGTACAGGGGGCGTTACGTGTGTAAGTGTCACTGGTACAGGGGGCGTTACGTGTGTAAGTGTCACTGGTACAGAGAGCGATACGTGTGTAAGTGGCACTGGTACAGGGGGCGTTACGTGTGTAAGTGTCACTGGTACAGGGGGCGTTACGTGTGTAAGTGTCACTGGTACAGGGGGTGTTACGTGTGTAAGTGTCACTGGTACAGGGGCCGTTACGTGTGTAAGTGTCACTGGTACAGGGGGCGTTACGTGTGTAAGTGTCACTGGTACAGGGGGCGTTACGTGTGTAAGTGTCACTGGTACAGGGGGCGTTACGTGTGTAAGCATCACTGGTACAGGGGGCGTTACGTGTGTAAGCGTCACTGGTACAGGGGGCGTTACGTGTGTAAGTGTCACTGGTACAGAGAGCGATACGTGTGTAAGTGGCACTGGTACAGGGGGCGTTACGTGTGTAAGTGTCACTGGTACAGGGGGCGTTACGTGTGTAAGTGTCACTGGTACAGGGGGTGTTACGTGTGTAAGTGTCACTGGTACAGGGGCCGTTACGTGTGTAAGTGTCACTGGTACAGGGGGCGTTACGTGTGTAAGTGTCACTGGTACAGGGGGCGTTACGTGTGTAAGTGTCACTGGTACAGGGGGCGTTACGTGTGTAAGCATCACTGGTACAGGGGGCGTTACGTGTGTAAGTGTCACTGGTACAGGGGGGCGTTACGTGTGTAAGCGTCACTGGTACAGGGGGGGGCATTAGGTGTGTAAGCGTCACTGGTACAGGGGGCGTTACGTGTGTAAGTGTCACTGGTACAGGGGGGCGTTACGTGTGTAAGTGTCACTGGTACAGGGGGGCGTTACGTGTGTAAGCGTCACTGGTACAGGGGGGGGCATTAGGTGTGTAAGCGTCACTGGTACAGGGGGCGTTACGTGTGTAAGTGTCACTGGTACAGGGGGCGTTACGTGTGTAAGTGTCACTGGTACAGGGGGCGTTACGTGTGTAAGCATCACTGGTACAGGGGGCGTTACGTGTGTAAGTGTCACTGGTACAGGGGGCGTTACGTGTGTAAGTGTCACTGGTACAGGGGGGCGTTACGTGTGTAAGCGTCACTGGTACAGGGGGGGGCATTAGGTGTGTAAGCGTCACTGGTACAGGGGGCGTTACGTGTGTAAGTGTCACTGGTACAGGGGGGGCGTTACGTGTGTAAGTGTCACTGGTACAGGGGGGGCATTACGTGTGTAAGAATCACTGGTACAGGAGGCGTTACGTGTCTAAGCGTCACTGATACAGAGGGCGTTACGCATGAAAGTGTCACTGCTACAGGGGCCATTGTGTGTGTAAGCGTCACTGCTACAGAGAGCGATACGTGTGTAAGTGTCACTGGTACAGGGGGCGTTACGTGTGTAAGTGTCACTGGTACAGGGGGCGTTACGTGTGTAAGTGTCACTGGTACAGGGGGCGTTACGTGTGTAAGTGTCACTGGTACAGGGGGTGTTACGTGTGTAAGTGTCACTGGTACAGGGGGCGTTACGTGTGTAAGTGTCACTGGTACAGGGGCCGTTACGTGTGTAAGTGTCACTGGTACAGGGGGCGTTACGTGTGTAAGTGTCACTGGTACAGGGGGGGCGTTACGTGTGTAAGTGTCACTGGTACAGGGGGGGCGTTACGTGTGTAAGAATCACTGGTACAGGAGGCGTTACGTGTGTAAGCGGCAGTGGTACAGGGGCCGTTACGTGTGTAAGAATCACTGGTACAGGAGGCGTTACGTGTGTAAGAATCACTGGTACAGGAGGCGTTACGTGTGTAAGTGTCACTGGTACAGGGGGGCGTTACGTGTGTAAGCGTCACTGGTACAGGGGGGGGCATTAGGTGTGTAAGCGTCACTGCTACAGCGGGCATTACGTGTGTAAGCGTCACTGGTACAGGGGGGGCGTTACGTGTGTAAGTGTCACTGGTACAGGGGGGGGCATTAGGTGTGTAAGCGTCACTGATACAGGGGGCGTTACGTGTGTAAGTGTCACTGGTACAGGGGGGGCGTTACGTGTGTAAGAATCACTGGTACAGGAGGCGTTACGTGTCTAAGCGTCACCGCTACAGGGGGTGTTACTTGTGTAAGCGTCACTGGTACGTTACGTGTCTAAGCGGCACTGATACAGAGGGCGTTACGCGTGAAAGCGTCACTGCTACAGGGGCCATTGTGTGTGTAAGCGTCACTGCTACAGAGAGCGATACGTGTGTAAGTGTCACTGGTACAGGGGGCGTTACGTGTGTAAGTGTCACTGGTACAGGGGGCGTTACGTGTGTAAGTGTCACTGGTACAGGGGGCGTTACGTGTGTAAGTGTCACTGGTACAGGGGGTGTTACGTGTGTAAGTGTCACTGGTACAGGGGCCGTTACGTGTGTAAGTGTCACTGGTACAGGGGGCGTTACGTGTGTAAGTGTCACTGGTACAGGGGGCGTTACGTGTGTAAGTGTCACTGGTACAGGGGGCGTTACGTGTGTAAGTGTCACTGGTACAGGGGGCGTTACGTGTGTAAGTGTCACTGGTACAGGGGGCGTTACGTGTGTAAGTGTCACTGGTACAGGGGGCGTTACGTGTGTAAGTGTCACTGGTACAGGGGGTGTTACGTGTGTAAGTGTCACTGGTACAGGGGCCGTTACGTGTGTAAGTGTCACTGGTACAGGGGGCGTTACGTGTGTAAGTGTCACTGGTACAGGGGGCGTTACGTGTGTAAGTGTCACTGGTACAGGGGGCGTTACGTGTGTAAGCATCACTGGTACAGGGGGCGTTACGTGTGTAAGTGTCACTGGTACAGGGGGGCGTTACGTGTGTAAGCGTCACTGGTACAGGGGGGGGCATTAGGTGTGTAAGCGTCACTGGTACAGGGGGCGTTACGTGTGTAAGTGTCACTGGTACAGGGGGGCGTTACGTGTGTAAGTGTCACTGGTACAGGGGGGCGTTACGTGTGTAAGCGTCACTGGTACAGGGGGGGGCATTAGGTGTGTAAGCGTCACTGGTACAGGGGGCGTTACGTGTGTAAGTGTCACTGGTACAGGGGGCGTTACGTGTGTAAGTGTCACTGGTACAGGGGGCGTTACGTGTGTAAGCATCACTGGTACAGGGGGCGTTACGTGTCTAAGCGTCACCGCTACAGGGGGTGTTACTTGTGTAAGCGTCACTGGTACGTTACGTGTCTAAGCGGCACTGATACAGAGGGCGTTACGCGTGAAAGCGTCACTGCTACAGGGGCCATTGTGTGTGTAAGCGTCACTGCTACAGAGAGCGATACGTGTGTAAGTGTCACTGGTACAGGGGGCGTTACGTGTGTAAGTGTCACTGGTACAGGGGGCGTTACGTGTGTAAGTGTCACTGGTACAGGGGGCGTTACGTGTGTAAGTGTCACTGGTACAGAGAGCGATACGTGTGTAAGTGGCACTGGTACAGGGGGCGTTACGTGTGTAAGTGTCACTGGTACAGGGGGCGTTACGTGTGTAAGTGTCACTGGTACAGGGGGTGTTACGTGTGTAAGTGTCACTGGTACAGGGGCCGTTACGTGTGTAAGTGTCACTGGTACAGGGGGCGTTACGTGTGTAAGTGTCACTGGTACAGGGGGCGTTACGTGTGTAAGTGTCACTGGTACAGGGGGCGTTACGTGTGTAAGCATCACTGGTACAGGGGGCGTTACGTGTGTAAGCGTCACTGGTACAGGGGGCGTTACGTGTGTAAGTGTCACTGGTACAGAGAGCGATACGTGTGTAAGTGGCACTGGTACAGGGGGCGTTACGTGTGTAAGTGTCACTGGTACAGGGGGCGTTACGTGTGTAAGTGTCACTGGTACAGGGGGTGTTACGTGTGTAAGTGTCACTGGTACAGGGGCCGTTACGTGTGTAAGTGTCACTGGTACAGGGGGCGTTACGTGTGTAAGTGTCACTGGTACAGGGGGCGTTACGTGTGTAAGTGTCACTGGTACAGGGGGCGTTACGTGTGTAAGCATCACTGGTACAGGGGGCGTTACGTGTGTAAGTGTCACTGGTACAGGGGGGCGTTACGTGTGTAAGCGTCACTGGTACAGGGGGGGGCATTAGGTGTGTAAGCGTCACTGGTACAGGGGGCGTTACGTGTGTAAGTGTCACTGGTACAGGGGGGCGTTACGTGTGTAAGTGTCACTGGTACAGGGGGGCGTTACGTGTGTAAGCGTCACTGGTACAGGGGGGGGCATTAGGTGTGTAAGCGTCACTGGTACAGGGGGCGTTACGTGTGTAAGTGTCACTGGTACAGGGGGCGTTACGTGTGTAAGTGTCACTGGTACAGGGGGCGTTACGTGTGTAAGCATCACTGGTACAGGGGGCGTTACGTGTGTAAGTGTCACTGGTACAGGGGGCGTTACGTGTGTAAGTGTCACTGGTACAGGGGGGCGTTACGTGTGTAAGCGTCACTGGTACAGGGGGGGGCATTAGGTGTGTAAGCGTCACTGGTACAGGGGGCGTTACGTGTGTAAGTGTCACTGGTACAGGGGGGCGTTACGTGTGTAAGCGTCACTGGTACAGGGGGGGGCATTAGGTGTGTAAGCATCACTGGTACAGGGGGCGTTACGTGTGTAAGCGTCACTGCTACAGGGGGTGTTACTTGTGTAAGCATCACTGGTACAGGGTGCATTACATGTGTAAGCGTCACTGGTTCAGGGGGTGTTACATGTGTAAGCGTCTCTGGTACAGGGGGCATTACATGTGTAAGTGTCTCTACTACAGGGGGTATTATGTGCGCTGTGCCTTTGTAAAGTATGCGAGGGTGCAAATTTATAGTTTGCAGGGGGGCGCCGAACACCCTAGCACCGGCCCTGACTGCACACCCACTGCACTGCACAGCACTGTCACCTTTTACATTGATTCAGTGTCCAGACATTACCCTCCGTGATATCACCCACTCTATCCGTTACATTAGCCATCTCGGGGCTTCCAGGCCTGCAGCCCAGGTGCTGTGTTGTGGAGTCAAGGCCTCTGGGGACCTGGGCACGGCTGTGGTGGGGAGGCACTTCTGTGATATCACGCGCAGAGGAGGTTCTGGGGCTCAGAGAGTAGGCGGCGCAGGGAGGGCTATGATAGCCTTCTGCTGCGCCGCTTTCATACACATCTATGCCGGTGGCCACAGCAGCTTTTGTTCCACCTGCGCCGCGGCTAAGGAGTGGGGATTGTTGATGCCGGAGGGGGCAGGTGGACTGGCAGCAGGACATAGGACGCTGCAGTAAAAGGATGTTTTTTCCCTATCTACAGCGCAGAGACTTGCTGCAGATGCAGTGGTGGCATACCCTCCAGCTGTACCTTTTTGGTAGGTACAGGACCTTTCTTTTATGGTCTGTTCCGATTTTTGACTCTCCAAGCTTCCATTGAAAGTATAGGAAAAGGGGCATGACCACGGCACTGTACCCGTGGCCACGCCCCCTTTTTGAATTTGTTTCAATTTGTATGTGTAAATTGTTGGAGGGTATGTTGCTGCAGATGCAGTGGGACTATTTTGGGGTGTGGACCTGGAGCTGCAGCTCCATCAGTCCCATTGCTAATCCTGCTTTGTGAAAACACAGCAGGCAAAGGGCAGAGCCTCCCATTGGATGTAACCTGTGTGGGAGGGCGTTTCTCGCCCAATCAGCTGTGGATTGGGTGTGATAGACCTGCCACTAACCCAATGAGAGCTCCTAGCCACGCCCAGTGTTAAAAGCACAGGCACAAAGTCACAGATCTGGGCTATTATTTAGGAGATGTATAATTCAATTGCACACTCTGGGACCTGGGTGGGTCATTCCGACCCGATCGCACGCTGCAGCCGTGCGATAGGGTCGGAACTGCGCATGCGCAGCGGCCGCATTGTGCATGCACGTCGTTGCCCGGTGACGGACGTCGCCAGGCAGCGATGCCGCAAACGAAGTAAGCGGTCGCAGCGGAGACTGCAAGAAGATTGACAAGAGGGAGGCGGAACCGGGCGGCAACTCACCGTTTTTGGGGAGTGATGAGTCCAACGCAGGCGTGTCCAGGCGTTTGGAGGGCAGATGTCTGACATCAGTTCCAGGACCTGCAACACTGGATCGATCGCACAGGGGAAGTAACTCATACCCTGGTTTTCTTTTACACAAAACTTTTTTTGCATAGCAGGGCTGCACAAGCGATCGCAGCCCTGCTATGCAGAAATACACTCCCCCATAGGCGGCGTCTAGTTGATCGCATGGGCAGCACAAAGTTGCTACGTGCGATCAACTCGGAATGACCCCCCTGATCCCTAGAGGAGGAGGTGAGACCCCGGGCTGTGGGACCCACAGGGGGTTTCCCCTTTACCCCTGTTGACCAGTCCAACTCTGAGTCCATCATTGATTTCCGTACATGCCATATTCCTTGGATTGATAATGGGATCATTTTTTTTGTGCGCTTGTCCAAGACTGACGCTGTTTGCTTAGTGTGCCCTTCTTAAGTTTGGCATAGAGGGATTGGTGCGAAGGGTGTTATCTCCATGCCTGTTGCCATCCTACTCCTTTGCATGGCACAAATGGGAGCTCTTCCTTTTGCCTTCAGGTTATGCAGTCAAGTTCTCTCTGCAATGTCTGATGTTTTTTCAGTGTGGGGTTACTCTCAGTTGGGGTAAAGGAAGTCATGTCCTCTGCTCTGATGGACATTGCTTTCTTCTCTTAGGTCTAAGGACACAGTGACCTTACTAAGTGCTTTTCACTTTCTCTGGACTACTGAGGGGATAAATTGAAACTGCCATGGATGAATATAGCTGGCTAACGATAGAGGGGGTAATTCCAAGTTGATCCGCAGCAGGAAATTTTTTAGCAGTTGGGCAAAACCATGTGCACTGCAGGGGAGGCAGATATAACATGTGCAGGGAGAGTTAGATTTGGATGGGTTATATTGGGGTATATTTACTAACATTCATATTTTTCCGTTTGAGGTCAAAGTTCAATCACGATTGACATCGAAAGTGTAAAATTGCAACTTTTTGAATTTAGTACGACTAATTTACTAAGCTGTCGTATTCTGCACTTTCGGATTTACCGATGTCGATGTCATTTGTTTTTTTAGGCAGTGTTTTACGTGAGTGACTTGTAAAACACTGCCGACTTTAATACAATGAATCTCGGCCGGATCTGAGAGATTCGTGCTGGGCTTCATTGTGCACCTTTTTAAAAAATAAAATCAGTGTTAAAATCCAAAAAAAAATTGCGTGGGGTCCCCCCTCCTAAGCCAAACCAGCCTCGGGCTCTTTGAGCCGGTCCTGGTTGCAAAAATATGGGGGGGAAAATGTCAGGGGTTCCCCCATATTTAAACAACCAGCACCGGGCTCTGCGCCTGGTCCTGGTTCCAAAAATACGGGGGACAAAAAGCGTAGGGGTCCCCCGTATTTCTGAAACCAGCACCGGGCTCCACTAGCCAGATACATAATGCCACAGCCGGGGGACACTTTTATATAGGTCCCGGCGGCCCTGGCATTACATAACCAACTAGTCACCCCTGGCCGGGGTACCCTGGAGGAGTGGGGACCCCTTCAATCAAGGGGTCCCCCCCTCCAGCCACCCAAGGACCAGGGGTGAAGCCCGAGGCTGTCCCCCCCATCCAAGGGCTGCGGATGGGAGGCTGATAGCCGTTTTGTTAAAAAATGAATATTGTTTTTAGTAGCAGTACTACAAGTCCCAGCAAGCCTCCCCCGCAAGCTGGTACTTGGAGAACCACAAGTACCAGCATGCGGTGGAAAACCGGGCCCGCTGGTACCTGTAGTACTACTACTAAAAAAATACCCCAATAAAAACATAAGACACACACCTTGAAAGTAAAACTTTAATGCATACATCCACACCTCCATATACACATACTTACCTATGTTCACACGAGGGTCTGTCCTCTTCTCCATGTAGAATCCATGGTGTACCTGTTGAAAAAATTATACTCACAAAATCCAGTGTAGATGGCTCCTCTTGTAATCCATTTGTAATCCAGGTACTTGTCAAAATAAAAAAACGGACACCCGACCTCGCACTGAAAGGGGCCCCGTGTTTTCACATGGGACCCCTTTCCCCGAATGCCAGAAACCCCCTCTGACTTATGTCTAAGAGGGTTCCATCAGCCAATCAGGGAGCGCCACATTGTGGCACCCTCCTGATTGGCTGTGTGCTCCTGTACTGTATGACGGTGAGGTTACTTTTGGTCAACCGCTGACCACAAAGTTCCCACCATTGGTTACAATGGAGCGCACAGGCGCTACATTGTAACACTGCCGGGTGCTGCCTGTCATACAGTACAGGAGCACACAGCCAATCAGGAGTAGATCGGGTGTCCGTTTTTTTATTTTGACAAGTACCTGGATTACAAATGGATTACAAGAGGAGCCTTCTACACTGGATTTTGTGAGTATAATTTTTCCAACAGGTACACCATGGATTCTACATGGAGAAGAGGACCGACCCTCGTGTGAACATAGGTAAGTATGTGTATATGGAGGTGTGGATGTATGCATTAAAGTTTTACTTTCAAGGTGTGTGTCTTATGTTTTTATTGGGTTATTTTTTTAGTAGTAGTACTACAGGTACCAGCAGGCCCGGTTTTCCTCCGCATGCTGGTACTTGTGGTTCTCCAAGTACCAGCTTGCGGGGGAGGCTTGCTGGGACTTGTAGTACTGCTACTAAAAACAATATTCATTTTTTAACAAAATGGCTATCAGCCTCCCATCCGCAGCCCTTGGATGGGGGGACAGCCTCGGGCTTCACCCCTGGTCCTTGGTTGGCTGGAGGGGGGGGACCCCTTGATTGAAGGGGTCCCCACTCCTCCAGGGTACCCCGGCCAGGGGTGACTAGTTGGTTATGTAATGCCAGGGCCGCCGGGACCAAGATAAAAGTGTCCCCCGGCTGTGGCATTATGTATCTGGCTAGTGGAGCCCGGTGCTGGTTTCAGAAATATGGGGGACCCCTACGCTTTTTGTCCCCCGTATTTTTGGAACCAGGACCAGGCGCAGAGCCCGGTGCTGGTTGTTTAAATATGGGGGAACCCCTATCATTTTTTCCCCCATATTTTTTCAACCAGGGCCGGCTCAAAGAGCCCGAGGCTGGTTTTGCTTAGGAGGGGGGACCCCACGCATTTTTTTTTCTAAAAAATAACACTTTCTCATCCCCTTCCCACTGATAAACATGCACGGATCTCATAGATCCGTGCATGCCTATTCAAACACGGGATAAAAAAGCAGGTCTGTTTTTTTTTAGCACTTTTTCACGAATTGTATTTCAGCACGGCAGTGTTTAGCTATTGGGGGTCATTCCGAGTTGTTCGCTCGCAAGCGGATTTTAGCAGATTTGCTCATGCTAAGCCACCGCCTACTGGGAGTGAATCTTAGCATCTTAAAATTGCGAACGATGTATTCGCAATATTGCGATTACACACCTCGTAGCAGTTTCTGAGTAGCTCCAGACTTACTCGGCATCTGCGATCAGTTCAGTGCTTGTCGTTCCTGGTTTGACGTCACAAACACACCCAGCGTTCGCCCAGACACTCCCCCGTTTCTCCGGCCACTCCTGCGTTTTTTCCGGAAACGGTAGCGTTTTTTCCCACACGCCCATAAAACGGCCTGTTTCCGCCCAGTAACACCCATTTCCTGTCAATCACATTACGATCGCCAGAACGATGAAAAAGCCGTGAGTAAAAATCCTAACTGCATAGCAAATTTACTTGGCGCAGTCGCAGTGCGGACATTGCGCATGCGCATTAAGCGGAAAATCGCTGCGATGCGAAGATTTTTACCGAGCGAACAACTCGGAATGACCCCCATTGTCGGCAGTGTTTGTGATTTGCACTTTTTAGTAAATGACCGATTTCTACCAAATTGCATGCGTATTTGACCGATGGTGTATTGATTCGTAATTTTTTCCTAGGACTTCCAAAATATTACGAATGCCCTCATCACTGCCGAGATTTTTGCTTAGTAAATTCCCGACATGACACTTTGAAGAAAAAACGTCATCTCGGTCAAAATCGGGACCTTAGTAAATATACCCCATTGTTTCTGTGCAGGGTAAATACTGGCTGCTTTATTTTTACACTGCAATTTAGATTGCAGATTGAACTCACCACACCCAAATCTAACTCTCTCTGCAAATGTTATATCTGCCTCTCCTGAAGTGCACATGGTTTTGCCCAACTGCTAACAAACTTGCTGCTGCGATCAACTCAGAATTACCCCCATAAGGCAATGTGGATCTACACATCCCAGAATAACGTGTGCATGAGTTTGGACAACAGATGTCCAGAATCCGCTTTGCAGCCTCTCTGCAGTCCTTTTACTAAGTGGCTAATAAATCACATAGTTCATAGGTTCAGCTTAAGCTATAAAAACTGCAATGCAAATGGGGTTTCTCAAAGCAATTATAAATAGCAATAGAAGAAGGCTAACAAACTAGCGATTAATCTGTAATGCGGATCAATTGACGTTCTTCATCCATCCCTGTCTCAATGATATTTCTCTGACGTCCTAGTGGATGCTGGGAACTCCGTAAGGACCATGGGGAATAAACGGGCTCCGCAGGAGACTGGGCACTCTAAGGAAAAGATTAGGTACTATCTGGTGTGCACTGGCTCCTCCCTCTATGCCCCTCCTCCAGACCTCAGTTAGAATCTGTGCCCGGCCAGAGCTGGGTGCTCCTAGTGGGCTCTCCTGAGCTTACTAGTAAAGAAAGTATTTATTAGGTTTTTTATTTTCAGTGAGCTTCTGCTGGCAACAGACTCACTGCTACGTGGGACTAAGGGGAGAGAAGCAAACCTACCTGCTTGCAGCTAGCTTGTGCTTCTTAGGCTACTGGACACCATTAGCTCCAGAGGGTTCGAACACAGGCACCTGTCCTCGATCGTCCGTTCCCGGAGCCGCGCCTCCATCCCCCTCGCAGAGCCAGAAGAACAGAAACTTGAAGACGACGAAATCGGCGGCAGAAGACTCCTGTCTTCATTTAAGGTAGCGCACAGCACCGCAGCTGTGCGCCATTGCTCCCAGCACACTTACACACTCCGGTCACTGTAGGGTGCAGGGCGCTGGGGGGCGCCCTGGGCAGCAATTGAAGTACCTTTTGGCAATAAAGATACATATATACAGTCTGGCACTGTATATATGTAAAAAACCCCGCCATTTTTTTACACAGAAAGCGGGACAGAAGCCCGCCACTGAGGGGGCGGGGCCTTCTTCCTCAGCACACCAGCGCCATTTTCTCTTCAAAGCTCCGCTGGAAGCAGCTCCCCAGGCTCTCCCCTGCAGTATCCAGGTACAAGAAGGGTAAAAAAGAGAGGGGGGGGGGCACATAAATTTAGGCGCAAGTAAAACATATAAGGCAGCTATTGGGTAATCACTTATTATAAGTGAAAATCCCTGTGTTATATAGCGCTGTGGTGTGTGCTGGCATACTCTCTCTCTGTCTCCCCAAAGGACTTTGTGGGGTCCTGTCCTCAGTCTGAGCATTCCCTGTGTGTGTGCGGTGTGTCGGTACGGCTGTGTCGACATGTTTGATGAGGAGGGTTACGTGGAGGCGGAGCAAGGGCAGATAAGTGTGGTGTCGCCCCCGTCGGGGCCGACACCTGATTGGATGGATATGTGGAAGGTCTTAAACGACAATGTAAGCTCCTTACATAAAAGGTTTGATGACGCTGCAGCCTTGGGACAGCCGGGGTCTCAGCCCGCGCCTGCCCAGGCGACTCAGAAACCGTCAGGGGCTCATAAACGCCCTCTATCTCAGATGGTTGACACAGATGTCGACACGGAGTCCGACTCAAGTGTCGACGATGAGGAGGCACATTTACAGTCTAAAATGACCAAGGCCATCCGATACATGATTATTGGAATGAAAGATGTATTACACATTTCTGAGATTAACCCTGTTAATACCAAGAGGGTTTATATGTTTGGGGAGAAAAAGCAGCCAGTGACTTTTCCCCCATCTGATGAATTAAATGAATTATGTGAAGAAGCGTGGAGTTCCCCTGATAAGAAACTAGTGATTTCTAAGAGGTTACTGATGGCGTACCCTTTCCCGCCAACGGACAGGTTACGTTGGGAAACATCCCCTAGGGTGGACAAGGCGCTGACGCGCTTATCTAAAAAGGTGGCCCTGCCGTCTCAGGATACGGCCGCCCTAAAGGAGCCTGCGGATAGAAAGCAGGAAGCTATCCTGAAGTCAGTGTATACACACTCTGGTACTCTACTGAGACCTGCTAATGCTTCAGCCTGGATGTGTAGTGCTGTAGCAGCATGGACAGATACTCTGTCAGACGACATAGATTCCCTCGACAGGGATACTGTTTTGCTAACCCTGGGCCATATAAAAGACGTCGTCTTATATATGCGGGATGCTCAGAGGGACATTTGCCTGCTGGGCTCTAGAATTAATGCTATGTCCATTTCTGCCAGGAGGGTCTTATGGACTCGACAATGGACAGGAGATGCTGATTCTAAAAAACACATGGAGGTTTTGCCTCGTGTCCACAGCGACAGCTGGAAAGTCGACTTTCTTGCCTCAGGTTTCCTCACAGCCTAAGAAAGCACCGTATTATCAAATGCAGTCCTTTCGTTCTCAGAAAGGCAAGAGGGTCAGGGGCGCATCCTTTCTTGCCAGAGGCAGGGGTAGAGGTAAGAAGCTGCACCATGCAGCCAGTTCCCAGGAACAAAAGTCCTCCCCTGCTTCCACTAAGTCCACCGCATGACGTTGGGGCTCCACAGGCGGAGCCAGGTGCGGTGGGGGCGCGTCTCCGAAACTTCAGCAACCAGTGGGTTCGCTCACAGGTGGATCTCTGGGCTGTACAAATTGTATCTCAGGGATACAAGCTGGAATTCGAAGCGACTCCCCCCCGCCGTTACCTCAAATCAGCCTTGCCAGCTTCCCCCATGGAAAGGGAGGTAGTACTGGCGGCAATTCACAAGCTGTACCTCCAGCAAGTGATTATCAGGGTCCCCCTCCTTCAACAGGGAAGGGGTTACTATTCCACAATGTTTGTGGTAACGAAACCGGACGGTTCGGTGAGACCCATTCTGAATTTAAAATCCTTGAACACTTATATAAAGAAATTCAAATTCAAAATGGAATCGCTCAGAGCGGTTACTGCAAGCCTGGAAGAGGGGGATTTTATGGTGTCGCTGGACATCAAGGATGCTTACTTGCATGTCCCCATTTACCCACTTCACCAGGAGTACCTCAGGTTTGTGGTACAGGACTGTCATTACCAGTTCCAG
The DNA here is from genome assembly GCF_028390025.1 of Pseudophryne corroboree. Classification (NCBI taxonomy): domain Eukaryota; kingdom Metazoa; phylum Chordata; class Amphibia; order Anura; family Myobatrachidae; genus Pseudophryne; species Pseudophryne corroboree. The sequence continues at coordinate 53,072,096 of NC_086451.1, forward strand.
ACGTTGCCGTTTGGCCTGTCCACGGCACCGAGGATATTTACCAAGGTAATGGCCGAAATGATGATACTCCTTCGGAAGAAGGGAGTTATGGTTATCCCGTACTTGGACGATCTCCTCATAAAGGCGAGGTCCAGAGAGAAGTTGTTGATCAGCGTAGCACTCTCTCAGGAAGTGTTGCAACAGCACGGCTGGATTCTGAATGTTCCAAAGTCGCAGCTGATTCCTACGACGTGTCTGTTTTTCCTGGGCATGATTCTGGACACAGAACAGAAGAAGGTGTTTCTCCCAGTGGAGAAGGCCCAGGAATTAGCATCTCTGGTCAGGGACCTCCTGAAACCAAAACCAGTATCGGTGTATCACTGCACGCGAGTCCTGGGAAAGATGGTGGCTTCATACGAAGCCATTCCCTTCGGCAGGTTCCATGCAAGGATCTTTCAGTGGGATCTGTTGGACAAGTGGTCCGGATCGCATCTTCAGATGCATCGGCTGATCACCCTGTCCCCAAGGGCCAGGGTGTCTCTTCTGTGGTGGCTGCAGAGTGCTCACCTTCTCGAGGGCCGCAGGTTCGGCATACAGGACTGGGTCCTGGTGACCACGGATGCAAGCCTCCGAGGATGGGGGGCAGTCACTCAGGGAAGAAACTTCCAAGGGCTGTGGTCAAGTCTGGAGACTTCTCTACACATTTACAACGCCCTGAGTCAAGCAGAGCCCCTGCTTCGAAACCGGCCAGTGCTGATTCAGTCAGACAACATCACGGCGGTCGCCCATGTAAACCGCCAGGGCGGCACAAGAAGCAGGATGGCAATGGCGGAAGCCACAAAGATTCTTCGGTGGGCGGAGAATCACGTGCAAGCACTGTCAGCAGTGTTCATTCCGGGAGTGGACAACTGGGAAGCAGACTTCCTCAGCAGACACGACCTCCACCCGGGAGAGTGGGGACTTCATCAAGAAGTCTTCACACAGATTGCAAAGCGATGGGAACTGCCACAGGTGGACATGATGGCGTCCCGCCTCAACAAAAAGCTAAAAAGATATTGCGCCAGGTCAAGGGACCCTCAGGCGATAGCTGTGGACGCCCTAGTGACACCGTGGGTGTACCAGTCGGTATATGTGTTTCCTCCTCTTCCTCTCATACCCAAGGTACTGAGAATAGTAAGAAAGAGAGGAATAAGAACAATACTCATTGTTCCGGATTGGCCAAGAAGGACTTGGTACCCGGAACTGCAAGAAATGCGCACAGAGGACCCATGGCCTCTGCCTCTCAGACAGGACCTGCTGCAACAAGGGCCCTGTCTGTTCCAAGACTTACCGCGGCTGCGTTTGACGGCATGGCGGTTGAACGCCGGATCCTAGCGGAAAAAGACATTCCGGATGAAGTTATTCCTACGCTGATAAAGGCTAGGAAGGACGTGACAGCAAAGCATTATCACCGTATATGGCGAAAATATGTTGCTTGGTGTGAGGCCAGGACGGACCCTACAGAGGAATTCCAGCTGGGTCGATTCCTGCACTTCCTACAGTCAGGGGTGACTATGGGCCTAAAATTGGGGTCCATAAAGGTCCAGATTTCGGCCCTATCCATTTTCTTTCAAAAAGAACTGGCTTCACTGCCTGAGGTTCAGACGTTTGTTAAGGGAGAGCTGCATATTCAGCCCCCTTTTGTGCCACCAGTGGCACCCTGGGATCTTAACGTTGTGTTGGATTTCCTGAAATCCCACTGGTTCGAGCCACTTAAGACCGTGGAACTAAAGTATCTCACATGGAAAGTGGTCAAGCTGTTGGCCTTAGCATTGGCTAGGCGTGTGTCGGAATTGGCGGCTTTGTCATGTAAAAGCCCATATCTGATCTTCCATATGGACAGGGCAGAATTGAGGACTCGTCCCCAATTTCTCCCAAAGGTGGTATCATCGTTTCATTTGAACCAACCTATTGTGGTGCCTGCGGCTACTCGGGACTTGGAGGACTCCAAGTTGCTGGACGTAGTCAGGGCTTTGAAAATATATGTTTCCAGAACGGCTGGAGTCAGGAAGACTGACTCGCTGTTTATCCTGCATGCACCCAACAAGCTGGGTGCTCCTGCTTCAAAGCAAACTATTGCTCGCTGGATCTGTAGCACGATTCAGCTGGCTCATTCTGCGGCTGGATTGCCGCATCCAAAATCAGTAAAAGCCCATTCCACAAGGAAGGTGGGCTCTTCTTGGGCGGCTGCCCGAGGGGTCTCGGCTTTACAGCTTTGCCGAGCGGCTACTTGGTCGGGTTCAAACACCTTTGCAAAGTTCTACAAGTTTGATACCCTGGCTGAGGAGGACCTTGTGTTTGCTCATTCGGTGCTGCAGAGTCATCCGCACTCTCCCGCCCGTTTGGGAGCTTTGGTATAATCCCCATGGTCCTTACGGAGTTCCCAGCATCCACTAGGACGTCAGAGAAAATAAGAATTTACTCACCGGTAATTCTATTTCTCGTAGTCCGTAGTGGATGCTGGGCGCCCGTCCCAAGTGCGGACTTTCTGCAATACGTGTATATAGTTATTGCTTAAATAAGGGTTATTGTTATGAGCCATCCGTTGAGTGAGGCTCAGTTGTTGTTCATACTGTTAACTGGGTAAGGTTATCACGAGTTGTACGGTGTGATTGGTGTGGCTGGTATGAGTCTTACCCTGGATTCAAAAAATCCTTTCCTTGTAATGTCAGCTCTTCCGGGCACAGTTTCCCTAACTGAGGTCTGGAGGAGGGGCATAGAGGGAGGAACCAATGCACACCAGATAGTACCTAATCTTTTCTTTAGAGTGCCCAGTCTCCTGCGGAGCCTGTCTATTCCCCATGGTCCTTACGGAGTTCCCAGCATCCACTACGGACTACCAGAAATAGAATTACCGGTGAGTAAATTCTTATTTTTGTGGGGAAATAATTTACCATCTACCAAACCAGCAGCTTCTTATGGCAATTGATCCAGGTTCTCCAGCCCGTAATGTCATGGGTAGGGAGGCCAATCCCGGGCCATTTTTTCAATCCCGGATTGGCGGTTCCCTGTGTGTCCGCTCTCCTCGCCCCGCACACATAACTCACCAAACACTGGGGGAGTGCCGCGGGTGGGAAACTTCAGCTACACTCTCCCGGAGGCTCCCAGCGGTGTATGACGGTGCAGCGTGACCTCTCGCGCTGCGCTTGGCAGCCAGGAGCCGGTCAGCGTCTGAGCATCCTGGGGACGCACAACGCTGCTCCCTCAATCCCCAGGAAAGAAGCTTCCAATCCTGGGATTGAATCACAGCCATTTTTGGCCCTAAATACCGGGATCCCGCAGATCCCAATCCCGGGATTGGCCTCCCTAGTCACAGAGATATCCCTAAGAATCAGAGACCTAGGTCCGGATGGGATCCGGTCTTTAGGTCGACAGTAACTAGGTCGACACTATCTAGGTCGAACACTATTGGTCGACAATAACTAGGTTGACAGGGTTTCTAGGTCGACAGGGTCTCTAGGTTGACAAGTTCTAGGTCGACAGATTAAAAGGTCGACATGAGTTTTTCACAATTGTTTTCTTTTTTTTTGAACTTTTTCATACTTAACGATCCACGTGGACTACAATTGGGGACGGTAACCTGTGCCGAGCGCAGCGGTAGCGGAGCAAGCCATGCGAGGGGACATGGTGACTAATTGGGTTTCCCGGTCACTCTACGAAGAAAACGACACAACCACCCCCATAAAAAACTCATGTCGACCTTTTGACCTGTCGTCCTAGACCATGTCGACCTAAAGACCCTGTTGACCTACAGACCCTGTCGACCTAGTTACTGTTGACCAATAGTGGTCGACCTAGACACTGTCGACCTAGTTACTATCTACCTTCCATACCACACCCGGTCCGGATATATTGGAATGTGAGACGTCTGGAGCTCCGAGATTTCGACGTTTTTTTAAAGCAGCAAACATTTACAAGGCAAAACCAACTTTTTTTTGCCTTGTAAACGTTTTGCCACTTTAAAAAAAGATATGAGTTCGACCGGAGTTTTGGAGCTCCGGCCGTCTCGCATTCCAATATATACGACCCCTAATATAATGTGTTTCCTCCTCCTACTAAGGCGTAAATTTACTAAGAATCGCGTTTGGACGAATTTAAACGTGATGGGCATCGTTGGGATATGTTAGCGTTTTTCAGGATCAAACACTCGACTTACTGTACTAAGAATCGCGTTTGATTGAATCGCGTTTTCCGATGGTCTTGCCATCGCGTTTAGTTGTGAATGCGAGTTCAGTCATATTTGTCCAAATTTAATAGATCTGCCTGTGAGCAGCGTGATGGACATCAATGTGATCTGTGCAGTGCTTCTGTGGGTTAAATCGTAATTAAATGGTTAAAAATTGGGAAAAAATGCATGGGGCGTCCCCCAAAGGTATAACCAGCATCGGGCCATTGAGCCGGCCCTAGAAATACAGGGGGAAAAATCTGTGGGGGTCCCACTGGCGTATTTACAATGGGTGTGGATCCCCCCCCCCCCCACACACACACACACAGGCCCCCGGGGATCCACACCGCACACCCTGCACCCATTAATAGAAATACTTACCCTCCGGAGTCCCGCGGCGCAGCAGCAGCCCTGCTGAAATCACTGGGAAAATTAGGCGGTGCCATTTTCCCGGTGTTTCCCGCAAGCGCACTAGGTAAATCCCTGGGAAAATGGCTGCCACATCATTTTCCCAGAGAACTGTGCATGCGCTGTAGACTAGGGACCCTAGTGCCCAGAGTCTACACAGCGCTGCTGGCTAGAGAGGAGGGGGCCCAGCCGGAGCCTGCACGTGGGCCTCTTCCTCTCTACACATGCCCCTGGGGGTTCCTCTGTATGTCCATGAACTAGTACTGGGGGTAATGCCATAGCCGGGGGCGAGCTTCACAGGGTCCTCAGATAGAACGTTATCCTTCACTAACTAGTCAGCCCAAGCTGGGGATTCCTCGGGAAGTGGGTCTCCCCTCCTGAGTATACCCCAGGCCTGGTCTGATGTCCAGGACTATCCTCCACACACCTGGACGGTGGATGCAGAGTTGAGGCTGGTTAAAGTTAGAAGTAATATTGGCCGTTACAGTGGGACTACAGGTCCCAGCAAGCCAGCTCTGGCATGTCGGCACTTGGAAAACCACAAGTGCCAACGTGCATGGACAGTAATTGGCCCGCTGCCACCTGTACCCCTGTGTAAAGGATTTTGTTTTTTTAAACACACCTACTGTATGTTTTAACCCTTTATGACTGCACTCACACTTGCGTTACATACTTACCACTACTCTGTATCTAACCTGTATGTGTATCTGCCTCTCAGCCAAGGCTGGAGTAACAGTGGGGCTGATGGAGATGCAGCTCCAGGCCCACCCTCCAAATAGGTCCACAGCCATACCTCCCAACATGACCTTTTCCAGGAGGGACAGAATGCCCTGCTCTTGGACTTCACTCTTAATTAATGATTGCCATCACCTGTTTTGAGCAGGTACATTGATAAGAAAGGTATCTCAGCACAGGTGATGGCAACCATAGATAGGAAAGAGGAAAGTCCAGCAACAACGGCGATGCTTTTGTACTTGTGGAGTATCTCACGGCTAGTGCAGCTCCTGCGGCTAGCCGGGAGTTGATCGTCGTTGCCCCTGGTCGCAGCGGCTGCGTGTGAGGTCACGCAGCCGCTGCGGCCCGCCCCCCACACGGTCCGGCCACGCCTGCATTGGCCAGACCGCGCCCCATAACGTCGGCCAAACGCTGCCGTGCCGCCCCCTCCTGCCCAGCGACCGCCTCTGCCTGTCAATCAGGCAGAAGCGATCGCTAGGGAACGACGGCCTTCGACCGTCCGTCATGCGCCGGCAAACTCCGGCGCCGATGCACACGCAGTTCCGACCCGATCGTTGTGCTGTGATAAACTGCAGCGAGCGATCAGAGCGGAATGACCCTCTTTGTCCCTTCTGGAGAGGGTCATGTTAGGAGCTATGCATAGCATCTGCAGATCGGTATCCGGTCTCTAGGTCGACAGTGTCTAGGTCGACCACTATTGGTCGACAGTAACAAGGTCGACAGGGTTTCTAGGTCAACAGGGTTTCTAGGTCGACAGGTCAAAAGGTCGACATGAGTTTTGTTTAAAAAAAAAACTTTTTTTGAACATTTTCATACTTAACAATCCACACGGACTACAATTGGGAATAGTAACCTTCCCCGAAGCATGGAGAGAGAAGCGAGCCATGCAAGGGGACATGGTACACTAATTGGGGTTCCCAGTCACAGGGCCTAATTCAGAGTTGATCGCAGCAGCAAATTTGTTAGCAGTTGGGCAAAACCATGTGCACTGCAGGAGGGCAGATATAACATGTGCAGAGAGAGTTAGATTTGGGTGGGGTGTATTCAAATTGAAATCTAAATTGCAGTGTAAAAATAAAGCAGCCAGTATTTACCCTGCACAGAAACCAAATAACCCACCCAAATCTAACTCTCTCTGCACATGTTATATCTGCCCCACCTGCAGTGCACATCGTTTTGCCCAACTGCTAACAAATTTGCTGCTGCGATCAACTCTGAATTACCCCCACTGTACGGAGAAAACGACACCAAAATGTTTTAAAAACTCATGTCGACCTTTTGACCTGTCGACCTAAAGACCCTGTCGACCTAGAAACCCTGTTGACCTAGGTACTGCCAAATAATAGTGGTCGACCTAGACACTGTCGACCTAGTTACTGTCGACCCTCCATACCACACCCCTGCAGATCTCTGTGCTGCTGTAGACAGGAAAAAAAAGAATCCTTCCACTGCAGCCTGCAGCGTCCTAGGCCCCGCCCCCTCTGGCCTCAACACACCCTTCCTGGCAGTAGTGCTGCTGGATCAAATGCAGCCATAGATATTGTGTATATGATCCAATCGGATCCCTCTACAGCACGAATGTGGTAAGAAGCCTTTAGTCTTCTATAGGGTAACGCCAGCAAAAGGTGGCATTACCCTCCGCAATGGAGTCCTGGTGCTCAGGGCTTAGTACATTTGAAAATGCGGTAAAAACTCCCAAAACAGGGTTTTTAACGCATTTTTATTTTAGTACATCCCAACAAGGGTTTCAGTATTATTTGTGTACAATGCAAAATAGTCTTATCCTGATTTAATTGCACTGTACATTATTAATACTAGTACCCTGTATGCAGAGCAAGATTAAAGCTTCGGGGGGCCCGGGGTACTTAAAACAAAGGGGCCCTAAGGTCTAAAATTAAATTTATTTTATATATGGTCCACAGACCTTTTCGTCAGGACGTACAACAAAGTGATTTATTGTCACTTTGCTGTACGTCCTGACAAAAGTCTGCGGACCTTGAATCGTTGACATGTTTGGAATTACGCTGAATTATTAATACACGGGATTCTTGACTTACCCTGGAGTGCCGCTCATTCTTATGTGTAAGATACTGCTGATTACACACACACACACATATATATATATATATATATATATATATATATATACATACTGTAACACTGTAGGGGTGCAAGGCGCCTTTTCCTGGGGAATGTGGCAGCACGCAGCAGCTGAGGAACAACACAAGTCCAGTTTCTGGTACAACTGACCCCGGCCAGTTTTATTGAAACAGAAAATAAAACAAACCCCAAAATAAAAATACCTTGCCTGTCCGGCACTAACTAAACATAAGATATTCCTAACTGTCACTAAACAAAACACAGAGTTCTTTAGTACATACTGTATAGCTTACTTGCATCAGAAAGCGTGTCTCTCACACACAGATCCTGCAGCCTTCCCAGGCAGTCTGCCCCTACTAATCAGGCTAGCAGCCCTATAACACACTTATACAGCTGAAACCCTGATTAGCCCTCTGTGAGGCCAAAGACCCGAACTGGGCCCAATGTCTAGAACTCTCCTTATCTCTCTCTTAGAGCCTATACCCAGCTTTTACTGCAAACTGAAAAGGTTCTGACAAAACCAAAAGCATTTTTCCTAGAAGTTAACACTTTTTAAAACATGTAAGACAAGAACCTGGGACAAACATACCTGCCCTCAAACACTATCCCAGTGTTCTTGTCACATATCCCCCTCCCCTGTTTCGACCTAGGGGCCGGAACACTTGTAGCCCCCAAACAGAAGATGCGAGACAATGCATCTGCGTTGGCCAATTGTGTTCCCGGTCTATGTTCAACAGTAAACTTAAAATCCTGCAACGCTAGAAACCATCTAGTTACCCGAGCATTCTTGCCTCTATTTACATACATCCATTTTAAAGGGGCATGATCCGTCACTAGTCTGAATTGTCTACCCAAGAGGTAATATCTCAAGGTATCTAGTGCCCACTTAATGGCCAAAGCCTCCTTTTCCACAATGGCATACCTTTTTTCATGCTCATTGAGTTTCCTACTCAAATAAATGATAGGGTGTTCGTCCCCATCTCTGGTTTGGGACAGCACAGCACCTATCCCTACCTCTGAGGCATCTGTCTGTACCACAAATTCTTTTGAAAAATCTGGTGTTATCAACACCGGTTGTGAACACAAAGCCACTTTTAACGCTTGGAACGCCTTTTCTGCATCAGGGTTCCATTTCACCACATTTGACTGCTTCCCTTTGGTAAGGTCTGACAACGGCACCGCTGTGGTCGCAAAATTGGGAATAAACCGTCTATAGTACCCAGTAATTCCCAAAAAAACCCTTACCTGTTTTTTATTCACTGGACGAGGCCAGTTTTGAATAGCATCAACTTTATTCAATTGGGGCCTAATCAGACCTCTGCCTATGGTGAAGCCCAAGTATTTGACCTCCTCCATTGCGAGGCAGCACTTCTTTGGGTTAGCAGTTAACCCTGCCTCTCTGATTGAGTCCAGTACTGCTTGTACTTTAACCAAATGGGACCCCCAGTCTTTACTGTGAATTACCACATCATCCAAATAGGCAGCTGCATATTTTCTATGGGGCCTCAAAATTTTATCCATCGCCCGTTGAAAGGTTGCTGGAGCCCCATGCAACCCAAAGGGTAACATCTTATACTGGTACAGCCCCTCCGGAACCGAAAAGGCTGTTTTTTCTTTGGCGCTATCAGATAAAGGTATTTGCCAGTAACCTTTGGTCAGGTCCAATGTGGTGAGAAACCTGGCTGTTCCCAGCCTTTCTACAAGCTCATCCACACGGGGCATGGGGTATGCGTCAAACTTGGACACCTCATTTAACTTACGAAAGTCATTACAGAAGCGTATGCTACCGTCGGGCTTCGGGATGAGCACTATGGGACTGGACCACTCACTGTTAGACTCCTCTATGACTCCAAGTTCTAACATGGTTTTAACTTCTTTAGAAATAGCTTCTCGCTGAGCTTCAGGAATCCTATATGGCTTTAAATGAACCCTGACCCCTGGTTCTGTGACAATGTCATGTTTTATTATGGTCGTTCGGCCAGGCAGCTCTGAAAATACCTCCCTATTTTGGATGAGAAATTCTTTAACCTGATTGTTCTGATCAGCTGATAATGTCTCTGACACCTTCACTGCGGGAAGCAACCGGGGTGAAGACACCGAAGGGCAAGGCTCCGCTGACAGAGACAACCTATCTTTCCAGGGTTTGATTAAGTTAACATGGTAGATCTGTTCGGGTTTTCTCTTTCCCGGCTGGTATACTTTGTAATTAACCTCATTCACTTTTTTCCCTAATCTCAAATGGACCCTGCCATTTAGCTAGGAATTTGCTTTCCACAGTGGGTACCAAAACAAGAACTCTATCTCCAGGAGCAAATTCCCGTATCTTGGCACTCCGGTTATAGACCCTCTGTTGAGCACTTTGGGCCTGTTCCATGTGCTCTCTGACAACAGGTACCACGGCTGCAATCCTATCCTGCATTTGTGTTACATGCTCAATAACGCTTCTATAAGGAGTGGGCTGTCCTTCCCACGTCTCTTTGGCAATATCCAACAGCCCTCTGGGGTGTCTACCATACAACAAATCAAATGGAGAAAACCCCGTAGAGGACTGAGGAACTTCTCTGATGGCCATTAACAAGTAGGGCAACAAACAATCCCAGTTTTTCCCATCTCTCTCAACAACCTTTTTTAACATACTTTTTAATGTTTTATTAAACCTTTCCACCAACCCGTCAGTTTGGGGATGGTAGATGGACGTCCTGAGGTGAGTGACCTTAAATAACTTGCACAATTCTTTCATGATCCTTGACATAAATGGAGTACCTTGGTCAGTCAAAATTTCTTTTGGTATTCCCACTCTACTAAATACCTGCACCAGCTCCCTAGCTATCGCCTTGGTTGTGATAGTGCGTAAAGGGACAGCCTCAGGATATCGAGTGGCATAGTCCATAATTACCAGGATATACTGATGGCCCCGAGCAGACTTTAACAAGGGCCCCACGAGATCCATGGCTATTCTGTCAAACGGGACCTCTATAATAGGCATGGGAACTAGTGGGCTCCTGAAATGGGGTCTAGGGGCATGATACTGGCATTCAGGACAGGAAGAACAATATTCAGACACTTCTTTATAAACCCCTGGCCAAAAGAACCTTTGTAAAACTCTTTCAGTGGTTTTTTCTGCCCCTAAATGTCCTGCGGTAACGTGACTATGAGCTAAATCTAGTACCGTTCTCCGATAAGGCTGGGGAACTACCAACTGTTCCACCACATCCTCACCCCTTTTGACAATGTGGTACAAGAGCTCATTACAGATGGCCATGTGGGGATACGTAACCCTGTCACCTGGTACCACAGGTTCCCCATTAACAATCTTAACATTCTCTCTAGCCTTTATTAAGGTAGGATCCTTTAACTGTTCAGACGCAAACAGATCCTTCTTTACCTCCAGGTCAGGCACGCTTTCAGTTCTAACTACTATGTCTCTGTTCCCAGCAAGAGGGTCCTCACTGGACTCCCCATCTGTCACTTCCCCAGCCAAACTAGCAAAAGGCAAAGGGCCAGAAAGTTCCGAAGACCCACGTACATCCATAAAATCACCGGTATTATCAACTGGCTTTTTACTTCTCACATCTGTAGATAACCGTGATTCCCACAGTTTCCAAAAATGAGGAAAATCCCTCCCTATTATGGCCTCATGCACCAAGGTAGGGACCAGTCCCACTTTAACCATTGCTGACCCACAACAAGTTTCTATATTCACCTCAGCAGTGGCATAATGTTGGGTATCCCCATGTATGCAAGTTACCCCAATAGGTATTTGCTGGACCTTTAAGGGGTTCACTAACCCAGCTTTCACGAGGGTAACTAAACTTCCTGAATCTAGCAAGGCCTCTACCCGGTTACCCTCTAAGAACACATCACACATTTGTTTTTCCAGCTCAGGTGAAGGTACCACAGTACAGGCTAACCTAGCAAAGAAAGACATTCTGCGACATTCAAAGGCAGCATCACATTGCATGGGTTCTTGCGTGACTGGGCAATTGGCAATAACATGACCTGGCATACCACACCTAAAACATTTAACCACACGATTATCAACCCGTTTGGGCAGCATAGACCGTTCTAGCCCCATTGGCCTGTTTCCAGGGCCAGTGTTTACAGTCTCTCCAGCCTTGCGTTCTCTTAACCGCCCAGCAACGTTTTCCCACGGAACAGTCTTACCAGTCTTTACTGAAGGGCGCTGTCGAGGATCTATGGGTTGCTGGGTGGTCATCAG